>NC_083726.1:14398257-14701287 GCF_028564815.1 Eubalaena glacialis
ACAACAACAACAACAACAGGTGAGCGACCCCGAGTCAACATAACCCTCAGTCGGGGAGGATGAGAGGTGTCTTCCCAAAAAGCATCGGCTGTGGTAGGGAGCAGCATGAACCCTAACTCCTGACCCTGCAGGGACTCCAGGATGGAGCTGTCTTCCAGCGCCAGCTGGGCCTTGGGATCCCAGTGTGTGGAGTGAGGGCGCCCCCGTGTGGCCAGACAGCACTTTCAGCCCCTGATTCCTGTGAATTGTGAAACCTCTGCAGCTTGCAGCATGACAGGCTCTGGGTGTGTCGGGCGGGGCTTCCAAGGGAACAGATGGTAGGGGTGAGGGCTGCCCTCCCCCAGCAAGAGAGAGACTTCGCTACTGGACCACAGCCCACCTTCTGGGGCTCTTCTGCGGGAGCACCCGCAGAGACTTCCTTCCAGCTAGTTGAAGGTGAACTGGCCCCATCTTAAAAGTCTGTGGTCTCTGCTCCCCCATCCAAAGACTATATAATTTTGCCTCGTGGGCCTCGTGATTTGAAAACCATTACACACGAACAGACTGCGTTTTATGTCGTCTTGCTATGTTTTATTGATCAAAGACGTCAATAACTGCTAATCATGACCTTACCCAATGTGAGATAACTGGTATTGCCCATTAATTAGCATTTCCTTACTGCACAGTCACCTGAAGTTTGAGTTGGCCTTTAGCCACCTCCTCACAAGAAGGTGTGTGGTTCCCCTCACGCATTTTGAAAGATTGCAGATTGCCCCTGAAACCCCATTCCTTTCTTCACAGGCCCTATAGGAGTCCAGAGACCCTGAGTTGAGAATAACTGATCTTGTCCAGTGCTCTTTTACTGCACATGTGAAAACAGACCAGAGAAGGAAAGCGACTTCCGTCTAGAGTGAAAAGAGAGTGGGACTTTCCGGATTCTTTCTTCTCCATCCATAGTATCCATTCATTTAGTGAGTAACCATTTACGAGGCACCTTAGGGGCCCCCATATCTGTGAACTACACAGATAGGATCTGTGAATCCCAGAGCTTTAGACCAACAGGAATGAGAGTTGAGCAAAGACGCAGACTCCTTAGGTACTGTGATAGGTGTGTCCTCTCCCAGGGTTATCAGCCTCATCTGGTGGGGAGGCAGTATAGGAAAGGATGTCCTGGAGAGGTTAGATCTAAATGGAGGCCTGAGGCTGAGCTGGAGTTGGCCAGGAGAGGGGACGATGTTCCAGGTAGAGAGAGAGATCCATTCTGGAGAGGCAGGTGGCCAGAGCCCTGATGGGGAGAACAGCAAGAGATGATGTGGCCAGAAATGTAAGCCAGGGTGGGTCCCTCAGGACTTCTCATAAAATACGCTAAGGAGTTTGGGCTTTATGAGGCGGGGTGGGGGGGTGGGTAATGGAAGATCACTGAGAGAATGGCATGATTAGATGTGCATTTAGGGAGGATCCCTCTTGTTGCATCAGGGAAGGATCACAGTCAGTAGGGCCAGAGGAGATAAGTTAGGGGACTCTTGTGTTCATTCTGGTGAGAGATGTTGGGGGCCTAGCGAAGGGGTCAGAAGTAGCAGCAGAGACAGGTAGATGGACCAGAGAGAGATTCCGCAGCTGGAATCAGTAACTGTCTGCAAAGGTGGCTGGGCTTTGGAAGGCAAGACAGGGAACCTCTTTCAAATGTTGTCACCTGAGACTTCCTTTTCAAAAGCCTGTACCTAGAAGTCCTGCCTGCTTTGGCCTGTGTCTCGTGCTGGCCCCCTCTTGGTCTGCTGTGCCCACGTCCTTCCTGGACTAAGCAGGATATCATGGCATTGACTCTGAGTGTCACGGTAGACAGGCACCTGCTGCGACCCTGGTTCCAGCTCGCACTCTGGGCCATAAAAAACTGTGTGACTTCCAACAATTCTGTTTTTTTCAACCCGTTTCCTCATTGTGAAATGAATAAATGGACTTATATCAGGAGTCACAAACACACATGCCTGCTGGGGCCAGGACCTTGGCCTAAAGGAACCAAGGATGCTGAGTACAATTCACTAGGGAGACCGGAGCCCCCATCTCAGGCAGCTGCCACCTCTGCATTCTGATTGTGGAATTATTGCTCTGGAGAGGGTAGAGGGCAAGGCTAAGGTCTTTATAGTTTTCAAGAGGAGCTAGAAATCTGGATTTTCATGTTTTAATTTTTAGTGTTGACAACTAATTTTTTAAAAAATTTAAACACTGTTGAGTCAGACCAAACATGTCTTCAGGATGAATAGAACCTTCTCGTCCCCACAGACCACCAGTTTGTGACCTCTGACCTTTTTAAAAAAAATTTTATTGGAGTATAGTTGATTTATAATGTTGTGTTACTTTCTGGTTTACAGCAAAGTGATTCAGTTATACATATACATATATTCATTCTTTTTTAGATTCTTTTCTCATATAGGTTATCACAGAATATTGGGTAGAGTTGCCAGTGCTATACAGTAGGTCCCTGCTGGTCATCTATCTTATGATATAGTAGTGTGTGTGTGTTCATCCCAAGCTCCTGATTTATCCTCCCCCCCACCTTTCCCCTTTGGTAACCATAAGTTTGTTTTTGATGTCTATAAGTCTGCTTCTCTTTTGTAAATAAGTTCATTTGTATCTCTTTTTTTCATTAGATTCCACATATAAGTGATAACGTATGGTATTTGTTTTTCTCTGGCTTATTTCACTCAGTATGATAATCTCTAGGTCCATGCATGTTGCTGCAAATGGCATTATTTCATTCTTTTTTATGACTGAGTAATATTCCATTGTATATATGTACCACATCTTTATCCATTCCTCTGTCAATGGACATTTAGGTTGCTTCCATGTCTTGGCTATTGTAAATAGTGCTGCAGTGAACATTGAGGTGTGTGTATCCTTTCGGACTATGGTTTTCTCCAGATATATGCCCTGCCCAGGAGTGGGACTGCCAGATCATATGGTAGTTCTATTTTTAGTTTTTTAAGGAACCTCCATACTGTTTTTCATAGTGGCTGTATCAGTTTACATTCCCACCAACAGTGCAAGAGGGTTCCCTTTTCTCCACACCCTCTCCAGCATTTATTGTTTGTAGACTTTTTGATGATGGCCATTCTGACCATTATGAGGTGCTAACTCATTGTAGTTTTGATTTGCATTTCTCTGATAATTGGTGATGTTAAGCATCTTCTTATGTGCTTTTTGGCCATCTGTATGTCTTCTTTGGAGAAATGTCTATTTAGATCTTCTGCCCATTTTTTGTTTGGGTTGTTTGTTTTTTTGACATAGAACCGCATGAGCTGTTTGTAAATTTGGGAGATTAATCCCTTGTCGGTATGACCTCTGACCTTGATCATTTCTAGGAATTAGAATTTTGAGAACTGGTAAGGAATACGATTCTATCAGAAGTCCCAAATAAGCGTGCACTATCCTTTTCACGTGAAGATAACCATATTGACTTGCCATTAGCTTAAGGAAAAATTTCTTCCGTGTGAGGTAAGTGTTATTACAGGTGACCAAACTGAGGCCCCAGAGAGGTTAAATCTTAGTGTCAGAGGAGGAAGGTGGCCACCCCCTCTACAATAGCCTGCTCATTAACGGAAGGGGCTAGATCCCTCTCAAAACTCAGGATACCGGAGCAGGCTGATTGGCAGCCCTTCGATTAGACCCCCAAACACTTACCCATATCACCCCTTTTGGGGAGCCTACTTGGTTACCAAAAAGAGTTCAGCATCATAGCTCCCTGAGCAGTTGCTTAGCAACCAGCTATTATCATAGCAAAAACAAACAGATCAACTGGAAAATAATGAAATCGGTTATATGCGTGGGCATAGCTGCAGAGTTTCACTAAAATATCACTCCCACCCCTTCACCTGTGTCTTCTAAAAAATGAGGGTGGAGATGTGCAGCTTTCACTCCTGATCTCAGAAATGTCAAGTGAAATTCAGCAGGCATGGCGGAAGTCACGCAGACCTGCCTTTGCCTGCAGGTTCTACCGTGCTTATCGAGGATGTGACTCGGGGTTGCTTATTTCGTCTCCCCAGTCCTCTGCTTCCTCAGTTAGTAAAGGGGCTAGTAATAGCTTCTTGCGGGGGTCTAGTAGGTGTTCAACAGAAGTTAATTTTCTGTGCTTTGGCCCATTCTCAGCACTCAGAACTGAACGTCTTTGCCAGGCCCCCGCCCATAACCCCCACTGTTGCGAACTGCCGCCTTCAGTACAGCCTGGTAACTTCGTGTAACCATCTCTTTTTTTTTTTTTTTTTTAATGAAATGAGAAACTATATACTCATGCTCATTCACACCAAAAACTATTGAGTGAGCACCTACTATGTGCCAGGCAGTGTGCTGCATTGTGACAGTGCTGTCTCTGGATTCGCTCGACCTGCATCTCAACACTGAGCACTCCTTACTCAGCATTTCCTGGACCTTGGGAAAGGTACTTAACCCTCAGACTTTCCACCTATGAAGTGGGGATCATATTCTTTCTTCGCTCTTAAGGTTCTGGGAAGGTTAAATGGAATAGTACTTGGAAAGCACCTAGGACATGCCTGGCATGTTCTACATTCCACAGATATACACTGTGCATCTGCCATGACCAGGCTCTGCTCTAGGCACTGGGGCTTCCGCGGTGCACAGCACAGGCCGGGTTCCTGCCCTCATGGGGTTGCATTCTAGGGGGCGCTCCAGCTGCATGCCCTGCTGCTGCTCTTGTCATTATCAATACAGGTACAGAGATAAAAGATGATACAGGAGCTCAGACTCACAAGATGACGACCCAGTGTGGGTGGGCTGGGAAGGCCTCGAAACTAGGTGATAGTTCAGTTCAGGCTTTAAGGACTAATAGGTATAAAGGCATGAAATATCTTGGCATGTTCAAGGAATGTTCCAGAATGGTAGAGGCCTAGACGGCTCTGTCAGCTGGGACGTCCCACATCCATGAGACTGGGGCAGGTTTCTCACCTCTTTCTCTAACCCAGCAGAATCCTCACCTTTGTTCAGTGCTTGAAGCTTTAAACCTCTGTGCTTTGCTTTGCAAATGTTGCCTCTCTTTCGAGGAGACAAACGTGCCACGTTGGTTGAGACTATATCCTCAGAGTGTACAGGAGTGACAGATTCCAGTTTTATTGTGTTCTCTACAGGATGACATCTAACCGCCCTCCCCCATCACGTGTCCCCTGGCACATGATGGCGGCTTTGTAAACACTGGTTGAATGAAGGACAGAAATGTGAACAAGGCCAGGGACAGGTGGCGCCAGGCGAGGCCGACTGGCTGCTCGATGAGGGACATTACCAGGTGGCATTCCCTTGTGTACATTCGTCATTTTGTTTCTACTGTAGCATTTAACATTTATTGAGCACGTATTAGAGGCCAAGCAATGTTGCAAGCACTTTCGCATGTATTTTGTCATTTAACCTCATCACAGTTCATTTAACAGATGAGGATGCCTGGGTGAAATAACATGCCCACAGGCACAGCATCACTAAGCAGACATCTCGCTTATCCTGGCTTATCCAAAGGCGTTCTGTGCTTACTGTTTTTATAATATTTGTTTGTTTGTTTTATTGAAGTATAGTTGATTTACAATGTTGTGTTAATTTCTCCTGTACAGCAAAGTGATTCAATTATACATATATATTTACATTTTTATATTGTTTTCCATTTTGGTTTATCACAGGATATTGAATATAGTTCCCTGTGCTATACAGTAGGACCTTGTTGTTTATCCATCCTATATATAATAATTTGCATCTGCTAACCCCAAACTCCCACTCCATCCCTCCGCATCCCCTTGCCCCCTTGGCAACCACAAGTCTGCTCTCTCTGTCTGTGAGTTTCTGTTTTGTACATAAGTTCATTTGTGGCATATTTTAGATTCCACATATAAGGGATATCATATGGTAATTGTCTTTCTCTGGCTTATTTCACTTAGTATGATAATCTCTAAGTCCATGCATGTTGCTGCAAATGGCATTATTTCATTCTTTTTATGGCTGAGTAGTATTCCATTGTATATATGTACCACATCTTCTTTATCCATTCATCTGTCGATGGACACTTAGGTTGCTTCCATGTCCTGGCTATTGTAAATAGTGCTGCAATGAACATTGTGGTACATGACTCTTTTTGAATTATGGTTTTCTCTGGGTATAGGCCCAGGAGTGGGACTGCTGGGTCATATGGTAATTCTATTTTTAGTTTTTTGAGGAACCTCCATACTGTTCTCCACAGTGGCTGCACCAATTTACATTCCCACCAACAATGTAGGGGGGGGTTCCCTTTTCTCCACACCCTCTCCAGCCATTTGTTTGCTGTTGTGCTTAACCTGTTTATTGATCCAAACACCTGATGGGCTGATCTCTACCATCATCAGGATGGCCATGATCATCCTCACAGGTTGTAGTTATCAAGTGCATTCTATGCATTGAAGAACTGTCTTAAGCTCTACATGAGATAATCCATTTAATTCGTACAAAACCCCACAGCCCAAGTCCTAATATATCCCCATCTCAGAGAGGATAAAACAGTGGCACAAAGATGTAACTTGCTGGAGAGAACGAGCAGGTGAGTGTCCAGGTAGGGCCTGAATCTGGGCAGGCTGCCCCAGAGCTGCCCTCTGAACTGCAAAACTCTTGATGGCCCCTCCAGTTAACCTCCAGCTCACAGCTAACCCGGGGCAGCACATAGAAAGCACCGCTGGATGTTCAGCCGTGATTGCTAACAGCAAACGGGGCAGTGGGGTAATTAGATAGGAATGAATAAGGATGTTGAGAAGGACATGAGATTCTGACTGTAGAGTCCCTGGCACAGAGCCGGGCGCAGTCAGCGATAGCTTTTTCTTTTATTAACATGCCCCAAAAGCTCATTCTTAGCTTCTCTTTCCTTCCTGCCCCTCCCTGCCTGACAGCTTCTCCCTCTGGATGTGTTACTGCCATCAATTCAGGAACCACCCAGTTTTGCTGGCCCTGGGGGCCCCCCAGCTCTCAAGATGACTCTGCCCATCTCTGCCCGCATCCCTGATGTGTCAGTCTCACGGTGCCACGCCCTGTAGGCAGCTTTATCTCCCTCATTTGCAAGTCCTTGCTGTTGTCCCCACACCCCTCCTGGAAGCCTGTCTGCTGGGAGCTCATTTCCTAGGCAACTATAATAGAATCTGAGCAAACCCCATTACCTGGCCTCCTGTGCAGGGGAGTGCAGCAAGGCCTGGGACGGGCTGTGCCCAGGTCTGCCTCCACAGTTATCATCTGAGCAGATGATAAGCACAGCTTAACTCTGCTCCCTCCGCCCTCTCTGCCCAGAGGTAGGTTGCTAAGTCCTGAAAAGTGTTATTCAGATGATTTCCCATTGCTCTGGTTGGAAGCCATGATTCTATCTGGTACTCTTGAAGGTAGGCAATGTAAGGGGTGTGGGGGGCACCTGGGGACCAGGGGGCTTCTCAGAGCCACAGACACACATGTACACGTACACATGCACCTATCTGTGCTTCTCACTGGCTGGTGTCTGTGGCCACGGTAGCCCTGCTGCTCCTCAGCATCTACCGGCTTGCTCACTGGTTCTGTTTGCACCGCGCCCACGTAGTTCCAGGAATGAGCTGAAATCAGAAAGGTACGGGGGAATCTCAGCCTTCTCTTCAAATAGGGATCACCCCAACTGTGCCCATCTACGCCTCGTGAGCCTCGTGGGAGGACCCAAGGGTGCAGGCAGCCTGTGCAGGCTGAGGAAGGGAGAGAGATGTTTACAAACACCGCCCCCCCCATGCACCTGGTGGTGTGCTAGGTGCTTGACAAATGTTTTTTTGGGTTTTTTGTTTGTTTGTTTTGTTTTGGCCTTGCTGCGCTGGCTGTTAGTTCCCTAACCGGGGATCGAACCCACGCCCCCTGCAGTGGAAGTGCAGAGTCTTAACCACTGGACCACCAGGGAAGTCCCCAAATGTTATCTTTTTTAATCACAAACGTTATCATTTTTTAAATGCAAAAGATAAACTTGATCAAAAGTCGTATGTATTTAAGTGGCAGAACTACAATTGCCACCCAGCTCTGTTGCTTCCAAAGGGCTGTCTTCTCAGTACCACCCTCTGTCTCACATAAGACAACTGCAAATTGATTCCTTCATTCCCTGCGTATTTATTGCATGCCTGCTGTGTGCCTGACACAGTGTCAGAGCTAGAAACATAACCATGAACAAGGTTCATCCTTGACCTCAAGCCTAGCAGAGCTGATAGGTACATAAGCAGGCACTCTGCGTGTTATTACCACTGCCACCACCCGCCATCCTCGGTGAGCAAAAAAGTCCAGGATGATGCCCACCATCCCTAATTATTAGAGAAATGCAAATCAAAACTACAATGAGGTATCACCTCACACCTGTCAGGATGGCCAGCATCAAAAAGTCTACAAGCAATAAATGCTGGAGAGGGTGTGGAGAAAAGGGAACCCTCCTACACTGTTGGTGGGAATATAAATTGGTACAACCATTATGGAGAACAGTATGGAGGTTCCTTAAAAGGCTATAAATAGAACTACCATATGATCCAGCAATCCCACTCCTGGGCATATATCCAGAGATAACCATAATTTGAAGAGATACATGCACCCCAGTGTTCATAGCAGCACTATTTACAATAGCCAAGACATGGAAGCAACCTAAGTGTCCATGGACAGAGGAGTGGATAAAGAAGATGTGGCACATGTATACAATGGAATATTACTCAGCCATAAAAAAGAATGAAATCATGCCATTTGCAGCAACATGCATGGACCTAGAGATTATCATACTAAGTGAAATAAGTCAGAGAAAGACAAACACCATATGATAATCACTTATATGTGGAATCTTAAAAAATGATACAAATGAACTTGTTTACAAAACAGAAACAGACAGACATCAAAAACAAACTTATGGTTACCAAAGTGGAAAGGAAGTGGGGAGGGATAAATTAGGAGTTTGGGATTAACATATTCACACTACTATATATAAGACAGATAATCAACAAGGACCTACTGTATAGCACAGGGAACTCTACTCAGTATTCTGTAATAACCTATGTGGCAAAAGAATCTGAAAAAGATACACATATATGTATAACTGAATCACTTTGCTGTACACCTGAAACTAACACAACATTGTAAAACAATTGTACTCCAATATAAAATAAAAATTAAAAAGAAAAGTCCAGGACGAACCAGTCCCAAAGAAGATGTAGCCCCATCATCAAGGGGGACACATCAAGGCCAACAGAGGTGGGCAGGGGAGGTGCAGGGAAGCAAAGTTCTCTAATTGGCTGCACACAAAGCCCTAAGAGAAAGCGTGATACTGTTCTGGGGTTTCAGAAACAGACACGCACTCCAGCACAAATTTCTTTCCCTCCTCCCATTCCTTGTAATATAACTTTCCTGTGAGTGAGTCCTGGGAACTTGTATGAGCATCGCTTGGATTCCTTATAGCACAGGGTTGATTAAACAATGGGCTCTCTGACATTTGATGCTGTGGACATCTGAGGCTCAGGAAGCCGACGTCTCATTCTCTCTGGGCATCCTGACGGCAGCCCCAGTGCCTTCGGCCCCATGGTTCCGAGCAGTTTGTCACCTGTCAGCATCAGCCTCAGCCATTCATTGCACCAACACAAAGAAATCAGCCCAATCACTCCTGTTATAGGAGTGGAAGCTCTCGTGTCTAGAGAGTGAGGATCTCCATCCCTGCCCAGGGAGTAGGGGCAACGAGATGTGTCCAGATGGTAACCAGCATCAAGAGGGCTAATGCATAAAACGATTACCCTGATCAAAGCCCAAGAGGGTGGGAAGATGTTCTCCAGAATTCTGGGACGTTGTTCTAAAGCTAAGGGCAGCGGGAGTGGTCTTTAGCACCAAGTGCAGAGAAAAGTCAAGAAAGATGAGAATGGAGAAGTCTGTTGGATTTGACAATGAGGGGCCATTGCCAACCTTGGCCTGATCCAAGGAGTCAGAGGCAGACTGTAGTTGTTAGAGAAGCTAGTGGATGGTAAAGAAAAAAAAAAAAAATCACCAGCACAGGAGGCTCAGTAAGCCAGGAGGTCAGTGCCCGTCTCTGCACCTCCAAACGCTACCTGTGTTGTGGCCTCTGCCCAGTTAGCTGCTACAACGTGTGATCCACCATTGGGATGCCATGTAAGAAGCATCAGCATGCAGGCTGCAGCCTCCTGCCATCTCCCTCCATCCCCTTCCTAACCTCTCCCACCAACTGCCTTAATCCATGAGCTCCAAGAAGCTCATTGCTCTAGCTGCAAAGTCACCACATTGACAGACTTGGTCCACATAGATCCTGTGATTATTGATCTTTCCAGGTTATTTCTACACTGGTGCAGCCTTAATTCATACAATGATGATTTTATCATCATCATCATTTGTTGTTTTAAGGCAAATTACTTAACCTTTCAGAGTTTGAATGTCTTCTTCAGTAAACTGGGAATACTAGTACTTATGTCATAGTGTATCAGCAATGATTCAAGGGGTAATGTCTATAAAGTGCCTGGCACAGTGCTTGTTACTGAAACGTTGAAGAAATACAAGCACTTTTGATTACTGTTTATTGACCACTTACAATGTACCAGGTGTGTTCTAAGAAATTCAGTTCCCCTGAATCCTATATGCTTTCTTATTTCCAAATTTTGCAAATACCTTGAACCCCCTCCCCTGAGTGGCTAACTTCTGCTTTTTTTTTTTTTTTTTTTTTTTTTTACTTCTTATTTATTTTTGGTTGAATTGGGTCTTTGTTGCTGTGCACGGGCTTTCTCTAGTTGAGGCAAGGGGGGGGCTACTCTTTGTTGCGATGTGCGGGCTTCTCATTGCAGGGGCTTCTCGTTGCGGAGCATGGGCTCTAGGCATGCGGGCTTCAGTAGTTGTGGCTCGCAGGCTCTAGAGCACAGGTTCAGTAGTTGTGGCACACGGGCTTAGTTGCTCCGTGGCATGTGGGATCTTCCCGGACCAGGGCTCGAACCCGTGTCCCCTGCATTGGCAGGCGGATTCTTAACCACTGCGCCACCAGGGAAGTCCTACTTCTGCTTGTTAGAACACAGCTCAACCAATGGCATTTTTCACAGAACTAGAACAAAAAAATTTTGAATTTATATGGAAACATAAAAGACCCCGAATAGCCAAAGCAATCCTGAGAAAGAAAAACAGAGCTGGAGGAATCAGACTCCCTGACTTCAGACTATACTACAAAGCCAGAGTAATCAAGACAATATGTTACTGGCACAAAAACAGAAATATAGATCAATGGAACAAGATAGAGAGCCCAGAAATAAATTCGTGCACCTATGGTCAATTAATCTACAACAAAGGAGGCAAGAATATACAACAGAGAAAAGACTTCAATAAGTGGTGCTGGGAAAACTGGACAGCTCCATGTAAAAAAAATGAAATTAGAACATTCTCTAACACCATACACAAAAATAAACTCGAAATGGATCAAAGACCTAAATGTAAGGCCGGACACTATAAAACTCTTAAAGGAAAACATAGGCAGAACACTTTTTCACATAAATCACAACGGTATCTTTTTTAATCCACCTCCTAGAGTAATGAAAATAAAAAAAATAATAAACAAATGGGACTTAATTAAACTTAAAAGCTTCTGCACAACAAAGGAAACCATAAACAAAACGAAAACACAACCCACAGAATGGGAGAAAATATTTGCAAATGAAGTGACCAACAAGGGATTAATCTCCAAAATATACAAACAGCTCATGTCGCTCTGTGTCAAAAAAACAAACAAGCCAATTGAAAAATGGGCAGAAGAACTAAACAGATATTTCTCCAAAGAAGACATACAGATTGCCAATAGACACATGAAAAATACTCAACATCACTAATTATCAGAGAAATGCAAATCAAAACTACAATGAGGTATCACCTCGCACCAGTCAAAATGACCATCATCAAAAAGTTGACAAATAATAAATGCTGGAGAGGGTGTGGAGAAAAGGGAACCCTCTTACACTATTGGTAGGAATGTAAATTGATACAACCACTACTGAGAACAGTATGGAGTTTCCTTAAAAATCTAAAAATAGAACTACCATATGATCCAGCAATCCCACTCTGAGGTATATATCCAGAGAAAACCATAATTCAAAAAGATACATGCACCCCAATGTTCACTGCTGCACTGTTTACAATAGCCAAGACATGGAAGCAACCTAAAAGTCCATCCACAGATGAATGGGTAAAGAAGATGTGGTATATATATATATAATCAGTATTACTCAGCCATAAAAAAAAGAATGAAACAATGCCATTTGCAGCAACATGGATGGACCTAGGGATTATCATACTAAGTGAAGTCAGAGAAAGACAAATACCACATGATGTCACTCATATGTGGAATCTTTTTTTAAAAAAGATACAAATGAACTTATTTACAAAAACAGATT
The DNA here is from genome assembly GCF_028564815.1 of Eubalaena glacialis. Classification (NCBI taxonomy): domain Eukaryota; kingdom Metazoa; phylum Chordata; class Mammalia; order Artiodactyla; family Balaenidae; genus Eubalaena; species Eubalaena glacialis. The sequence goes on from NC_083726.1 coordinate 14,410,644, forward strand.
TACAGATATTGAAAACAAACCTATGGTTACCAAAGGGGAAAGGTGGAGGGGGAGGGATAAATCAGGAGCTTGGGATAAACACCCACACACTACCATGTATAAGATAGATAACCAACAAGGACCTACTGTATAGCTCAGGGAACTCTACTCAATCCTCTGTGATAACCTATATGAGAAAAGAATCTAAAAATGAATGAATATATGTATATGTATAACAATCACTTTGCTGCACACCTGAAAATAACACATTATAAAACTACTCCAATAAAATTAAAATTTTTTTTAAATGTATCATCTTAACCCATCTATACATTAAGTGTATAGTTCAGTGGCCTTAAAAGAATATTCTCATTGTTTTGCAGCCGTCACCATCATCTATCTCCAGAATTCTTTGTGCCTTCAAAACTGAAACTCTGTAACCGTTAAACAATAACTTCCCATTCCCTCTCTGCTCAGTGCCTGATAATCTTTAGTATACTTTTTGTCTCTATGAAAAAATGAAAAGGACACGGCTCAGTGATGGGAAGTTCCACACCAGAGAGCCTTCACTTCTGCCTGTCTCCCTCCCTCCACTTTGGGCTCTGTCAGGACAGAGGTTATATCTGTTCACCCAGCTCTGGACTCAATATTTCTGTCTGGCTTCATAAATATTCACTAATTAATGAATATATTATCTTAGTTCTCTCAATAACCAAGCCTGTGAAGTATTTATTATCATCAAGATAAGGAAACAAAAGGCCAGAGTTAAGAAAATTGCCCATGATTACACGGTTAGTGAAGTGGTGTTGAGATAGAATCAGCATCGTCTGATGTGGAAGATCAAGCTCTTTTTCTCACTCTTCAGCCTCTCTTCGAACTGGCAGCCCCTGAGAGAGACCCATTCCCCACAAGGGTTGAAAATCGTTTTAGTTGGCTCCTCTTGAAACATCGGAATATCTGGCCATCCCGTAGGGTAGCACCTGTATTACATGAAGGGCCTCGTGACTGACCTCCCAGCTTCTACCCAGGCGACCCTACAGTCGGCTCTCAGCACAGCAGCAGAGTGATTCTTCTAACACAGAAAACAGATCCTCTCACTCCCCAGCTCAGAGTTCCCTGGTGGCTCCCCATCTCACTGAGTAAGATCTCAAGACCTTTGTATTAGTTTCCTGTTGCTGCTGTAAGGATGCTGAAAAGGGTCTGTGGAGGCTAAAATCAAGGTGTCAACAGGGCTGCTCTCTGGAGGCTCTAGGGGAGAATCTGTTTACTTGCTGCTGGGAGACCACCCACATTCTTTGGCTTGTGGCCATATCACTCCAGCCTCTGCTTCCTAACTCCCTCTTAGAAGGATCCTCTCTGTTACACTGAATCCACCTGAATAATCCAGGATAACCTTCCTATCTCAGCATCCTTAGTCACATCTGCGGAGTCCCTTTTGCTGTGTAAGGTAACGTAGCTGCAGGTTCCTGGGATTAGGAGGTGGTTATCACTGGGGGAGAGGCGGGGGAGGCATTTGCCCACCACACCCTTCAGTGATCTGTAAGGCCCTGTATGATCTGCAGCACCCTCTCCCTCCCCCGTGGCCTTTCTGGTCCCCTTCCTAGGTACTCTCTCTGTTCCTTACTGTGCTCTTGTCATTCGGACCTTTGCACTGGCTGTTTCCTTAACCCAGGTCACCACATGGCATGCTCCCTCGCTTACTCCAGGTATTTGTTTTAGAAATCCCCTTCTCCATGACGCCTGCCTATTTAAAAGTACAACCCATTCTCCACCTCCGGCGTTCCTAACACCCCTCACCCGGCTCCGTTCTCTCTCAGCAGGTCTCACTTTCCAACACACTATGTGATTCACTATTTGTTCTTCTCGTCTGTCCCCCACCTGTAAAATGTCAGCCCCACGAGGGCAGGGATTTCTGCCTGTTCTATTTGCCAGTGTATCCCAAGTGCTTCAACAGTGCCTGGCACAGAGTGGAACAAGCGAGGAACCAATGAAAGAGCAAAGTGGGAAAATCTAGGGTGGGCGCCAGGCTTTATGAGCGCGGTCAGGCTGGCATGAGAAGAGGGACGGGCACTCATGCCAATGGCCAGCACACATCAGTGCTTGTCATCTGCCAGGCACGGATTAAGCATTTTATGTATAGGAACTCATTCAGTCCTCACAAACACCTTCTGAGATTAATGCTGTGATCACCATCCCCATCTTTATAGACAGAAACTGGGGAACAAAGAGGTTAAGTAAGCAGCTGGGTTGCAAACCTAAGCCTCGCAGCCTCAGCGCCCTCATCTTCACCACTGATGAGGTGACGTCATTAGAACCACACAGTGTATCCCTGTTTCTTATTTCTCTGAGACACTTTCCCGTAATCTCTTCATGCCAGGAACCTGGGCTGTTTTCCTGGTGACAGAGACCTGCTCTAGGGCAAAGGATGGAGTTAAAGAGAGAGGAAGAGAGGGTGTGTGTGTGTGTGTGTGTGCGTGCACGTGTGCATGCATGTTTCTGCATACGCAGTCAACTGCCAGGGTCAGTCTTCAGGTTTGGTCATTTTAAGCACCAGGAAACCCATCTACCTAACAGTGTACTCTCATGCTGTTTCTTCAACTTAGCGCTAAGCCCCATGAACGCCTGCAGTCTCTGCCCACCTCCGTCCCCTCAACTGGCGCAGGAAGCCTTGCTACTCACATCCCCCCCACCCCAAACCCGGTCACCAGTTTTACCAAATGGGAGCAAAAAAGGCCATGAACTATTTGCATACTTGAGTAAACTAGCACGAGAGGCTGAGGGGAAAAGATGCACAGGAGAGGAGATGGGGGACTTGGAAGACAGGCACCACCCAGCTCACGGTTTGCTACCAGGTCAGCTCCGCCAGACTGGAAGGGATGAATTTACTCTGTCAGAAACACCTGAATTGTTTTTGACATGAGGGAGGACTCGGGGAGCTGGCTGGAGACCGAAATCAAATAAACTCTGTTTCCATAGACAAGCAGGCTGGCAAGCCAGAAAATCTGTCCTGGTTGTGGGCAGTTTGTGGCCTTTTCTGAACCCTCTCCCCTCGTACTTTCTCTTGCACCAGGCCCACCAGGAAGCTGAGCTGGGAAAGGGGACACAAGCTCATTTGTTACTCAGTTATTCCAAGTCAGACGCATGCCTGGCTCTAAATGATTATTTCATCCTCACAGCAGTTCCGATTGGTAAGAGAGGAGTGTTACCTCCATTTTACAGATGAGGAGCCTGTGACTACAGTGTCGCCAAGGTCACAGGAGGGTGGCAGGCAGGACCTGAACCTGGTGCCAGCTGCCTCTGAGTCACTGTGTTTGCCGTGCTCGGTTATACCAGCGGGTTTCTCATTTACTTCTGTAGATACCTAGGGTGTCTTTTACAAGTTTTCAGTCCAAAAACGTTCTAGTAGGTTTGTGAGTATTTTTGAAGGGGTTCTGGACAAGGGCAAGTGGATCAATCAGTATTCTTCAGAGAAACAGAACCGTAGGATGGTTAGGTGGCTGGGTAGTGATTTTAAGGAACTGTGATGACTGGCGAGTTCGAAATCCGTAGAAACCCATGTCAGTAGGCTGGAAACTCAGGCAGGATTTCTCTGTGACAGTTTTGGGGCAGAATTCCTTCTTTCCCAGTTAAGCTCAGTTTTTGCTCTGAAGGCCTTCAACTGATTGGAGGAGGCCCACCCACATTATCAAGGGTAAGGGCCTTAAAGTCAGCTGATTCTAAATGTTAATCACATCCACAAAATACCTTCACAGCAACATCTAGACCTGCTTCTAAGGCAAAATGGGGTTATTATAGAAGCCTCTTCTTGGAATAGAAGATAATTCCCCCTCTCATGGTCCCTGTACATAGGGGCAGCTCTGAGCTGTGCTTCCCCGTGTGAAGCCCTGGCCGGGACTGACTGTTTGACCATCCAGCTGGGCACCACAGCCCAGCCTAATTGACACATAAAAGTAACCATCAGGAACAGCAGCCATCATGTAGTCAGCACCTAGTATGTGCCAGGCACTGCACCAGCACTTCCGCACGCGCCGTGTGCTTTTTCTCATCAAAATATTTAACCCATGCATGAACTCGGAGACTCAGAAGGGTTCAAGTGACTTGCCCAAGAGGAGTGGTGGAGTCAGCTAGAAACCAAGTTTGCCTGGTTACTACTGTACCAGACTGCCTTCCAAAATCTTCAGTTTGAGTACTCTAGACTAACCAGTCTCAGAGAGATGAATGATGGGACCCAGAACCACTCGGCTGGTCAGAGCTGGCTGCAGAACGCAGGTTTCTTGGCTCCCAGGCCAGCCTTCCCACCTCGCCATCCTGCCCTCCCCTGCTCCTGGAGGATTCTGCACTGGAAGCACTCCATCCCCTGCTAGACTCGCTTTCCAGGTAGAGCATGGCCACGGACCACGCAACTCCAGGTGGTCAGCAGGCCCAGCCAAGGTAGTATGTGCTACAGGACACAGTGCAGGAAAGCCCAGGCTGCCATTACCACCGTCTCAAGGAACAGATGTGCTCAGAGTTGGTGCCCTGAAACCACTTTGTTGCTGAAACAACTTCCTAATGAGACCCATTCAGGACATCAGTATCAAAGCCTCCTTGAACTGAGGCTGAAACGGACCTGTCTAGTGACAAATCCATCTCCGTGGCATTTTGTGTTTTAGCGAGGTTAAAGGGAATTTGCAGAAAACACTTGAGAGTCTGATGCTCTCTGTGCAGAGGGAAATAAGGTTTTCTAGGACTCAGTTTTGTAGGGCATGCTGCTGACTGGGTCTGCTTACTCTGGGCCTTGCAGTATATTGGTGGGTTTGTTGGAAGCAACAGAAACCAGTGCTAGGCACTTAATTAAACTGAAAAGAAATCAAAGGGGGGAGAATGTTGAATGGTTTATCTTATGGAATCAAAGTAGGATTTGGAAAACCAATACTTGAGACCATAATTAACCCTGGGCAGCTCCGGGCCCCTCTGCAGTAGAAGTTCAGAAACCTCTGGAGTCTTGCCTGATGTTAGTGCAAGTCAGCTCTGTGATCTCCAGTCTCTGCATCTGTTCAGATTTCCAAGAGTGAGAAACTGATTTGCTCAGCCCAAGTGTCTACCCCTGAACACCCGGCCCTGGCCGGGGCTTCACCTGTGTCAGCATAGCTCAGAGCTGCCCCTATGTACGGGGACCATGAGGGGGAATTATCTTCTATTCCAAGAAGTGGCTTCTATAATAACCTTGACTGTAATAGTAATTTGGGGTTTATATAGATAGAGACATCCATGTTCATAGATCTCTATATCTACTGTGTATGTGTGTACACTTCACCATTCCCTTCATGGTTCAGCCCTCCTAGCCTCCCACTCCATTTCCATAGCAATCATATCTTCAAATAATTAACTGCAAATGCAATCTCGAGCCCCAATTTAGAGATACTTGCCCTTGGGCTTTAAGCATCCTGAGACATTTCAGATGAGAATGTAAGCACCAGGTGGGAAGAGACTTTGGATGTTTTGTTCTGTATTTCCAAGTGCCAAGCACAGTGCCTGGCACGTAGTAGGTGCTCGGTGATTGTTGAATGAATAGCAACCACCCATTAGTGCTGGGACATCTTCCCTCCTCCCTCCAGGGGCTTCGCCACCTGATCCAAGGGTATTCTTTAGACCCATATGTCCCATCCCTAACACCCATATCTGTAAATAAGGTACATACCTCTCCTGGGGGAAAGGTAATGAGCTCCAGCTCTGCCCATGTCCAGTGTAGGGTTGATATGAAGGAGAATGCCTGGCCATCAGTGAGGAAACCTCAGTTGTTTGGATGAAGTCATTGCTCAGAGAAGACAAAGAGAGAAATGCAGGCCAGAATGGGGTGACTCAGACCTCTGGTCCTCCAACCAGCTACATATAGCTCACCCAGATTCTATCTTGGTGTCATCGTTTATAAATCTCCCCTGAAATAGTGACATGAGGGCCATGTATTATTTGGTATATAGTTAACTTAAGCATAATTATAAAGAGTGAAGTGCAGCTGATATTTGGAGGATTCCCATGTCAATTTCCAGTCTATCTCAACCACCCCCTCTGCACTGGGAGCTGGTGAGACCCCTTAACCAAGAGTGGTTTCCGAGACCTGTCCTTATATTATCCTGACCTGGTCCAGGTTCCCCCTCATTTGTTGCTTCCAAACCCTGCTGCCGTTCTTCCTGGATCGCCGCTCTGTTCTTGTCCCACGCTGGCCAGGACTAACGTGTTCCTTCCTTGTAGGGTGGCTCTTGGCAGACCAGCCCCGGTCCCTGCGTATGCACAGGCTCAGACTCCTGTTGAGTGAAAGTGACTTTAAGCAGCAAGTAATTGTATTGCTCTGGAGGGCCGCTGCTGTATTTTTGCAAAGTGCCTTCAATGCCTCGCATTACCCCAAGGGAGACTGCTTTCTCTGTCTCAGAGATAATGAGCAGACAGCCCAGGCTGGCCTGAGACCTGAGGGGCAGTGGTCTGAGTAGGAAGCCCGCGTGAAGTATCAAAGCCACGGCCAAAGAGATGCTGGAAGGTGAAGCCAGGGAATAGGACAGCACTGCAGTGTAATAGGGACCATTTGTCGCTTCCAGCCTGCCATGTGCCAGGTGTACCAAACAGTACTAGTATTTCTGTTACCTTGTCTGGTCTCCACAGCAGCTCAGGGGCGAGTTATTATTGCCCCATTTTAGGGAGGAACCTGAGGTCGTGAGAAGCTAAATCACTTGTACACTATGGCAAGACTCCTAAAGTGGCAGAGCCAGGATTTAAATCCTGTCCGTGTTCATTACAAGCCTCGTGCACTGTGACCTTTCTGGGCCTTTCTCTCTTTCAAAGGATGGCCACAGAGCTGGGCCATGGCAGATGAATCCAGAAGGCAGGACATGGGTCTCAGAGGAGCAGAAGACCAGGCTCAGAGGCCAGGAGTGAATGAGAGGATGAGGGATAGCAGAGCTCTGGCGCATTTGTTGCTGGCTGCATGGGGTGTGTCTGGCCAGTTCGAAGGCTCAGGATCTGAAGGAGTGAAAGGATTGAAGAGTCACAGAGACGAGACCCACAAATGCCCAAGTTGATGATCACCTCATTAGCTTTATGTCCCACTCTCCTGTGGCCAGTGGTGCACTAGGAGCGTGTGGCCGACCCAGCGGACCCAGCAAGTAGGCAGATCTCCAAACCCTGTGCATCCCAGACACTTGGCTTTTGCACTTGGCTCTGACAGGGGCACACACTATGAAAGTGAGGGAGGGTCCCAAGCCTCTCTGTTCACTCTCCAGGAAGACTCCGCTCTCTGGTCCAGAGACAGCAGGGCTCCCGAGTGGCGTTGGACCAGCTACCTGGCCTCCCCGGGCCTCGGATCCCCCATCTTTAACCCGAGAGGCTGACCCCTCCCTGTGCCAACCACCTCCACGCCGTCCCGTGGGGAAGGCCTCTGCCTGGCATCACAGGGACCCTGTCTCTCTTCCTGCCCACTCTCCAGGAAGTCTGTCATCCAGCTCGACCTTGCCAACACCAAGAAGGTGATGATCGTCCCTGCGTTCGAGACGCTGCGCTACCGGCTCTCCTTCCCCAAGTCGAAGGCAGAGTTGCTGTCGATGCTGGACATGGGGACCCTCTTCACGTTCAGGTGAGTGGCCCTTACTGCCGCCTCCTGGGGGAGGGGGAGCCTGAAGCCCTTCTCGTTCCTGGGAACCCAGGCGCCAGAGCAGCTGGCCCAGACAGTTGTCGCTGGCATTAGACTATTTTAAGGCCAAAAAGAGCACCGCTGGCCCCAAACTGTGTGCTTGGAGTGTGTTTCTCTTCCCACGTGCCATGCGCTTTTTTGTACATGTGTGATCGACCTGTGTGTCCACATGCAAGGACAGGAACGCTGGGCAGGGCAGTCAGCTTATTTCTTTTCCTACTTTACTCGGTTTAAGTTCCGCTCCTGTCTCCCGGCTCTGATTCCTCTCTTGGTTTGTTTGTCCATTCAGTCATTTGGTAAGTGCGTTTCGTCGTGTTAGTGCCGTGGAGGCCGTCTCGCTTTTTCTTGTGGGTGGTCTGTTCTCCGAGGTCCTCGGGCCTGGGATGGGCAGCAGTAGCTTCAACCACGAAAGTCATCAAGGTGACTCCAAGGTTGGACACAACAGATGCGGCAGCTGACTTTCCTGTTGCCCGAGTGACAGTTTCGAACAAACCCTTCATTTCCCTGATTTCCTAGACCCCTGAGTCCTGCAGAAACATCGCAGAAGAGCTACCCTTCCGCCTGTCCAAAGGGCCCAGAGAGTCTGCAGGATAGCACAGGTGCCGATGGCTTCTGTCTGCAGGGGACAGGCTACAGCATTAAGGGTCGCGCCCCTGCGGGGGGAGTAGGAATCCTGCTCGGTCTCTTGACAGAGCAGTTGGAAGAAAGAGAGAGCTGCGCCTTCCTTCTGCTTCCATTTTAAAGAGAGACCTCCCTTTTGAACCGTGTAAGAATGGCCAACACTTCCTTTGAGCTAAAGAACATACATTTGTAGGCAATCTGAATTTTATTGGAAAGATCATAATAACTTAGGTTTTCATACCACTGTTAAGTCACTAGAAGTTTCTGGAAGGTTTTCTCAAACATTATTTTGTGAAATAATTTTATCAGGTAGGTTATTCATGCAACGATTCAGAGATGCTGCCTTTTCACCTTTTATACAGATAAAGGAATTGAGGAGTGGAGGGGTCCTGGGGGAGCCAGGACTCAAACTCTAGCCTTCTTCCTCCCTCCAGAATTCTGGAAAGTAGCCTCAAAGAGTTAATACTCCACCAACCAATCCTCCTTTCTTTTTGGAAAAAAACAATAACTACCATTTATTGAGTGCTTAACATGAGCCAGGCCCTGTGATCAGCTCCTTTAATCCTCACAACAAATCCATGAGGCAGATATGTTGTCCCCATTTTACAGATAAAGAAACCGAGGCTCTGAGAGGCTACATAACTTGCCAGGCCACACAGCCAGTACATGACAGAGCCCGGATTCAGCCCAGGTCTGAGGAACTACAGAGCCTGTGCCCTTAACCGAAGTACCATCAGACCACTGATCAAGTCCTGAATTTTCTTGCCAGTGTTTGAAGATGCATGCAAAAATAGAGACTCTAGATGCCATAGCCTGATGGCTGACCACCCGGCAAATTTCCAAGACATCCTTCCTTCCATCTCCATCCCCAGATTATTTAAGAACTCATTTCAAGGCCAAGTCCGTGGGCCTGAGAGCTGGGGTTTGGCCTGCTGTGTCCGTGATTGCTGCTCTGGCCAACAGCTTGCAAGCCACCATGCCAAGTGCTAAATTACAGACCTTCCCTCCGAGAAATTGCTTTTGTCACCTTCCCTCCAAATGATGAACTCTTAAGCCTCCTAGCAGCTGAAACCTACTCCGCACTGCACCTGGAACGAGAAATCACCCACACACCTACACATCCGTCCTCCAGGGCAGCGGTTCTGAGTGTGGTCCCTGGACCACTAGCCTCAGCATCCCCTGGGAGCTTGTTAGAAATGCCAGGTCTCAAGCCCCACCCCAGACCTACTGGATCAGAAACTCTGGGGGTGGAACCCAGAAATCTGTTAGAAAATAGTCCTCCAGGGGATTCTGATACACACTCACGCTGGAGAACCTCTGCTCAAAGCACAGTGCCCCACATCTCTTCTAAGCAACATCCCACAAGGTGTACCCAGGAAATCTCTCTCATCACTATGTTTGGAGGCTGAGGATGGTCTCAGAAAGCAAGTCCTGGAGACCACTGTCTACTGGTCTGACAGTAGGTTTCTTGGGGCATTTTCTGAAGCTTTTCTTTCTAGAATGTTCTTTTTATTGGGCCCCGTCTGCTGTTTCACTAGAGTCTCAGCCTCCTGCCATCTCTTTGTAGCTTCCAGAGGCACATTCCTGCCCCACTAACTGGCTTCTGTCTCAGGTACCTCTCAAGTTTTTAGAGTGCTCATTCATTCATTAATCTGTTCAACTTAGTGCACAGCCATTGACTACTTGCTCTAGATATAGGCCAGAGAGTGTGGTGACAGTGACATATAAGAGAGGTAACCCAGCATAGTGGTTAAAGGTCCTGGCCCTTGAGCCAGGCTGCCTAGGTTTGAATCTCAACTCCGCCACTGCTATTTGTAACTTGACACTGGGCACGTAATAAGAATTTAGAACTATAGGTATAGCATGTACAATATAACCAGTATAGAGTAAGTGCTTACTAAATACTGGCTTATTATCATTATTTTTGTATGGTTGTATTCATTTTTACTGCTATATAACAAATTACCACAAGTTTTGAAGCTCAAAACAATACAAATTTATTATGTCACAGTCTCTGAGGGTCAGAGGTCCAAGCATGGAATGGTTGGATTCTCTGCTTAGGGTTTCGTTTGGCTGAAATCAAAGTGTGGGCAAGGCTGCAGTTGTCCCTAGAGGGTGTGGTTCTCCTCCAGGCTCACTGGTCGTTGGCAGAATTCCTTTCCTTGTCATTGTAGGACTGCCATGTGGCCCCCATAGGCATCTCACGCATGGCTTTTTGCTTTCTTCCAGACTCAGATTTAAAGGTTCACACAATTAAGTCAGGCCCACCCCCCATAATCTCCCTTGTAATTAATCTAAAGTCAACTGATTAGTAACCATAATTACATGTACTAAATCCCTTTTGCCATATAATGTAGCATAATCACAGAGGTGATACCATAGTCACAGGTTCTGCCTCAAGAGGGAGAACATTATACAAGGGCAGGGTCACCCAGAAGAGAGTCTTCTGCCTTCCACAACGGTCCCTGGTAGGAATGACCCTATTACAGACTAACATGCAGTTCCATATAAATGACAGAGAGCACTCCAGAAAGTCATGTACCCTTTCATAGTGATAGCCTCTTCATTAGTAAAGGATGTAGATAGTGGACTGTATTCATTGCTGTAACAAAGTACTACAAACTGGGTGGCTTAAAGTGACAGAAACTTATTCTCACCATTTTGCAAGCCAGAAGTCCAAAATCAAGGTGATGGTAGTTCCTGGCTTCCTCCAAAGGCTCTAGGGAAGATTTCTTTCGTGCCTCTTTCCAGCTTCTGGTGGTTGCCAGCAATGCTTGGCGTTCCTTGGCTTGTAGGTGTATCACTTCAATTTCTGCCTTCATCTTCACATGGCATTCTTCCTGTGTATCATCTCTGTATCCAAAATTTCCTCTTATAAGGACACCAGCCTTTGGATTAGACCCTGCAATAATCCACTATGACCTCTTCTTAACTTGATACATGTGTAAAGACCTTCTTTCCAAATAGGTCACATTCTCGGGTACTAGAGGTTAGGGCTTGAACATAGCTTTTGGGGGTGGCGGGGGACAAAATTCAACCCACAGCAAGGACTATATCAGCACATAGCTCTTCGTCCTCCAAACCAGCAGCATTGGGCAAGCTGAGCTTCCTTCCCTCCACTCAGTGGCTTTTCTCCATGTGTCCCAGGTACCATGTCTGGACTAAAGGCCACGCACCCACAAACTTTGCCAAGTGGCGGACCGCCACCACGCCTTACCAGGTTGAGTGGGAGGCCGATTTCGAGCCGTATGTTGTCGTGAGACGGGACTGCCCTGAGTACGACCGGAGGTTTGTGGGGTTTGGCTGGAACAAGGTGGCTCACATCATGGAACTGGATGCCCAGGTGAGAAGAGTGGGACGTTATGGACCCGGTGCTGTGGGGAAAGGGGAGGCCTGGATCTTAAAGCTGGAAGGGCCTTGGAGATAAGACGCGGGGACCAGAGAAGGAACACAACGTGTTCAGGGATCTGGAGTGAGAAGATGACAGTACTCATTCTCAGGGCTGTTGATTCCCAAACCTTTTCTCTTTCTTCTCCCTTGAGTGACAGACAGTTGGGTTCCCAGCCAGGACTCAGGCACATGTGAGTGTCCTGTGACAAACCATTTCACCCCCTCATCCTCATTCAACCCAGTGATGAAGACAAGCAAATGATGACCATTCATCACTCAGCCTGTGAGTCATGTTACTGACACAAAGCATTCTAGGAGTTCGGTATAAATGACACAAAGCACGCAGCTGAGGAGCAGCTATTTCTTCTACCCTGTAACTAAAAGAGTGATGATTTTCAGGCTGTATTTAATCATGAAACCTTTTCATTCATTCAACTAATACTTACCTGAGTACCTACTTCAAAAGAAATCTCCTGCAGAATTCTAATAGGTTAAACGAGGGGTCTGCAAAGCTTTTCTCCAAAGAACCAGATAGTAAATTTGGGAGGCTTTGTGGGACCTACAGGTTTCTTTTTCAACTACTCAGTTCTGCCATTGTCGTTCAGTTGTAGACAGTATCTAAAGAATGGACGTGGCTGTGTTCCAATAAAACTTTATTTATTAAAGAACATGCAGCCGGCCAGACACACCACAGCGTGGCAACCCCTGTGTCAAACAAACAAGAGCAAAGCTATTCTGGTTCAGTTAGGAGAAGGATGCTTAGGCCCCTCAACCCCACCCTTTGGTCTCTCTGTATGCTATTCTCCAAGGCACCTCCTCTTGGAGCACAGTGTAAATATTTCTCAACAGGAGCATCCTGAATTCAGAAAAAGCAATGGATGCTCAGTGCTGGCTGCCCTGAGTCACCTGGAGAACTTTTCAACAGTTCCAGTGTGTTTGAGAACAGTCCCAGGTGATTTGAAAAAGCCTCTAGGGTTGCAAACCACTGATGTAGACAGAAGGTTATGGAATAGTGTCCATATTTAACAACAGAGAGCACGACCTGTAGTGTCCATTTTTTCAGTCTTGGAGGTGGTCCAGTGCTGCCCACAAACAGAAATGCTTAGTCTGCCTCAGCTTCTGCTTGAAAGAAGTGTCGTAATATTCGTGCATCCGGCAGTGTGGTGAGGTGAACTGGTTCAATAAAGTTAATTTTTCCAGCACTGAGACCTGGGCTTCGTTTTAGACAATTTTGACAGAACTCTTGAAAATTTGTTGCATATTTTCCTTGCTTTGCCAAACATAATTTTACCCTTTCTAGTGATTTTTACCCTTTCTAGTGATTTAGGGAGATAATGAGTACACACCTGACAGGTAATCCAGCCACACCTATAGGAGCTGGTGGGATTGGTAGGGCTCTTTGTCCCCACGTGAAAAATCCCAGACAGCTAAGCTCTGGGAGTTCTTGCATTTTCTTTTCATGGTTTTTCTCACTCCTTCCTCACCATCAACTGTCATTTCTGGCTGCTGTCAGTATTCCTCCACCTGTAACAGCTACCTTTCCCCATCTTGATGTTTCCCTTTGAGTTTATGCTGATCTGCTCTGGGCTGGGAAACTAGATGACCAAAGCTTATCAGACATTCTGTCCAAAGTCAGAGACTGTAATTCTGAGTGCAGCTGTGCTGGTTCTCCTTTGAGTTACACATCCCGAATTTATGTCACCTGTTTTGGCTGTTTAGAGGCATTTTATTTTTTATCTGAGTTCCTATCTATATTCTGCAAAGTGGAGAATACCATGCAATGACTTGTAGTAAGGCTGTGTGGGTGGGAATTTTGGTGTTTGTTTGTTTTTTGTTGGGGGTTTTTTGTTTTGTTTTTGAGAATTTTGTTCTTGATGAGCTTCAGTCCAATGGAGCATCTTTTTCCTCATTCCTTTTTTGTCCCCTCTTTTGTACTAATCTGACAAGACTGTTAAATCTCATCAAACCCTATGAGAAGTCACATAAGCAGACATCACTTAATCGAGCAAGAGAGTCTCCTGTGGCTGGTGTCATTCTAGAGCAAACATGTGGGTGTGTACTCACACTTAATCAGGAACTTTTTATGGGCCATAAGCTCTGCCCAGCACTCTCCGTACATTACTGGTCATCTCTCAAGGTGGGTAATATTACTTTCACTTTATAGATGGGAAAACTAAGGCTCAGAGAAACCAGGTAATGTGTCCAAGGTCATGGAGACAGCGCTGAACTGCTCCCCTCCACATGGTGGTGCTGTCCTGCTTACTGGTGTCATTCACCACTTACTCCTTCGCTTAGTCAGGCGGCCATCCGCTTGGGTGTTCATCAGACATCACTGGGGGCTCTGCAGGTCTCACACTGCTCTTGTCTGCTTCCAGGAGTATGAATTCATCGTGCTGCCCAACGCGTACATGATCCACATGCCTCACGCCCCTAGCTTCGACATCACCAAATTCCGGTCCAACAAGCAATACCGCATCTGTCTCAAAACCCTGAAGGAAGAGTTTCAGCAGGACATGTCCCGCCGCTACGGCTTTGCCGCCCTCAAATATCTCACGGCCGAGAACAACAGCTAGCACCAAGAAGCCCATCACAAGGGAGAGACGTTCTACAGGCGGAGAGCCACTTGCTGTTTGGGGCCCAGCCTTCAAACTCAAATTGAGCACCGCTTTTTTTGGTTTGTTTTTATTTGTCTCTTTGGCCCAACAGAGCTGCCCTCCCTACGGAGATCTGGGACAAGGATCCGGCCGGTCCCCCTCTGGCCCATGACCCATCACTCCCAGAGCGTGGAAAAACAGCCCACCACGTGGTCTCTCCAAGAATGGGACACAGAGGGTGAGAGGGAGCAAGGGGTTATCCTACCGCAAAGGCGCACCACCAGGCAGGTCTTCAAGATATTCTCTTTGCTTTTGTTTTTTTAAAAAAAAGGGAAGGCAGGGTGTAGGGGTTAGCCATCCAAGGAAATAAAAGGAAAAATGTCTCTTCATCAGAGAAGACTTTCTTCTTCACCCTGCAGTTCAACTGGGTATCCAAAAGGAGGGCCCACCAATGATCTGAACTGTTTGGGAAAACCCAGTGGGGACACTACTTGGCAGGACCTAGAGGGGGGATTGGTTGGTTCTTTATCCTCAAGGTCACTCTTGTTTTGTTTTGGGGGATTTTGTTTATTTGTTTATTTTTCTGGGAATCCCAAATAGAAAACCTGATCCTTTAAGGCTCTGAAGGAAAAACAGCTGCCTTAGCTGACATCCCTCTATCAGCAGTGGCCCAACAAGGAGGACAGGAGTCTACGGCCAATATTTACATGGGTCGCCTTCTTCGGGATGGTCACCGAGGCCCCATGACCTTGAATTCCCTACTCTCCAGAATCCAGGGGCTACGATGGGGACTGTGGAAGTACAGAGACCAGCTGTTTTACAACCAGTCACGTTTTCTATTGGCAGTGACTGATTCATGGGGACAGGGCTTTAAAGGGACGGTTTCCATGCACGCGAAAGGTACGAACCTCTCAGGCCTTTAGAAGAACTTTCATAATTCACTCGAGCCCAGTCCTGAAGATTCACAAGCCCGTTTGGAGAACTTCAGGAAGAATGCGTTGGGCTCCACTGTGTTCACGTCCACTCCACTGCAGCTGGGACGAGGTCATGACCTCAGGCTCCCTTTTAGGGACCCATCCAAGGGTAGGCCAGCACCTTTACCGTTACACAGATTGAAGGGACACTGGACTTTTTAGCCATTTTCTTGAATCTTCAATGTTAATGTTGTGTTTACATTGATGAGAACAAGAGTCAGGGCCCTACTCTCTGCCGGGCTGTTTGTATCAAGTTGCAGCGTGACCAGCAAACGCTGCATCAATAAACGAAAGTACAGACTGTTTCTTCCCCGCTCCCCTCCCACTCTTGTAAGGAGCTACTGGACACACTTCCGTGTAGAGAGCAAAGTCGGTAAACAGCAACTTTACACTTTCTGTTCTCCCGTTGTGTTCTCTCATTGCTTGAACTTGAACCTCTTTTTTCTCTTTGCCTGAGGTTAGATCTCACTTCATGCTCCAACCCTCAGAGCATTTTCACATTTTCCATTTAGCTTCTGTCTCAATACTGAAGGCCAGATGTTTTAGGTAGCAAATGTGGGCAAGCAAGGTAAATCGTGGCAACTGTCCTGTTAATCATGAAACACCGCAGCAGCAGCCTGATTTATGAGAGGCCCTCAATGTGTTACGCAGTCACGTGCATTCACTCAGATTTACTGAAAAATTTAGGAAAACTATTCGGACTAATCCTCACACAGATATGCATAAGTTTGTGTGTGTGTATATGTCTCATATGTGTGTGTGTATATATATATATATCTCACATAAATTACATATATAGTATTATTACAAAAGTTATACATAACTACTGTAAAAAGGAAAACATCACAAAAGTATTCAAAGTTCATGTTAAAGTTTCCTTTTTCCATTGGTGTGTGGGAGCCAGCTTAGACCAGCTCACGAGAACTTATTGTGCACATGTCTTTCCTACTCCTGTGTTCAGTGACATCACCTTCGTAGCGTGAAATCATCCGTGATTGGAGTATTTACACCATGGAAATCAGAAAACATCGCAAATCAGGGCCCTGCCACCCTGAGAGCCGGTGGTTAAACATCTACCCGCACACCACTGCTTTTTCCTCTCCCCTGTGCATACACACACACACACGCACAGGCACTCAAACTTGCATATGCTGACTGCTCTAGTTCCTCAGTGTTGAAAATCAATTTTTAATTCCCTAAAGCCTTTTATTTTTAAAATTTTTTCATGGCCCCTGAATCATGCCCAGCCACCTTGCTTTTTCACGTGCATTTCTGTGGTATAGTTGTGACCATATAGTCTAGCATCTGAAGTGGGTCAGCTCTGAGAATGAAGGAAGGTGCTAATTACTTTGAGACAATAGGTATAAATTGGAGGATGGTGTAGCTTCATGTACGCTGAATTTATTAAAGCCAGAAACTGACACTCCACACCAACGAGAGGAAATCCTATTTCCCCAAAGACAGGTGCCTGACACTCTGAAGCTAGTCTCACTTAAGGCTAGAACTCAGATCTTGGCTGATTCCCAAGTTCAACACAGAGGCTGCCAAGCCAGTGGAGGCTGAGGTCTGCAGCACCAACAGCGTGAATTCCCAGAACTTACATTGAGGGCAGCAGCACTCTGCCAGCCCCAGCTCGTGTGGGGAGCTGTATCCACTTGGGCAGAGGCAGTTGCTACAGATGCTGATTCCTTCGTATCAGTTCCCTAGGGTACAAGACGCTTGTAAATGGGGCACACTGATGTTTCCATGCTTAAATAAGCCAAAACCATCTTAGCTTTCAGTTGGGAGGAAGGAAAGGATTCTCTCATTTAGCCCCCATAATATTCAGTGTCCGAGAGAGCTGAGATATATTGGGTAACCACTGTGAAAGGACCTTTGGCATGCAGTAGCTCATTGAAGCCTTGCGGCAAAACAGCAAAGTGGCTATTACTGTTGATTGATGAGGAAACTGAGTGAGCTCTGGGAAATTCAGTAAGTCCCCCAAACTCACATAGTCGGTACATGGCAGAATCAGAACTTAAACCCAAGCCTACTTTTTAAAATCCAAAGCCACGTAATCTGCAACGATGCTCTCTTCCCCAGTAGAAAAGAAACATACTAAATATTGGCAGACACGAGGATTTGAACCTATGGAAGATGATGAGATTCCTAGTCCTCCTTCACCATCCATCCAATAACCACACAGCCTAGACAGCAGCCCCTCCTTAGATGCTCCAGATCTTGCCATGCTCATGGACTTTCTCAAAATTCATTTGAAATAGACCTGGGCAATCTATAACCATATTTAGACAGCTGAGATCAACTAGGAGGGCAGTAATTGATTCTCTGAATGCTTCTCCTGGGTTATTTCCTAGATTACATGGCACAGGTAGAGACACTAAGTTTTAAGCTCCCCTTTGGACCTCATCAGCATGCTGCTTCCAAGTGAGCTCTCCAAACGCACTGAGCTGATTTACAGAGGACGTATTTGCCGAGTTGACTAATAGCTTCTTTGTACCCCATCATGAAAGGACAGACCCTACTTTAATTCTGTTCCTTTCAAAGACTCTACTGTCTTTGAGTTAAGGCTTCATTTGTGGTCACCAGGCCTTTAGGGAGCTCTGTGTTAGTGGAAGAAACGTGATTAAAATCCCCTCTCAGACACGGCTCCCGCACCCTCTTGGTGAAGATAACAAGAGCTACCATTTACTGAGCCAAGACTTCTCTGGGCGTTGGCACTGATGGGTCCTCACAGCAACATTATAATATAAGGAAGGTATTTATCATTATCCCCATTATTTAGCTAATGGAACCGGTCCTGAGAGAAATTAACGTTACTTACCCCGAATCACACAGGTTGTTAATGGAGGTGCTGGAATTTGAACCAAAATCCAACTGCCTTCAGAAACCCACGTCTCTCCACCCTACGCTGCTGTCTCCTTATACGATACTGAAATCAGCTTGGCTGCCGGGCTTATCCAGTCATATCTTCGTGTAGTTCATGATGATATGCTTTTTTTTTCCCCTTGCTTTTTTAATCCTAAGGGTTTATTTTCCAATTTAATGCCATTAAAGTTTAGGAAAGTCGGTTATCTACCAAATGCATTCTAAGGAGTTTCAGACCTGTAGAATCTAGTGTCGGGGATACCAGACTTGTTTTCATTCATTGAGCAAAAATGTTCTTAGTAAGCATTCTCTAATTTCAAGGAATGATTGATGATATCTGAAAGGAGACAATGGGGGCACCACAAAGATACAGCGTTTCTGATTGTGAATATTTGATGGATTTGGTCATTGGTTTATTCCAACACATTCGATAGTCTTCAGAGACAATATCTTCTGGAATGAAAGAATGTCAGTCGGTGCTGGGGAAGTGTTTCCCACTTGGTTCCCAAGGTACCAAGACCATCTGGTCAATGAGGCCGGGACGCTGTCACAAAATGATTGACAGGGCCTGCTCAGAGTAGAGTCTTCAACAGATTCCTGGGTAAGTTATGCTGCTGTGGTTTTGAAGGAAGAAAGTCAGGGCTGCAGTGGCATCAGAATAATTTCATTATGCTCTTCATCACTTCTTCTGTATTCCACACAAGTGAGCATCTACTCTGTGATGGGCACGTGAATACAGCAGTGAACCAGGCACAGTCTATTTTCATGTCGTGTAGAATTATCTAGTTAGCTGAAAAGTAAAAAGACAATGCCAAGATAAGTTTCATCATATTACATTCATGTAAACAGTTTATTTTTAAACTTACAGTGCAGAAAAGTGGCAAGAATAATACACATAACTTTTGTATGCCCTTCATTTAGGTTCACAAATTGTTAACATTTGGCCGCATATGCTTCATATCTCTCTGTCTATAATATTTTTTCTAAAACATTTGAGAGTGAATTGTATATGTCCTGCCCCTTTAAATCTGAATATTCTAGGATGTATTTTTTTTAAAGAAACAAGGACATTCCTTTTATAACCACAGTGCAGTGATCAAATTCAAGAAATTTAACATTGTTACAGTACTATCATCTAACATACAGTCTACATTTAAAGTCTGCCGATTGTTCTAGTAGCGTCTTAACATCAGTAACCCCTATCACTCCTATCCCTCACCCCCACTCCTGCTTCCAAGATCCAGTCCAAGACATATTACATCTTAGTTGCCCGTAGTCTCTAACCAGGAACAATTCCTTTGTCCTTTTTTGCACCTTATGACAAGGACATTTTTGAAGGGTACAGACAGTTGTCTTGCTGACTTAGTGTTTTGAATGAGACATAGGTACACATATACAGGGCAATTCAGAAAATAGATATATATGCATATGTGGCTTTTAGAGTTCATTAATATTAAATAGCATATGATGTAACATAAACATTTATGGCAGATGGTGCTGAAGAAGCCAGGACTCAGAAGGTTCACCATCAATGTGTATGCATGTGCATTGCTGAGATGGTCCCATAGGTGGGACCCTACGGCAGTGCATACCGTCATAGGACACATCACTCACCCCACTCTGTTGCCTTATTACCTGACAATAGAAGTGATCATGTTCTACCTGCTTAAAGTTTTGTAGCAACTTTTAAGATATATCCATTAATTGAAATACTTTGTGTGTTCAGATGGGTGCATGTTATGTGTGGATATAAATGTGAACCTTTTGAGTTTTTTCAGCTTCCCAGATCTACAAGAAAACAACAATTCTAGACCTTCCTCCAACCTCATTATCTGTGATCCCACATTAACTATTTCATTAATATTTCCACTTTCCCCAAGTGAGGAACTTGATTTCCTTCCCATGAATATTATGATAAACATTTTGTATTCAGACCTTTAAAGGATTAGAAACTAGGTGAGAGAAAATTCTCTCACCCCCCAACAACCAACACCCCTGAAGGAAAAGGGCCAAGAGCCCTCCTTATGTAGACTGGCTTGGCCATCTGGCCTCAAAACAAAGGGTTCCCCTCAGAAATCCCAGAAATGCCTCTGTTTTCTCGCTGGTCCACAGTCACTGCATCACACAAGGCTAGTCACTCTCAGATTCCAAAATCCCAGGAATATCTCCGTAAGTGATGCACTCTGCAGCCTAGTGTGTCCTATATATATTCCAAAACAAATGGCAATTCTGAGCTTGGGTGTTTCATCAACTCTGAGTTATTTAGAACATAAAACAAAACGTGCAAACATAAAAACCTATGTCTAATCCAGCAGAGAAGGCTAATGGAAGACCCCAGTTTAATCATGTCCTCTGACAACAGATGTGCTTTGCACATTCTAACATTGTTCAGAGCTACCTGTAGCCAACCACAGCCACCATTTATGGAGCACTTATGTGCTGATGGGCTAGCTTTTTTGCTTCTCTTGCCTGTTGGAATTTCATGAGAGGAAGGATTATTCTTTTCACAGATGAGCAAACCAAGTCTCAGTGAGATGAAGTAATTGGGGGAACCACATCTCAAACACTATTTTTCTGACTCCAAGGACTATTCTCTCCAGTTTTGGTGGATGGAAGTGACATGAGTATGGGGTATGCAGACAAAGACAATGGGGAGACACATGGGTTCCCTCCTTAAAGTCTAAATCCTTTCCTACAGCTGCTTGGTGGTCATGAACCATTCTGAATAATGCAGGTAACGGTGAGTCCAGAACTTGGAAGGAAGGGAATGGAACAAACATTTGCTGAACAATATACATTATTTTATTTAACCATCAATAGAAAGTATGATGCGAGTATTATCCCCATTTTAAAGACAAGGGAACAGAAACTCAGAGAGGTTAAATAAGAGTCCTGAAAACTGAACCCAGGTCTATGTGCCCCATGGCTCAAGACGTTGTTAATTGTCTGCACTGTTTCCCAGGGATTCAGATAAACATGATATTATAGAATCTTCGCTGTTGAAAGAAACTTAATAGTAAGAATAAGCCTAGTCTTTGGGGATATGTGTGTGTGTGTGTGTGTGTGTGTGTGTATATATATATATATATATATATATATATATTTTTTTGGCCCACACCAGTGCTTCTCAAACTTTAATGAATCACTTGTGAGGATCTTAATAAAATCTGATTCAGGACATGCAGCCTGAGATTCGGCATTTCTGCATCTCCCACGTGGTGCAAAGGCTGCTGGTCCATGGACCGCATGTAACATGGTCTCTTCAACCTTTAAGAATCTGTCAGCTATTTCCAAATATTGTAAAGCCCTGATAGCATGTCCAGCAGTCATCACAAGATCCTGCAGAAACCCCACTTAAGTAACTGATTTGTTCACTTAAAGAAAAAAAAAAAAAACAGTTAACTAGGGTTCAGCAACTGTGCCAAGTGGTAATAATTCAAAGATATATAAGACATAGTTCTTGCCCTCATGGAACCCCAGTTCAGTGGAGAAGACAGACAGGTGTATGAATAGTAACATCGTACAGGGAGATAAAGGGGGGGGAGCCCAGGATGTGATGGAAGCTTGGCAGAAGGGTGCTCACTGCAGGCTGGGATCGTGGAAGGCTTCCAAGACAGATGGCACTTAGTAAAGAAAAAGTATTGATTGACACTTGTTAAAAGCAGTACAGAAGATTTTTCTTAGGACTATTGTGGTAGGTGTCAAGACTATCACAATAGGGGGGAAGAGGTTAGGTTCAACTCTGAGTACAGGGGAGATTTGTAGACAACAAGCAGAATTGGGGGCAGGTCGATGTATGGAAAATTACTAGGAGGAGACATCAAGAGTAGGGGGATTCTTAATCCACTTAACAGGATTCTTGCTCAAGACAAGTCAAAGACTTACACATCAAAAGGTAGAGGATGAAGAATTTGCTCAGATATCAAGAGTGATCAGATATCAAAGGTGTGGAGAGATGGTTCTTACTAAAATGATTTGGCAGAATTCTTTGCTAAGACTGGGCTGGGCTGGCCAAAGACAGTATGGGGACCTAGGTGAAGAGAGGGCTCAGAGGAGCCTGAATAATGTTTGGTCAAGGAGAGAGTCTTTGTCACATCTGAAGGAGGACATCATTGGCCTGAAGAACAAGAAGGTAAACCTGATCTAAGTGGCCCACCGAGCATGGAGAGGCCTGAAACTGCCCCATTTTTCTCGAACCTGATTTAGGCTGGATTTCCCCATGAACAGGTTACATAGAATATGATTTTTAGCCTATGGATTCCCTGAGACTTTACCTTCAGGATTAAATGTAGTTTGTAAATTTAGAACTACTCTTCTGACCTTGAACCAAACACTTCCTCTCTGTGGAGCTCAGTTTCTGTCTATAACATAAAGCAGTTGATCTTCTGTGTTTCTGAATACAGACTGTTTTGGTTTTGATTTGAGAATAATGTTAGGAAGCACTTGAGTAGTACTTGCTATGCATTGGTCACAGTTCTAAGTGTTCTACATTTAGTAAGTTCAATACTAAGTTTAATTAGTAACCTAAGGTAGGTACTATTACTAGACCCATCTTAGAAAGGGACAAATCAAGGCACAGAGAGGTTAAGTAACTTGCCCAAAGTCACACAGTCAGTAACAAAGCTGGAATCTGAACCCAAGCAGGTTGGTCCCAGAGTTTACATTCTTGACCACTAATCTCTGCTGCTTCCCTGACCAGGGATGAAATGGCATACAGTTATAACAGATCCTTCATTATGCATTTAATCTCTTTTGTGTGTGGGGGGGTGTCCATTTTCTATTGCTGTATAACAAATTACCACAAACTAGGTGGCTTAACACATTTATTATCTAATCGTTTCCATGGGTCAGGAGTCCAGGTGTCGCTTAGCTGGGCCCTCTGATCAGAGGGTCTCACCAGGCTGCAGTCAGGTGTCAGCCACGCTTTGTTTCTCATCTGGAGCTTGGGGTCCTCCTTCAAGTTCACTGTTGGAGGAATTTAGTTCCTTGTGGTTGTAAGACTGAGAGCCCTACTTCCTTGCTGACTGTTGGCCCAAGGCCATCCCCGGCTCTTAGGTGATACCCGTCATTTCCTGCCACGTGGTCCTCTCCACAACATGGCAGTTTACTTCTTCAAAGCCGGCGGGGGACCCTCTCCCTCCATCCTGCTAAGACAGAGTCTTATCATTTCCTTCACACCTGGACACACTGACAGAACATTGGATATACAGTCACCTCACTAAAATTCGAGAATCAACTGCAGCGTTGGGTGTTTGGGGTTTTTTTTTTTCTTCTTTCATTTTGTTTTATATTATGTCTTGACTTAGGCTCATTTTTTTCTTTTTCATATTTTTATGAAAGAAACAACCTTTTCCACGCACTCTCTAAGAGCCACTTCTGAATCACAATTTGAATTTGGGACATAGGAAAATGGTCCCAATGCCTTCAGTCATCAGTAGTCTGAGATCATCTAAGGAGTAGATAAAGAAGAGTCTAGGGTCTAAGAACCCCAGAGCACTTCCAAAAGTCCCAATTCTCTTTGTTCTTGGAAGTTTAGACATTACAAAACCTTCATCGAGATAGAAGATAAAATCAAAGAAAAACTGTGAGGGAATCAATGACAACATCCTGTGGAGGAACCTCTGGTTGGCATGACCAAGTGATCGTCATGACCCTCCTCTCTCCAGGCTAGACTGGACACTCCTCAGGAGAAAGGGGCATTGCTGTGTCCCATCACTGGCACCGTGGCACAAAGGGGAGCTCAGTACACATTTGCTGCAAATTCCAAGGTGTCTCAAAGACTGTAGGGCTCTCACTTTGGGTAATGCCAGGCTTGGGCCATGCCAGGTATGGTGTCAACATGCATTGGACACTAACATTTCATTTTGAGAACACTTACATTTCTGAAAGGAGACATCTCTCTCATCCTATCTCAGACATTTTTACCCCCCCCCCCCCAGTTCTTCCTTCACCATCTTCTCTCTCGTTCCCTTGTGTTCCTTCTCTTCCTGGAGTGGGTAGAGACGTTCCTTTTTCCTTAATTAAATGTAATAACAAACATTCAGTGGTAACTGTGTGTGTGCTGGATTCAGCCCCATGGGCATCGAAAGAAGATACAGAGAAGAAGCTCACTGTTTAGTACAGAAGATGAACCCACAGAAATGGTCAGAGTCAAGTATGAAAAGAAATGAATACCAGGAAGCATACTTGCTCCAAGGGAGATGTTTCCTTCCTGTGTTGGCTGAAAGGGATCATTTTTATAATACAGCCTGAGGGTGGTCCTTTGGAAGTTGTTTCTCTTTAGAAAGAAACAATATTCCAGCACCTAGCATTGTGCCCCTCACATAGTAGATGCTCAATAAATAGGTATTGCCTAGGGAGTAAGATACCATAGTAGTCAAGAGCTCAGACTTTAAAAAGATCTCATTTTGAATCAAGGATGGGCTACTTCCCAACTAGTCATTGCATCTCTCTGAGCCTCCATGTCCTCATTTGTAAAGTGATGACACTAAGGATCCCTACCTTTCAGGGCTAAGAAGTTTATGTGAGATAGTAACTGGGACATAGCAGGTACACACACACACACACACACACACAAACACACACAAAGTTGATCCTTCCTTTTCCTTTTCCTTTCCCTGTTTCTCTGACCCTCTCACAAGGATTCTTTCTGCCCCCAGAAAGGAAAGTCTGGGCTCAGAGCCACCAGCGGGGTAGGGATGGGAGGGAAAAGAGAAGGGCTGAGCAGTGAGAGACCTGGGATGGTAGGGGCAGGATACAGGGATACCAGGAAGTAGAGAGGGAAGTACAAGATACACAGAAGAGGAAAAACAGAGGTCTAACCCCAACTGCCTCTTGTATTTTTAATTATAGTCCCTCGTAGTGTTACATCACTTTACACTTCTCATATACATCATCCATCTGCCTCTCAAAACAGTCCTGAGATATAGGCAGCATGTACATTTTTAACCCGATAAAGCTTAAAGTGGTTAACCAAAGTGCCCAGGTCATACATAAGAGGCAGAGTCAACACTGGAACCCAGGCCTGACTCCATGTCCTGGACTCTTGGGATAACTCCTGGACAAACCATTCACAAGAGAGAAGCAGCTGGAGTGAGTGTTGGGTCCAAGCATTTCATCAAAAACCCACACTCAGAACATATCAGAGTTGGCAGGGGGCTTATGAAGGGGAAAATAAAAGGCTCTGGTTGGCTGGAGGCTAACAAATAAAGGAAGCAAAGGTTGAAAAACTTACAATAAGTCATCCACGGATTTTCTTCAAGATTCCTAGTTGACTGAACAACAACAACAACAACGAAAAACGGGCAGGTAGAAAGCAGACAGCAAAGGAAGCTCTAGATGACTGACAGGGGGAGAGGACTAACGTGCATTACGCAGCCACCATGTCCTGGGTCCTGTGCTAGATGCAGGACCTGCATTATTCATTTAATCCTCAACCAGCCTTGTGACACCGATGCTGTGATCGTCCTTTCTGTGCACGGGAAGTAAGGGTCAAGGAGGTGAAGCAAAAGCCCACAGTCTTGCAGCTGGTAAGGGGTGCGGCAGTGTGGTCAACTCAGGTCTGCCAGGCTCCAGAATCCTTGCCTTTCCACTAGCAGAAGCCCTGAGGAGACCAGAGGGATTTCACATGGGATTTCTCAGAAGGAAATGAAAGAAGAGAGTCTGAGGAAGAGGTTTTAAAATGGTGGTTTTATTATTCAGGTATGATGAGGCCAACAGATCAGGAGATGACTGTCATTGAAAAGAGAGTTTGTTACTCACAGTTCCCAAGAGGAGGGGGCCAGCACACCATGCGGGGCCACGTGGGAAGCACCAGGATTGGTCAGGAGGCAAAAGGAGGAGGAGAAAAATGTGGGCAGGAGCCCTTCTTGTGATTTCCAAGGGAGGCAACAGGTGAGACAAGGTAAGCAGGCTTAGGATTGGCTAGTTTGAATAATTTCAGTGGGTTCTAGGGTAAGGGCTTTCTCTTCTTGTCTGGTACCTGGCCCTGCGGTGATTGGAGCAGAGAAGGGGCTCAGAGTATAAGAGCTTGATAAAGGAGGTGACAGGGGGAATGAGCTTGAACTGGTTGATTTGCATATAGAAGGCTAGCTCCCAGAGGGGCCCCAGATGTGGGAAACACATGGTTCTTACAGAAGAGCAATGTTTAACCAGGCAAGCAGCTTATATCACAGACCTTCAAAGTGGCTAATTATGGTGTTCCTGGGTCTTCTCTATGTTCTGGAACCAGAGAATGGAACACCAGGAGAGACCCCTCGATTGCATTGCCATCATTTGGAGAAGTCAGGATGGGCATTATTTTCAGCACCCTGAGAGCAAGTAATTGCAGATCAAATGACCCAAGTAGATAAACTAATTGGAATTAAATGAGATGAATCAGAATAAGCTCTGTTATCCCTGTATCAGGAATGTCAAGACACTGTTTTCTGTATGGACACCAAGGGGGGAAAGTGGGGGCGAGGGGGATGAATTGGGAGATTGGGCTTGACATATATACACTAATATGTGTAAAATAGATAACTAATAAGAACTGCTGTATAAAAAATAAATAAAATTCAAAAAAAAGAAAATAGCTAATAAGCACACAAAAAGGTGTACAACATAATAAAAAAAAGACATTGTTTGCTAAAATGAAGAAGTACATATAAAGTGTGTGTGTGTTTACTGTGTACACACAAATCTGGCTTGCAGAGAAACAGAAGGCATTTGACTGCCTAGGTGGCCAGGAAAGTAGGATGTGGCAAGAGACTGAAGGAATGTTTTTCCAAGTTTATTTTTTGCCCTTTGGATGGTTCGTGGATATAAATAGAAATTGAATCTGTCTCCTCTGTTACTTATCCTTAACGTTATTTGACAATGCGATTAAAGGCAAGGAATAGAAACAGGAATCAGATAAATCTTGCAGTATTTCTTAGGATAAAGATAAAATTTCTTATCATGGCTTATAGGGTGCTGCAGACTCCAACGTCTACCTCTATTTCTAACTTCTTCTCACACACACTCTACCCCACTGCCTAAAAAGCCCTTTGCTCCCCCATCAGCTGCCTGTCACTCATTCTTCCGTTCTCAGCTTTAGCACCATTCCATCAAGAAAGTGTTCACTGAGCTCCCTGTCAAGCCCCCAAACTATGTTCCCATAGCACCAAGTATTTCTCCCTTGCCACACCTGTCACAGCTGAAGTTCACGTTTATGTAATGACTTGTTCAATAAAGCTGACAAAGCTGTAGGCTCTAGAGGTAGGTAAGAACTGAAAATGTTTTTATTCAAGATCCTAACATGTAGTACGTCCTAAACAGATATTTGTTAAATAAATACATACATGAATGAGCTTGCATTCTCCTCCCAGACCCACCTCTGCACAGCTTCTCATTCTTGACTAAGTCATTTCCCCCTCACTGAGCCTTCCTTTCTTCATCTGAAAAATGGAAGAATTGAGCGCAACAATTTCTAAAGCTGTTCCTGGTCCTACGCTGTGAAGGGCTGTTTTAAGGCTTTCTATATCCTAGAAGGAGAAGTGCTTTTTCCTAGGAAGGTCTATTTTCTCCTCATGGCAAGAAGAAAGGGGCTTCTTTAAGATTTGTGAAAGCTGTGGGGAGAGAGTATACTTGTAATGTTAAAGGGTGGTCAGAGAAAGCCTCCCTGATAAATTCAGAGACTTGAAGGAAGTGAGTGAGTGAGATGTGGACATGTGGGAAACAGCTGATGCAAAGGCCCTGAGGCAGGAGAATCCTTGGCAGCCAAGAGGATTAGCAAGAAGGCAAGGAGGGCTGGAACAGAGTGGGCTGGGGAAAAGTAACAAGCAATGAGGACCAGGAAGTAAGGGTGGGAGAGGACAAACACACAGGGCCTGGGGGGCCATTGTGAGACTGGTGTTCACTCAGAGTGGGATGCAAAACCATTAGAGGGCTTTGGGCAGAGGAGTGACATGCATTTAAGACCTAATTGAGTTCCTGGATGGTAGTGAAAACATTAGCTGTTGTAAATTAAGCTTATATTCTCTACAGGTGTAAATTGCCTGGAGTTCCATGTCCATAAATTCATGTCATGCCATAAAGATACTGCAATTACTGAAGAAAGCAAACACCAATATATGTCATTAAAAAAGATATCCTTGGAATTCCAACTACTTAATCCCTCACCTCCCTTTCCAATGGCATCTGAGTGTATAGTCTAAACAAGCATGCACCAGCTTTGGAGTAAACCTAGGACTTGAAATTTGTCTCTGAAAGTTATCAACTATGAGACTTTGAGCAAATAATCACTTAAATTTCCGGAACCTTGTCTACAAAACGAACACAGAAATATACCTTAATATATACTACATTGGGCTAATGGGAAAGTTAAATGAAAGTGCACATGTAAAGGGCAGACAGCAGAAGCAAGAAGAAGTACAATCCTGCAGCCTGTGGAATGAAAACCACAATCACAGAAAGATAGACAAAATAAAAAGGCAGAGGACTATGTCCCAGATAAAGGAACAAGATAAAACCCCACACACAAAAAAAAAACTAAATGAAGTAGAGATAGGCAACCTTCCAGAAAAAGAATTCAGAATAATGATGGTGAAGATGATCCAGGACCTCGGAAGAAGAATGGAGGCAAGGATCGAAAAGATGCAAGAAATGTTTAACTAAGACCTAGAAGAATTAAAGAACAAACAAACAGAGATGAACAATACAATAACTGAAATGAAAAATACACTAGAAGGAATCAATAGCAGAATAACTGAGCCAGAAGCATGGATAAGTGACATGGAAGACAGAATGGTAGAAATCACTGCTGTGGAACAGAATGAAGAAAAAAGAATGAAAAGAAATGAAGACAGTCTAAGAGACCTCTGGGACAACATTAAATGCACCAACATTCGCATTAAACGGGTCCCAGAAGGAGAAGAGAGAGAGAAAGGACCCAAGAAAATATTTGAAGAGATTATAGTCAAAAACTTCCCTAACATGGGAAAGGAAATAGCCACCCAAGTCCAGGAAGCACAGAGAGTCCAATACAGGATAAACCCAAGGAGAAACATGCCAAGACACATAGTAATCAAATTGACAAAAATTAAAGACAAAGAAAAATTATTAAAAGCAACAAGGGAAAAACAACATATAACATACAAGGGAACTCCCATAAGGTTAACAGCTGATTTCTCAGCAGAAACTCTACAAGCCAGAAGGGAGTGGCATGATATATTTAAAGGGATGAAAGTGAAGAACCGACAACCAAGATTACTTTACCCAGCAAGGATCTCATTCAGATTCGACAGAGAAATCAAAAGCTTTACAGACAAGCAAAAACTAAGAGAATTCAGCACCACCAAACGAGCTCTACAACAAATGCTAAAGGAACTTCTCTAAGTGGGAAACACAAGAGAAGAAAAGGACCTACAAAAACAAACCCAAAACAATTAAGAAAATAGTAACAGGAACATACATATCAATAATTACCTTCAATGTGAATGGATTAAATGCTCCAACCAAAAGACACAGGCTCGCTGAATGAATACAAAAACAAGACCCATATATATACTGTCTACAAGAGACCCGCTTCAGACCTAGGGACACATACAGACTGAAAATGAGGGAATGGAAAAAGATAGTCCATGCAAATGGAAATCAAAAGAAAGCTGGAGTAGCAATACTCATATCAGATAAAATAGACTTTAAAATAAAGAATGTTACAAGAGACAAGAAACGATACTACATAATGATCAAGGGATCAAACCAAGATGAAGATATAACAATTATAAATATACAGGCACCCAACATAGGAGCCCCTCAATACATAAGGCAACTGCTAACAGCTATAAAAGAGGAAATTGACAGTAACACAATAATATTGGGGGATTTTAACACCTCACTTACACCAATGGACAGATCGTCCAGACAGAAAATTAATAAGGAAACACAAGCTTTATATGATACAATAGACCAGAGAGATTTAATTGATATTTATAGAACATTCCATCCAAAAACAGTAGATTACACTTTCTTCTCAAGTGCACACGGAACATTCTCCAGGATAGAGCACATCTTGGGTCACAAATTAAGCCTCAGTAAATTTAAGAAAATTGAAATCATATCAAGCATCTTTTCCAACCACAATGCTACGAGATTAGAAATCAATTACAGGGGAAAAAAGTAAAAAACATAAACACATGGAGGCTAAACAATAGGTTACTAAATAACCAAGAGATCACTGAAGAAATCAAAGAGGAAATCAAAAAAATACCTCGAGACAAATGACAATGAAAACACAACAATCCAAAACCTATGGGATGCAGCAAAAGCAGTTCTAAGAGGGAAGTTTATAGCAATACAAGCCTACCTCAAGAAACAGGAAAAATCTCATATAAACAATCTAACTTTACACCTAAAGGAACTAGAGAAAGAAGAACAAACAAAACCCAAAGTTAGTAGAAGGAAAGAAATCATAAAGATCAGAGCAGAAATAAAAGAAATAGAAACAAAGAAAACAATAACAAAGATCAATAAAACTAAAAGCTGGTTCTTTGAGAAGATAAACAAAATTGATAAACCTTTAGCCAGACCCATCAAGAAAAAGAGAGAGAGGACTCAGATCAATAGAATTAGAAATGAAAAAGGAGAAGTTAAAATGGACACCACAGAAATACAAAGCATCCTAAGAGACTACTACAAGCAACTCTATGCCAATAAAATGGATAACCTGGAAGAAACTGACAAATTCTTAGAAAAGTACAACCTTCCAAGACTGAACCAGGAAGAAATAGAAAATATGAACAGACCAATCACAAGTAATGAAATTGAAACTGTGATTAAAAATCTTCCAACAAACAAAAGTCCAGGACCAGATGGCTTCACAGGTGAATTCTATCATTTAGAAAAGAGCTAACACGCATCCTTCTCAAACTCTTCCAAAGAATTGCAGAGGAAGGAACACTCCCAAACTCATTCTACAAGGCCACCATCACCCTGATACCAAAACCAGACAAAGATACTACAAGAAAAGAAAATTATAGACCAATATCACTGATGAATATAGATGCAAAAATCCTCAACAAAATACTAGCAAACAAAATCCAACAACACATTAAAAGGATCATACACCATGATCAAGTGGGATTTATCCCAGGGATGCAAGGATTCTTTAATACACGCAAAAAAATCAATGTGATACACCATATTAACAAATTGAAGAATAAAAACCATATGATCATCCCAATAGATGCAGAAAAAGCTTTTGACAAAATTCAACACCCATTTATGATAAAAACTCTCCAGAAAGTGGGCATAGAGGGAACCTACCTCAACATAATAAAGGCCATATATGACAAACCCACAGCAAACATCATTCTCAATGGTGAAAAACTGAAAGCATTTCCTCTAAGATCAGGAACAAGACAAGGATGTCCACTCTTGCCACTATTATTCAACAGTTTTGGAAGTCCTAGCCACGGCAATCAGAGAAGAAAAAGAAATAAAAGGAATACAAATAGAAAAGAAGAAGCAAAACTGTCACTGTTTGCAGATGACATGATACTATACATAGAGAATCCTAAACATGCCACCAGAAAACTACTAGAGCTAATCAATGAATTTAGTAAAGTTGCAGGATACAAAATTAATGCACAAAAATCTCTTGCATTCCTATACACTAACAATGAAAGATCAGAAAGAGAAATTAAGGAAACAATCCCATTCACCATTGCAACAAAAAGAATAAAATACCTAGGAATAAACCTACCTAAGGAGGTAAAAGACCTATACTCAGAAAACTACAAGGCACTGATGAAAGAAATCAAAGATGACACAAACAGATGGAGAGATATACCATGTTCTTGGATTGGAAGAATCAACATTCTGAAAATGACTATACTACCCAAAGCAATCTACAGATTCAATGCAATCCCTATCAAACTACCAATGGCATTTTTCACAGAACTAGAACAAAAATTTTACAGTTTGCATGGAAACACAAAAGACTCCGAATAACCAAAGCAATCTTGAGAAAGAAAAATGGAGCTGGAGGAATCAGGTTCCCTGACTTCCCTGACTATATTACGAAGCTACAGTAATCAAGACAGTATGGTACTGGCACAAAAATAGAAATATAGATCAATGGAACAGGATAGAAAGCCCAGAGATAAACCCACACACCTATGGTCAACTAATCTATGACAAAGGAGGCAAGGAAATACAATGGAGAAAAGACAGTCTCTTCAAGAAGTGGTGCTGGGAAAACTGAACAGCTACATGGAAAAGAATGAAATTAGAACACTCCCTTACATGATACACAAAAATAAACTCAAAATGGATTAAAGACCTAAATGTAAGACTGAACACTATAAAACTCTTAGAGGAAAACATAGGTAGAACACTCTTTGACATAAATCACACCAAGATATTTTTGGATCCACCTCCTAGAGTAATGGAAATAAAAACAAAAATAAACAAATGGGACCTAATGAAACTTAAAAGCTTTTGTACAGCAAATGAAACTATAAACAACACGAAAAGACAACACTCAGAATGGGAGAAAATATTTGCAAACGAATCAATGGACAAAGGATTAATCTCCAAAATATATAAACAGCTCATGCAGTTCAATATCAAAAAAACAAACAACCCAACCCAAAATTGGGTGGAAGACCTAAATAGACATTTCTCCAAAGAAGACATACAAATGTCCAAGAGGTACATGAAAAGCTGCTCAACATCACAAATTATTAGAGAAATGCAAATCAAAACTACAATGAGGTATCACCTCACACTGGTTAGAATGGGCATCATCAGAAAATCTACAAACAATAAATGCTGGAGAGAGTGAAAAATAAAATTAAAATAGAATTACCATGCGACCCAAAAATCCCACTACTGGGCATATACTCAGAGAAAACCATAATTCAAAAAGACACATGCCCCCCAATGTTTATTGCAGCACTATTTACAATAGCCAGGTCATGGAAGCCACCTAAATGCCCATCGACAGACAAATGGATAAAGAAGATGTGGTACATATATACAATGGAATATTACTCAGCCATAAAAAGGAACAAAATTGGGTCATTTGTAGAGCCGTGGATGAATCTAGAGACTGTCATACAGAGTGAAGTAAGTCAGTAAGAGAAAAACAAATATCGTATATTAATGCATATATGTGGAACCTAGAAAAATCGTACAGATGAACTGGTCTGTAAGGCAGAAATAGAGACACAGATGTAGAGAACAAATGTATGGACACCAGGGGGGAAAGCAGGGGTTGGGGGAGGTGGGATGAATTGGGAGATTGGAATTGACATATATACACTAATATGTATAAAATAGATAACTAATAAGAACCTGCTGTATAGCACAGGGAACTCCACTTCGCTGTACAGTAGAAACTAACACAACATTGTAAAACGACTATACCCCAATAAAAAAATTTTTTTTTAACTATAATTTCATTTTTCTATCAACACTTCCTTACTTTAAGTATATAATTAAACTTACATTTATGCACAAAGAAGACGTAAACAATATTTACCCAATATTCTCTAAAACAAAAGAAAAATGAAGTGCACATGTAATATCCTTAGCATAGTATTTGGTGCATACGTGGTGCTCAGAAGATGCTAATTTCCTTTCCTCTCCTTCCTTTTGCATGGCTGGAACAATTCTTCAAATGGGAATGGGAAGCTGGGGCTTGGGACACATTAAGATCATGACAATACATTTGAACAGAACTTAATTATGTTCCTAAACACTGGTACCAGACAATTTTGTGAGCTATCCAGAAGAGAGATAATTATCTCCACTTTATAGATGGAAAGAATAAAGCCCAGCAAGTTAGAGTGGCTTGCACGGGATCACAGAGTGAATGAGTGGCAAAGCAGGGGTTTTGAGTTTCACAGTCCTGGTGCCCATTTCTCTCTGTGTTCTTTCCAGCTATTTCTCTCCAGTGTTTGGCTTCAGTTTGTTTTACAGTCAACCAATTTCCAAACGTGCTGGGATCTGTGAAAGTTTTAAATAACAAGGGCAGTCCCCATAGGTGTTATCCACACCATGCCTGAGAATCTCCTCTCATGTCCTCCAGATGTTGTAAAAACCACATTTGAAAGATTCAAGGAGCCACGCATCTCTCGGTAGATTAATTCTGCTGGAAGAATTACAGCTGATAAATTCTTGGCTTGCCTTGCTGATAGTTAGTTCCCTGCTCAGCTGGAAGAGGAAGCAGCAAGAACTGTCATTCTGGACTTGATTTAGATCAATAAGGAACCACTGACTGCCTGTCTGGCAATGACAATGAAATGAAAGAAACAGGTCAGCATGGGGTAAAGGGAGGAAGCCACACCACCCACCTCCCAGGGCTCTAAACTTTGATAAGGCAGATGTCAAATGTGAGGCAAAAAAATGGACATGATCCCAGAAACTGACTCTTCAAAAGAGCAAAACACCTAAGATAGAAGACCGTAAAAATGAAATCTGACAATATAATTTAAAATATTCCTAGCCAGAGATGAAAGAAAGAGACACCTTAAGAAATTAATGTGGCTGCCCAGGTGGGGTCTGGGTCTTAGGTAGGGTCCTTTTTGGTGCAAGTAACAAATCACTTTGAATTAACTTTAGAAAAATCAGATAAAGGGGAATATATTAAAAGGATTCTGGGATAAATCACAAAACCCAAGGGCAGCTAAGCCTCTTTAGTGGTCTTGAATCTCAAACGATAAAGTCAGATATGCAAGAAATTGACGTCAACGTACATCTGGTTATGATTCTCCCATTTTGCCAGATTGGAAGGATATAAAATCTTGGTTATTTGGGGGACATTGTTGCCCACCTTTGTCCAGGGGGCACTAGAGAACAAAGGCGAGCTCTCCAGGCTTTGGTCAGCAGTTCACAGTTTCCACCTGTTGTTCTATTTTTTTCCCTATTGTCCTGGTCATTTTCCCCATAGTCTTAGTCTGTACTTCAGGTCTGGAAACTCTGTTACTTTCTTGCTGAATCAGATAGATTTGATGCGACTGTATACAAAACAAAAACAAAATAACAATGTCTTAAGATAGAAGTCTATTTCTCTCTCATATATATTTTAAAAAAAGGAAACCTGGCCACTTTTATATGGGTGGCCAGCTAAAATTTGGCTTTCTTTTCCTAAAGAAGAAGGAAAGACTGGAAATTGGGAAGCTGCTAGCAGTCTGGCATCCCTGCCGTCCTCTAAGCGTGGGGACCTCTGGCGAAGCTTGGGAGCAGAGTCCTGCTTCCCCAAACTCAGGAGGCAGCCCTCCCCTCTGAGGCTCAGCCCATCCTCAGACACTGCTTCAGAGTGTTGCATGAACTGCTCTCTTCCAGGCCATTCTAATCTCTACTATCTTCCGGGTCTGCTCCTCCCGACACACACCATGTCCTCCAGGGTGCTCCTCTCCCTCATTTCACCCTCTGGGGTACCTAGTACTGCTCTTCAATTAGTTCTGGGCTTTGGAAAAAAACTAAGATAATAAAAATAACTTGCATTTATTAGTTCCTTTATGACATGATGATGATTGTTCTAAGGACATTACATTTTTACTTAATTTAATTGTCACACTAACACTACAAGGTAGGCAGCGTTATCGCTATTTTACAGAAGGAACTACAGGTGGATTATGTCACTTGTCCAGGTTCACAGCCAGGAAGTGACACAAGATCGTCTAAGCCAGATGGCCTGGCTCAAGAACACGTGCTCTTATCCATAGCCCCACACTGCTTCTCTGTGTTGTCTTTAAGAAGCTCTTGTTTTCTACCCTATAACATGGACAGTCAAGGGAACAGTGATAATCCAGCTACCACCTCATAATGGGAGCAGGGACACCCAAGAACACAAATTGGAATTTCGAAAAATAATCCTGCCGTGATTTGCTAGGACCTGGAAAGTCATCAGGAGCTCATCTCCTTGGTTCACTGTCTTTCTTTCATTCAATACATCTGTCCATTTTCCTCTCTCACCAATTCATTGTGTGTAGTCCAATTATGCTGCATTTCACAGCTTCCGAGGTCCTAATCTCTCCATTCAGGTAGCCAGCCCAGACTAAAATACCAATTCATTCTCAGCTCCAAATTGCTGGAATAAAGAGTCTGATTTCCCAGGTGTCCATCCTTTGTCCAGTCTGTGGTCAAGGGGGATGACAACCTCACACAAACCTTAAATCTGGCCGTGGACTCTCAGAGAAAGGGAGTGACCTCAAAAAGCATCTCCTAGGCTCTGTATTTCAAATAGAAGCATATGTATAAAATCCAGAGAAAGGGATTCAAAGCCAAATAAAAACAAAAATTATTGAACCCAAAATAATTTTGCCAGGAATAGCAGAGACTGGCATAATTGTAAATAATACTACAAAGGAAACAAAGGTATAGACTCACTTCTTTAAGGCAGATATTAGAATGTTATCACATGAAAGAGAGAAAAGTAAATGATTCAATTTCTACTTTGCTTCACTGCCAAGGGGAATAATTCTAACAGTAAATGGTAGGAAAGCTGTCCTTAAGAGGACACTTCCCTGAAGGTAAAAGATGATAATAGAAGAACATTTAACATGCTTTAAATTCCCAGGACCAGAATAATCACATCTCAGGGCACAGAATGTATTAATAAAATGTATCTATGTTGATGAAGTCGACATTTCTGCTCTTTAAGAAATGATGGAGAAGGAGAGTTAGGCTGGAAGACTGGGGGAAAGTAAATGTTCTGTTTTACCAACAAGATAAAAAATAGGGCTTCTAGGAATAAATATTAATGTGTTTGAAATCAGAACAAAAAAACTGAAGGAAATATCACTAAAAATATGGTTTGTGTGCATTTATGACTTAAGATAATTATTAGGAGTTAGCAAATTTATTTGATTATTCATTTGTCAAAACATTTATTGAGTATGTAATACATGTGTCAACTGAAAAAAATGTACAACCTAAAAGCTGAGAATTATGTTTTATTTGGCGAACTTGCTGAGGACTTAAGCTCAGGAGGCAGCCTCTCAGGTAGTTCTGAGGGACAGCTCCTAAGAGGTATGGGAGGAACCAGGATACATAGGAGTTTTTACCAAAAAAACAGGTAGTCAGAACATCAAAAGATTACTGCTAATTAGAGAAAACCAGACATCTCAAGTTAATGAATTTAGCCCTTTTCTATGTATAGGAAGATGCAAGAATCTGGACTCATTTAAATCATACCTTTGATATGCACCTTAACTATCTAGAACCAGGATCCTGCTTTTCTCCATCCTGAATCCCCTCAGGGTGCACAGTAGGGGCAGCTGCAGTGGCTGGTGGCTTGTTGGCCACAACATTATCTGTTTACAAATATGGCAGGCGACATTTTTCGTCCACACATGCCAGGACAGAAGTTATAAAAATACCATCAATTTAGTAGAATTTTCTAATAAAAATTCAGAACAAACCAGCCTCACTATGTTTTTTGACACTTTTACTCATTTGGTAGGGATACACTTAGATTTCAGCAAGCCCTTTGAAATGGACCCTAATAGTTTATGGACAAGATGGGGATGTATGGACTGGTTGGAATTTGTTAAATGTTTTCATAACTGGTTAACTCACCATAGACAAAGGCTGTTGACTACTTGTCAGTCTTACCCCAGTGAGCTTCTCTGAGGCCCAGGCATATTGTTTCCCAGCTGATGGGGACAAGGAATGGGCTAAAAGGCTGTGCAAGTTCCCGTCACCAAGGTGGGATGGCAGGAGAGGAAACTGATCTGGCAACAGAGCCCATGTTTGGAATTTGAACAAAGCTAAGTAATAGCACCCCTCTCCTAACCCTTTGAATTGGGTGAGAGATGGGAAAATACTGGGTAAAGGGAGAACAAAAGTACCACTTCATTTACCAAGAAAAGGTGATATTGGTAAACGTGACACACAGGCCAGCTGAATCCCTAATACTGAGTCCTGTAATGGACAGATTCATCTACCTTGTCACTGCTCATGTGGGACATTGGCCAGATTGCCCACGTTAGTGCAGCCCCTGTTCCATGTTTGGCATGGTCCCAAGAGGAAACGGGAGGAAGGCACTGGGTTACTCATGCTCAGTTTCTTCTTCAAAAAGCACAAATCCCATAAATGAGGATAGTTAAGGCCAGGTGTGTTTCACTAGCTGAGCTACCTCCACATGGAAGGACCCATCAGGAGTAAGGAAGAAACATGTCTTTCTCAACAAGCTTCAGAAGGAGCACATGCATGGTCCATATTCAATGGAACACCATAGTCTATCTTACTGCCAAACTCAAGCAGTTGGCTCCAGGATATTCAATATGGTGGGTGAAGTACAATATCAAGGGTCCAAGTAGTGAGCAACAGTAAGCAATCAGATTGAGTCATGGGTCAAAAATCAAAGATGGGGTACAAATCTTGGGGGGAAAAGTTGTGGCCAAAATGAGGACTGATGTTAACTTAGTCAACAGTCTGTGATTCGGGGTGATTCACTGTTTCAGGGGTAGGGGCTTTCTGAGGAGACAGAAACCTAGTCATAATTTCTAGCACAGTGTTTCTCAATTTCTCAGCAGTTGCAGACCACTTCATGGGCATTTGTTGCACACAAGGCACCACTTTTAGGTTATCTATAACCAGCTTGATCATGAACAGCTTGACACATGTCCAGCTTCCACAAGCAGTAGATTTCCTTACTCTTTATTCCTTCTAAATTGGAAGATCCCAATTCATAATTGTAAGGATGTTTAGATAATTCTGGGTATTCAACTAAAACACTGACTCAGAAAGAACAGATTTATCACTGAAGATTGCTTTGCATGTTCATTAGACATGAACACATCATAGGCAAAGTTTTAATTTTTAACTAATCTTTCAACTTAAAAGATGAATACCAATTCATTCTTGGTTTGAATGCATCTCTGGAAAATATTTCTACATGGTTGTGACAGCATTTTGATGTTATTTTTCAAACATTATCAATAATATATCATTAGTTTCTTTCTCTGACAGTGGAAGAAAATTATTAGCCATAATGATTGAAGAGTTTCTTTACAGTTTGGTCTTCTTAAGAAATTCTACTACCTTGTCCTAAACATTAAAAATTATAATCCTTTAGCTCTGAAATGATAGATTCAGTTTATTCAAGATACTGACTCCCATTTTGAAATATATCAGTCCATTCTAAGTAATTGAAGTAATGAAGTCAAACATAAATGTTTTCTTTTTATCCCTAACTTTAAAAAAAGATTACATTGGGCATCATCAGAAAATCTACTAACAACAAATGCTGGAGGGAGTGTGGAGAAAAGGGAACCCTCTTGCACTGTTGGTGGGAATGTAAATTGATGCAGCCACTATGGAGAACAGTATGCAGGTTCCTTAACAAAACTAAAAAGAGAATTATCATATGACCCAGCAATCCCACTACTGGGCATATACCCAGAGAAAACCGTAATTCAAAAAGACACATGCACCCCAATGTTTATTGCAGCACTATTTACAACAACCAGGTCATGGAAGCAACCTAAATGTCCATCGACAGACAAATGGATAAAGATGTGGTACATATATACAATGGAATATTATTCAGCCATAAAAAGGAATGAAATTGGGTCATTTGTAGAGACATGGATGGACCTAGAGACTCTCATACAGAGTGAAGTAAGTCAGAAAGAGAAAAACAGATACTGTATATTAACGTATATATGTGGAATCTAGAAAAATGGTACAGATGAACCGGTTTGCAAGACAGAAATAGAGACACAGATATAGAGGACAAACATATGAACACCAAGGGGGGAAAGTGGGGTGGGATGGGGGGATGCTGGCGGTGGGATGAATTGGGAGATTGGAATTGACATATACACACTAATATGTATAAAATACATAACTAATAAGAACCTGCTGTATAAAAAAAATAAATAAAATTCAACAAAAGAGTACATTTTGTTTTTATCAACTCCTATATGTCAGTATGAAGAAAAAAGTTTTGTATTCACCGACCATTTCTCAACACATCACACTGAAAAGAAGCACATATACTGGCTTTCATTCATCATGGTAAAAATTTCCAGTTTTTTTCAACTTTGGATCAAGATTGGGAGGCATATTGTTGGCTACTGATTAGCCTCTGGGAATAAAATATTCTAAAAAATATGTGTGCACTACTGGTATGAGTCCCAGTACATTTGTACTGTCCTCCCCATGGCTCACAAAATCATTTTAATTTAACTGAAAAAAAGTCTTCTTATGACACAGGATTTCAATGATAGAAAGTTGTTGAATGCTTCTCTGTCATGTATGTGTAACCAAGCAGGACCCTATGGGGCCTTCCCAGGACAAGTCCCATCCCACCCATGTCTCTGCCTGCCTCTTGTCTGCAGAAAAACTTTAGCCTCGTAGGCCTTCCCCAAGTACCAAAGAATAAATTGAATTAGATAAGTGAGAAAATGCAGAAAGAAAAACAGTCAAGCAAGACAAAATAATAATACTTTAGCCATTAAACAAAGTCAAGGACCTTTAGTTCCTCCTCAAGGGCTATAGATAATACTCTGAGCCATGTCCTTTGAGCTGTTTTGCAGATACTGAAACCCCCACCAGGTGGGAGAAGTTAACTGCATGCTACCCACAAGCATGCAG
Source organism: Eubalaena glacialis (assembly GCF_028564815.1). Lineage (NCBI taxonomy): Eukaryota > Metazoa > Chordata > Mammalia > Artiodactyla > Balaenidae > Eubalaena > Eubalaena glacialis. Next base: position 14,451,299 of record NC_083726.1, read on the forward strand.
ACCCCAGACCAGTTGGAATCAGAAGGTTGATGATGACTCCTCATTACCTCACCAGCAAGCAATCAGAAGAATGTCTATGAGCTGATCACGCACCCCACAATCCCCCTCCCTCACCCAGTCTTTAAAAACCTTTCTCTGAGAACCATCAGGGAGTCTGGGTCTTTTAAGCACTAGCTGCCTGGACTCCTTGCTTGATGCCCTGCAATAAACACTGCACTTTCCTTCACCACAACCTGGTGTCAGTAGATTGGCTTTACTGCGAGCAGGCAGGTGGACCCAAGTTTGGTTCTGTAACAAATGCATTACACACATTCAAGGAGTTGACTTATGTTCTGCATACCAGTGGGTTGAGCTACATGTAAACCAAGTATATGCTAGAAATTTACACCTAGTAATTTCTCTTCACATTTTTTTACAATTGATAATATGTAATATCCAAAAGTGTTATATGATGAAAGAATTTTGCAAAATTTTCACTAACTTTTTGACTAGTTTAATGAGATTTTCAGCAGTGGTGTGATTGGTACATATTTTGAATAATGCCTGTGGAGTTTTGGACATTTTTCTACATTTGGATAGACAATTCACTTATATCATACTAGCAAGCATTATTTGGTGCAAGGACTTGGGTGAGAAAACGTGACTGGATTACCAAAGAGTCACTGTTTTATTTGAAAATGCTACATTTCTATGGCTATCTGTCAGTATTTTCAAGGATTCAAAACTGACAGTTCCCTAGGCAGCAGAAGCAAATGGACTGCAATTTCAATAAAATACATTTTCAGATACTTAATATATTTTATATTTATATTTTTTGGATAAAGATTTATTCTTCACTCTGTGTTGTATGGAGACTTGTCCATAATTTATATCTATAATGTTATTTTGAATTTCTCTTTGCCCTGAATTGTATGGAGCTCTCTCCACAATTCACATTCATAATATCATTACTATTTTCATTACTTTTATGTTTCAAAGAATTACCTTTAAGTCAATGGTATTTTGCACTTTGCATAATTTAGTCCAAAATGGGATAGTTCTTGTCATCACTTTTAAAAAGATGATAGCACTTTAACTGTTGTCTTCATGAGGTTGTCACAAAGGAATTAGAGAAGATACGGGAAACCAGCATAGAGCCTGACACACAGTAAGCAGCTCCATAAATGACAGTAGAGTCTGAAAGAGGTGCATTCACAGGGGTAAATGGGAGCATGAAGATAACATTCAGATAAATGATTTTATCCAATTTAATCTTCCTGATAACCCCACAAGCTTGATTCTACATTTTCCTCACCTGGATGATATATATCATTAAAAGTTACTTCTCAGGGGAAGTCTTCACAACTCTCTACCCAGTCCCCAATCAAGGCTAGATAATCCTGTTCTATGCTCCTATTTAATTCTGTAATTTCTACCTCATGACACTTATCTTAATTTCTTGTTAATGCTTCTTTAATTATCTTTACTCCCCACTGGATTACATGCTTTATGAGGGTAGTAAATGTGTCTGTTTTGTTCAATGTTATATCCCTAGTAGCTTAGACAGTGCTTAGTTTTTTGTTTTTTGTTTTAAATAGAGCTTTGTAAAGATTGGTTAAATGAATGAATGAATGAATAAAATTGGGGTTCAAAGTTTTTGAGATGCTAAAAATCTCATAGTCTGCAAGTGGTAGGTATCTAGAGCTATATCCTCAAAATTCATATATTGAAGTCCTAACGCCAGGTACCTCAGAATGTGACTATTAGAAAATAGGGTCATTGCAGGTGTAATTAGATATATTTAGATGAGGTCATACTAGAGTCGGATGGGCCCCTAATCCAATATGACTAGCGTCCTTATAAAAAGGGGAAATTTGGACACAGAGATACACACAAGGAGGATGCCACCTGAAGATGAAGACAGAAATCAACATGACACTTGTATAAGACTGCCAAAGATTGCCAGCAAACCACCAGAAACTAGGAGAGAGGCATGGAACAGATTCTCCCTCACAACCTTCAGAAAAAACCAACTCCGCCAATATCTCAGACTTCTAGCCTACAGAATTATAAGGCGATGTATTTCTGTTTATAAGCCACCCAGTTTTCAGTTCTTTGTTACAACAGCCCTAGCAAACTAATTCATGTCACTTGAGTTTACTGTTCAGCTTTGTTAATCATTAAATTCAATTTATGCTTATTGAACATCATCATTAATTTAGATCCTTGAGGGAAAAACATGAGAAATAAGAGCTGCCCTCCTTGGGGAATGTATATATGAAAAAAAGGAAAGAAAAACTTAGTTCTTTCAGTTCCCAGAAGGAGTTCTGAGATTGTATCCATGTCAACCAAAATTATGTAAGATTGCTTTTAAAAGTAGAGGCCAAAATACTCATTTACAGTGTGAATCTATCTACCATTATGTATCGTCCAACCAACACATTTCTGTTCCAGTTAAGAAATCTACTTGGGAAGGGCATTAAGATTAGAAGATCGATTGATGCACGTAAACTGATTTTGGATAAGGGGTATTTTAAACAAGTGCTGGGGGCAGAATATGTCATCTGTCTCCACCACAGGTACACGACTTCCATAAGGTCTTTAGTGAGTCAGGGTTCCTATCCCCTAAGAGTATAGCATGAACATACTGACAGAATCTACTTTTTTCTTAATTGATTTTTAAATTTTTTATTTTATTATTTTTTTGGCTGTGCCACGCAGCATGTGGGATCTTAGTTCTCTAACCAGATATCAAACCCATGCCCCCTGCAGTGGAAGCACAGAGTCTTAATCACTGGACTGCCAGGGAAATCCATCTACTTATTATTCATTCTTTCATCTAACAAATAATGATGGAGAGCTTTGTGCCAGACACTGTGCTAAGTGCTGGAAATTTAACAGTGAGAAAACCCCAGTTCCTGCCTTTGAGGTGCACAGTGTAAGTGCTATGAGGAATAGCAAACTGATGTTATGAGCACTCACAGATGGAACGTCTTAACCACCCTTGAAGAATCAGGAACAATCCCTAAGTTAACAAGATGGGGAGTGGGTGTGTCTGGGGGAACTGTTTGAGGCGGCAGTAATAGGATGTGCAAAAGTCCAGACCTGAGAGAGAGCACGTGCGTTCAAGGAACTACTAGTGGCTCATTATGGCTGAATCAGGAATACAAGATAGTGAGATTAAGTGAGGAAACTAGAGAGGTCCCACCATGTCTACCACATTAAGCTGTTTGGAGACTATTCTCGTGGCTCTTCCCAGGAGTACAAGGCATCCCATGGAAACTGGAAATGAGAGTGCCTAGTTCCCAAGACAGAGAGATCATAATACTGAGTAGATAGTCTGAGCAGAACTCACCCAGGAAGAAGGAAACAAGCCATGAACTTGGAGATAATTTATGGATTGGTAATTAGATGAGAGGTAAGGCATAGAAGCAAGAGATAGTATTGGTACAAAGCTGAGTTTAATTGGATGACCAAGTGAAGAGTATAGGGGGTCTAGACACAGAACAAGCAGAAGATAAGTAGTGCCTAAACCTAGAGTGGGTTAGTAATAGACAAGAAAGGGTCAATGGCTTTTTTTTCGAAGTCAATGGCTTTTTTTTTTTTAGAGTAAAATTGCTTTACAATGTTGTGTTAGTTTCTGCTGTACAATGAAGTGAATCAGCTATATGTATACCTATATCCCCTCCCTCTTGGACCTCCCTCCCACCACCCTCATTCCACCCATCTAGGTCATCACAGAGCACCGAGCTGAGCTCCCTGTACTATACAGCATGTTCCCACTAGCTATCTATTTTACACATGGTAGTGTATTTATGTCAAACCTAATCTCCCAATTTGTCCCCACCCTCTCCTTCCCCCCATGTCCACATGTCCACTCTCTATGTCTACATCTCTATTCCTGCCCTACAAATAGGTTCATCTGTACCATTTTTCTAGATTCCACATATATGCGTTAATATACGATATTTGTTTTTTCTCTTTCTGACTCACTTCACTCTGTATGACTCTAGGTCCATCCACGTCTCTACAAATGACCCCATTTCATTCCTTTTTATGGCTGAGTAATATTGCATTATATATATGTACCACATCTTCTTTATCCATTCATCTATCGTTGGTCATTGAGGCTGTTTCCATGTCTGGGCTATTGTAAATAGTGCTGCAATAAACATTGGGTTATATGTGTCTTTTGAATTATGGTTTTCTCAGGGTATATGCCCAAGAGTGGGATTGCTAGGTCATATGGTAGTTCTATTTTTAGTTTTTTAAGGAACCTCCATACTGAATGTCCACCCTCCCCAAACTGATCTATAAGCTCAATAGTTTGCTTCCACGTCTTGGCTATTGTAAATCGTGCTGCTATGATCATTGGGGTGTATGCATCTTTTCGAATTATGGTTTTCTCTGGATATATGCTGAGGAGTGGGATTGCTGGATCATATGGTAACTCTAGTTTTAGTTTTTTGAGGAATCTCCATACTGTTCTCCATAGTGCCTGCACCAATTTACATTCCCACCAAGAAACACAGGAATTTTGAAGAGCCAAACAATATTGAAAACTAAGGGAAAAGTTGGAGGACTTACACACCTGATTTCAAGACTTACCAGTATCTAGTCAGTATCATTGACATGAGGAGAGAAAAAATAGATCAATGGAACCTAACAGTCCAGAGGTGTACCCACACATACATGGTCAACTGATTTTTTTGCCAAGGCACCAAGTCAATTCAGAGGAGGATAGAGGGTTTTTTAATAAATGGTGCAAGAACAACTGAATATTACTTTGGAAAAAAATGAAAAAAGGTTCATGCCCCAAATATAAGAATATAAAGAAGTCCTTTAAATCAATAATAAAAAGGCACTTAAATATTATTAAAAATATTTAAATATTTTTTAAAGACCTTAAAAAATATTTATGAATGGGCAGTTTGCAAATGTTATTAGTCTTCAGGAACATTTAAAATAAACCACAAGAAAATATTTCACACCCACTATGACAAAAATTAAAAGGACAGACAAAATCAAATGCTGGTGAGGATGCAGAGCAACAGGTACTCTTACACATTGCTGGTGGGAGTGTAAAATGATACAACCATTTTGGGGAATGGTTTGTCAGTTTCTTACAAAATTTAATGCATATCTATATTATGATCCAGACTTTCCACTCTTCCATTTCTTCCATTCTTTTTCCTTTGGGGATTATTCTGTTTCATCTTCTTGATCATAACAGCTTCCTAAATTATTTTCAGTATTCCTTGTTTCTCAATATATGAATTTAAAGTTATAAATTTCCCATGAGGCACTGCTTTAGCAATGTCATAAAGTCTTCTGTATGTTCTGGTTTCATAGTTATATGATTCTTAATATTTTCTAATTCCCATTACAGTTTCTTCTTCAAACCATGAATCATAAAAATGTATACTTTCAGTCCCAACTGTGGTTTTAACAGATTGTATTTTTGATATTGATTTCTAATTTTATGACACTGCAAAATATTTATTCTTTGGTGTTTGCTAAGTTTTATTTAAGGGCTATTTTGTGGTCAATTTTTGCAGTGGTTTCATGTGAGCTAGGACACAAATTTATTCTTTTTGGGGGTGAATTTCTCTATCTGTGCATTGGCTCAAGTTTACTTATTAGATTGTTTAAATGTTCCAAATCCTACTAATCCTTGGTATGCTCAATCTATTGGTTTCCGAGAGAGATATCTTAAAAACTCTATAGTTATGGATTTGTAACTTTTTCTTTGTAATTATGTCAGTTTTTGCCTTACATATTTTGAGGTTCTTTGCTTAGCCACTTACATGTTTGAGATATATTTTGGACCCTCTCATTCTATCCTCAATGTCTCTAACTTTTACTTGATATTTTCTATCTCCTTTTGTTGCATTCTGGATAATTTTTCCAGTTTACTCATTCTCTCTGTAGCTGTATCTAATTTGATTTTAACCTAACCTCCAAGTTTTTAATTCCAGTTGTTATGTTTTCATTTCTTAAAGTTCTATTTGTTATTTTTTTAAAAATTGAAACAGCTTGTTTTTTTCAGTCTCCCATTTATTATTATTTTTATTACTTATTACTTTATTTAAGCATACTTACAGCTCTTTTGAAATTATTTTTTAGTTCCAGCTTTGGGTGAGGGGATGATTATTTTCCTGTTATCACATGTCCTCACGATAGTTCATTTGCTCATGTATTTTGTAATTTTTTCCCTAGGAAAGTCAATGTTAGCAGAATTTGTTCACATTTCCTTTTTGTTTTGAGTTGGAAGAACTATGACCACTGTATTGTCAAAATGTTACTTCAGGGTAGGTTGACATTTATGTCTTCTTGAACCCTGTAGTTTCAATCATCTTGGACTAATTTTATTTTTCAATTCTCAACTTGGGCTTCTCATCATAGAGGCCGTTTAATTCTTACTGCACGGCAAGAGCATGCATGGCAAGAGCATGGGATTTTGTTATTCCATGGATGACTTTCTCTCCACCTCCTTTGCCTGCCACTAATTACCTGGATAGGATAGAAAGCTGCCTTGCCTCTGATGGCTGGATCTGTGACACGTTTATATGTAGTGAGTTCTCTATTAGTGGAGGGATGTCGTGGGAGGATTTGTTAAGAGTTGGACTAGAGATCATCATGGTCTAACTCTAATCATCCGTGGTAATCTCTGCTGTCTTATATTTGTTACATTTTTTAAAACGTGTCCATACCCACTGTCTCACTTGACAATGAGATGCCAGTAATTTGATGGTCTTTAAGCTTCAAGCTTAAAGCTTAAATCTCAGATTCCTGGTAAACAGCTGGACTTCCTGAGGCATGTTCAGAAGACACAGGAGACTCGTATAAGTCTGTCTCTTATATGAGTGTGTTTGGGACACACTCCATCTTTTCAGAGCCATGGGTACTGGTCTCCCTCTAGCTTTGGGCTGGACTGGCCCTGGTGCCTTATGGGGAGGAGTGGCAGCAGTATCCACCAACACCTGGGTGATTAATTATGGTTCCTTGATCTCAGTCACAGCGGGAGCTCAGAAATTGTCAAAGCTTTAGCTCAGTCGCTACATACAGCTGAGAAAAAAGTTTGAAATTCAGTCTGGCAGAAAAACAGTGAAACTTGAAAGTTGTGGTGTAAGCTGTAGCCCTACCCCAGAGGAAAATGTTGTTGGTTTGTTCACACCCCAGCACTTTCCAAAGAAAATATTGAGACTTATAGCAAAGAATACACACCCACCCACCCACCCACACACACACACACATCATGGGTCATACATAGAAACAGAACACATGAATTACTAAAGGGAGAGGAAAGCAAGCTGACAGCTACTGAGGTTATTACTGTTTGGGGATATGAACAGTAGTAGCAAATTGTGTTTTGCAAAGATGGGCCTGAAAATATCTCCCATCATTATTCTTCTCTTCTGCAGTGTGACTTTAACACACTTTCATCAGGAGATGGAGTTTATTTTTCCACTCATGCATTAGTTTTCTAGGGCTGCTGTAACAAATTACCACAATTTGGGGGGGCTTAAAACAACAGAAATTAATTTTCTCACAGTTCTGGAGGCCAGATATCCTAAATCAAGGTGTCAGCTGGGTTGGTTCCTTCTAGGGGCTCTGAGGGAGGATGTTCTCTGCCTCCCTGCCTCTTCCCAGCTTCTGGAGTTTGCTGACAATCCTTAGTGTTCCTTGGCTTACAGTTGCATCACTCCAATCTCTGCCTCTGTCACTACATGAGTTTCTCCCTGTATCCCCCTGTCTCGCCTCTTACAAGGATGCCAGTCATTGGATTTAGGGCTCACCCCAATCCAGTATGACCTCATTTTAACTTAACTAACTACATCAGCAAAGACCCTATAAAATAAGGTCACATTCTGAGATTCGGCATGGAAATGAATTTGGGGGAACACTATTCAACCCAGTGCAACCCTCTTGAATCTGGCCAAGCCCTGTCATTGCTTTGATCAGTAGAATATTGTGGAAGTTATTCTGTGATCATTTCAAGCTAGTGTCTGCTTGCTGACTCTTGGAATGTTTGGTCTCGGATATTCCGTGTTGGAACATCACCATCAAGCTGTGAGAATTTCGTGCCACCCAGAGAGGCCATATATAGGCTGGAGGGGCTCACGTGGAGCCCCAGTTGAGCTCCTAGCTAACAGCTATCATCAGCTGCCAGTTATATGAGTGAACCATCTTGGACATCAGTCCACTGGAGTTCTCACATGACTGTAGCTCCAACATCTGACTGCAACTACATGTGAGATCCTTTCATTTCTTAGCGTGCCAGTTTGTCCAAGCCATTGAGGCCTTGCAACTAACTTTTTTTTCTCCCAAATGACTTTTCCTTCAAGCATTCATGTGTGTGGATGCTTCCTATCATTCAGGTCTGAGCTCAAATGTCACCTCCTCAAAGTAGCCACTCTATCATATAACCCCATAATACGGTTGTCATCTGATATTTTCTTTGCTTGCATAGTTGTTTACTTGGTTTTTATTCTGGATCCCCTCCCCTTCCTCTTGAATGTATGTTCCATGCAGGAGAGCCCTGTCTTGTTTACTGCTCTATTCCCAACTCCATAACAGTTCCTGACATACAAGTGTCTCTCAATAGATAACTGTTGAATGAATGAAAAAATGAGAACATGTGTTTTAAAGATGGAAGGTTCTGGAATCAAGCTGTCTAGGGGTTCAAATCTCAGCTGTAGCATTTATTAATGTCCTCATGCAAGTTACCTAACTTTCCTGAGCTCAGTTTCCTCATCTATAAAACAGGAATAAAAATATTCATCTCAAAATATTTTCATTAATTATTTGATGAAATAATTCATGTGTAACATGTAAAAATCTCATCTGGGAAATTCAGGGGTTTTTTGGTGTTTTTTTTTTGAATACCATTACTTAATTTTATTGGAACTTGATTTTCTTATTATAAGTCCCTTGTGTCAGAAGCATAATCTCAGGGACTTCCCTGGTGGCGTAGTGGGTAAGACTTCGTGCTCCCAATGCAGGGGGCCCAGGTTTGATCCCTGGTCAGGGAACTAGATCCCACATGCATGCCGCAACTAAGAGTTTGCATGTCACAACTAAGGAGCCAGCAAGCCACAACTAAGACCTGGCTCAACCAAATAAATAAATAAATAAGAAAGAAAGAAAGAAAGAAGCGTAATCTCAGAACATTTGGTTTCTCAGCTTCCTTTGTATTGTCACTAAGTGTTGGGCACATGTGATGTCACCAGGGCTCTTTGCCAAACATTTCTACTTTCTTTATTCCAGACACATGGCAGGGTTAGCCCCGCTGAAGATATGTGTGACTATATGATGCCCATTGCCCACTGAAATGTAAGCAGACATGCCATGTGTCACTTCCTGGTAGAAGCATTAAGAGTCAGTGTTCAATATGCCACAGTCTCATTCTCCCTTGGTAACTGTTCAAACAAACATTAGGATGAAGCCTTCATCAACTGGACCCCTGAGCAACTAGGATGAGCAGAGACTCTTGCTGACACATATTAGACATGTAGCATGAGTGAGACTTTTGTAGATGAATCCACTGGATGTGGAGGCTGTTACTGCAGCCTATACTGAATAATGCAATGTGTTCCCTAGAGCCAAGGCATTGGTGGGGACACTGGTCCATGGGATGCAATATAATACAGGGGTATAGGGCAGGAATATGTTTAAAATATTTTAAATGTTATTTAAAATGTTAAAATAATGTTTAAACAATCACTGTGGCACAAGCATTTATCAATCTGAATGGTGGGACCTGCAGAGCTGAAATGGGCCTGGAGGACATAGGAGTTAATTCTTAGCTTATGGATTCTGATCTGTGGGTTCTGGGGGGGACCTTGGTGAACAGGGCAGGAAGAAGACATTCAGGAGTCTTGGACCAGCAGTTGTACGCCAACAGCTATAGAAGCATTTTGATATTTATAGAAGCAGTGTTGACATATTGTTGGGTAGTGATTAATATTAGCTCCAGTTATAAGCTTAGCCTATGGATTGAATCCTGGCTATGTCACTTCCTTACTGATGACCTAGGGCAAGTCTCCAGGACTCAATTTTCTCATCTGTGAAATGGGAGTAATAACAATAGCTATTGTATAGGGTTGATGATAGAATTAAATGATTTAATTCAAATGTAGCACCTATAACAGTACCTGGCACTTACTGTTATATAAATGTTTGGCAGTATTGGTTATCAACATCTATACATGCTTATATTCTCTGTGATGTCCTTCTTCATGTCTGATCTTAGGTATTGTGTCACTGTTTCCTTTTTCCTTGATGACACAGTGTTTTAGGCCCTCCACCTGTCTGTGCTATGTCTGACCTGCTCTTAGGTACAAAGGTCTTGGCCACTCTGGGTTTGACAAACTTTGTGAGGTGAGCCCATGTTTTCCTGCAGGTATACAACATACAGCCATTTCTACTGTGGGGTCTTGTTGGACTGCATGGGGTCTTATTTGGGAAAGAGGATCTGTCAAATCCTCTGTGTTTCCCCTTCTACTCCTTGTGTTCCCTGTCCCTTAGGCCATTGTTATGGGCTGAACTGTGTCCCCCTAAAGTTCCTATGTTGAAGTCCTAACTCCCAGCACCTCAGAATATGACTGTGTTTGAAGATAAGGTTTTTAAAGCAGTAATTAAATTCAAATGAGGTCATTAGGGTGGACTCTAATCCATTATGACTGGGGTCCTTATAAGAAGAGATTAGGACACAGAACACACAGAAGGAAGACCATGTGAAGACAGAGGAAGGAGGAGGAACCAAGATGGCGGAGTAGAAGAACGTGCTCTCACTCCCTCTTGAGAGAACACCAGAATCACAACTAGCTGCTGGACAATCATCGACAGGAAGACACTGGAACTCACCAAAAAAGATACCCCACATCCAAAGACAAAGGAGAAGCCACAATGAGACGGTAGGAGGGGTGCAATCACAGTAAAATCAAATCCCGTAACTGCTGGGTGGGTGACTCACAGACTGGCAAACACTTATACCACAGAAGTCCACCCACTGGAGTGAAGGTTCTGAGCCCTACGTCACGCTTCCCAACCTGGGGGTCCGGCAATGGGAGAAGGAATTCCTAGAGAATCAGACTTTGAAGCCTAGTGGGAATTGACTGCAGGATTTCGACAGGACTGGGGGAAACAGAGACCCCACTCTTGGAGGGCACACACAAAGTATTGTGTGCATCGGGACCCAGGGGAAGGAGCAGTGACCCCAGGGGAGACTGAACCAGACCTACCTGCTAGTGTTGGAGGGTCTCCTGCAGAGGCGGGGGGGGGGGTGTCTGTGGCTCACCGTGGGGACAAGGATACTGACAGCAGAAGTTCTGGGAAGTACTTCTTGGCGTGAGCCCTCCCAGAGTCTGTCATTAGCCCCACAAAAGAGCCCAGGTAGGCTCCAGTGTTGGGTTGCCTCAGGCAAAACAACCAACAGGGAGGGAACCCAGCACCACCCATCAACAGTCAAGTGGATTAAAGTTTTACTGAGCTCTGCCCACCAGAGCAACAGTCAACTCTACCCACCACCAGTCCCTCCCATCAAACCTCTTAGATAGCCTCAGCCACCAGAGGGCAGAGAGCAGAAGCAAGAAGAACTACAATCCTGCAGCCTGTGGAAAAATAGCCACATTCACAGAAAGATAGACAAGATGAAAAGGCAGAGGGCTATGTACCAGATAAAGGAACAAGATAAAACCCCAGAAAAACAACTAAATGATGTGGAGATAGGCAACCTTCCAGAAAAAGAATTCAGAATAATGATAGTGAAGATGATCCAGGACCTCGGAAAAAGAATGGAGGCAAAGATCGAGAAGATGCAAGAAATGTTTAACAAAGACCTAGAAGAATTAAAGAAGAAACAAACAGAGATGAACAATACAATAACTGAAATGAAAAACACACTAGAAGGAATCAATGGCACAATAACTGAGGTAGAAGAACGGATAAGTGACCTGGAAGACAGAATGGTGGAATTCACTGTTGCAGAACAGACTAAAGAAAAAAGAATGAAAAGAAATGAAGACAGCCTAAGAGACCTCTGGGACAACATTAAACGAAACAACATTTGCATTATAGGGGTCCCAGAGGAGAAGAGAGAGAGAAAGGACCAGAGAAAATATTTGAAGAGATTATAGTAGAAAACTTCCCTAACATGGGAAAGGAAATAGCCACCCAAGTCCAGGAAGCATAGCAAGTCCCATACAGGATAAACCCAAGGAGAAACATGCCAAGACACATAGTAATCAAACTGGCAAATATTAAAGACAAAGAAAAATTATTGAAAGCAGCAAGGGAAAAACGACAAATAACATACAAGGGAACTCCCATAAGGTTAACAGCTGATTTCTCAGCAGAAACTCTACAAGCCAGAAGGGAGTGGCATGATATACTTAAAGTGATGAAACGGAAGAACCTATAACCAAGATTACTCTACCCAGCAAGGATCTCATTCAGATTCGATGGAGAAATCAAAAGCTTTACAGACAAGCAAAAGCTAAGAGAATTCAGCACCACCAAACCAGCTCTACAACAAATGCTAAAGGAACTTCTCTAAGTGGGAAACACAAGAGAAGAAAAGGACCTACAAAAACAAACCCAAAACAATTAAGAAAATGGTCATAGGAACATACATATCGATAATTACCTTAAACGTGAATGGATTAAATGCTCCAACCAAAAGACATAGGCTTGCTGAATGGATACAAAAACAAGACCCATATATATGCTGTCTAGAAGAGACCCACTTCAGACCTAGGGACACATACAGACTGAAAGTGAGGGAATGGAAAAAGATATTCTATGCAAATGTAAATCAAAAGAAAGCTGGAGTAGCAATACTCATTATTGATAAAATAGATATTAGATAAAATAGACTTTATTATTGATAAAATAGATATTAGATAAAATAGACTTTAAAATAAAGAATGTTACAAGAGACAAGGAAGGACACTACATAATGATCAAGGGATCAATCCAAGAACAAGACATAACAATTATAAATATATATGCACCCAACATAGGAGCACCTCAATACATAAGGCAACTGCTAACAGCTATAAAAGAGGAAATCGACAGTAACACAATAATAGTGGGGGACTTTAATACCTCACTTACACCAATGGACAGATCATCCAAAATGAAAATGAATAAGGAAACAGAAGCTTTAAATGACACAATAGACCAGATAGATTTAATTGATATTTATGGGACATTCCATCCAAAAACAGCAGATTACACTTTCTTCTCAAGTGGCACGGAACATTCTCCAGGATAGATCACATCTTGGGTCACAAATCAAGCCTCAGTAAATTTAAGAAAATTGAAATCATATCAAGCATCTTTTCTGACCACAACGTTATGAGATTAGAAATGAATTACAGGGGAAAAAACGTAAAAAACACAAACACATGGAGGCTAAACAATACGTTACTAAATAACCAAGAGATCACTGAAGAAATCAAAGAGGAAATCAAAAAATACCTAGAGACAAATGACAATGAAAACATGACGATCCAAAACTTGTGGGATGCAGCAAAAGCAGTTCTAAGAGGGAAGTTTATAGCTATACAAGCCTACCTCAAGAAACAAGAAAAATCTCAAGTAAACAATCTAACCTTACACCTAAAGGAACTAGAGAAAGAACAAACAAAACCGAAAGTTAGCAGAAGGAAAGAAATCATAAAGATCAGAACAGAAATAAATGAAAGAGAAACGAAGAAAACAGTAGCAAAGATCAATAAAACTAAAAGCTGGTTCTTTGAGAAGATAAACAAAATTGATAAACCATTAGCCAGACTCATCAAGAAAAAGAGGGAGAGGACTCACATCAATAGAATTAGAAATGAAAAAGGAGAAGTTACAACAGACACCACAGAAATACAAAGCATCCTGAGAGACTACTACAAGCAACTCTATGCCAAAAAAATGGACAACCTGGAAGAAATGGACAAATTCTTAGAAAGGTATAACCTTCCAAGACTGAACCAGGAAGAAATGGACAAATTCTTAGAAAGGTATAACCTTCCAAGACTGAACCAGGAAGAAACAGAAAATATGAACAGACCAATCACAAGTAATGAAATTGAAACTGTGATTAAAAATCTTCCAACAAACAAAAGTCCAGGACCAGATGGCTTCACAGGTGAATTCTATCAAACATTTAGAGAAGAGCTAACATCCATCCTTCTCAAAGTCTTCCAAAAAAATTCAGAGGAAGGAACACTCCCAAACTCATTCTATGAGGCCACCATCACCATGATACCAAAACCAGACAAAGATACTACAAAAAAAGAAAATTACAGACCAATATCACTGATGAATATAGATGCAAAAATCCTCAACAAAATACTAGCAAACAGAATCCAACAACACATTAAAAGGATCATACACCATGATCAAGTGGGATTTATCCCAGGGATGCAAGGATTCTTCAATATACACAAAACAATCAATGTGATATACCATATTAACAAACTGAAGAATAAAAACCATATGATCATCCCAATAGATGCAGAAAAAGCTTTTGACAAAATTCAACACCCATTTATGATAAAAACTCTCCGGAAAGTGGGCATAGAGGGAACCTACCTCAACATAATAAAGGCCATATACGACAAACCCACAGCAAACATCATTCTCAATGGTGAAAAACTGGAAGCATTTCCTCTAAGATCAGGAATGAGACAAGGATGTCCACTCTCATCACTATTATTCAACATAGTTTTGGAAGTCCTAGCCATGGCAATCAGAGAAGAAAAAGAAATAAAAGGAATACAAATTAGAAAAGAAGAAGTAAAACTGTCACTGTTTGCTGATGACATGATACTATACATAGAGAATCCTAAAAATGCCACCAGAAAACTACTAGAGCTAATCAATGAATTTGGTAAAGTTGCAGGATACAAAATTAATGCACAGAAATCTCTTGCATTCCTATACACTAATGATGAAAATTCTGAAAGAGAAATTAAGAAAACACTCCCATTTACCATTGCAACAAAAAGAATAAAATACCTAGGAATAAACCTACCTAGGGAGACAAAAGACCTGTATGCAGAAAACTGTAAGACACTGATGAAAGAAATTAAAGATGATAACAAAAGATGGGGAGATATACCATGTTCTTGGATTGGAAGAATCAATACTGTGAAAATGACTATACTACCCAAAGCAATCTACAGATTCAATGCAATCCCTATCAAATTACCAATGGCATTTTTTACGGAACTAGAACAAATCATCTTAAAATTTGTATGGAGACACAAAAGACCCCGAATAGCGAAAGCAGTCTTGAGGGAAAAAAATGGAGCTGGAGGAATCAGACTCCCTGACTTCAGACTATACTCCAAAGCTACAGTAATCAAGACAATATGGTACTGGCACAAAAACAGAAACATAGGTCAATGGAACAAGATAGAAAGCCCAAAGATAAACGCATGCACCTATGGTCAACTAATCTATGACAAAGGAGGCAAAGATATACAATGGAGAAAAGACAGTCTCTTCAATAAGTGGTGACGGGAAACTGAACAGCTACATATAAAAGAATGAAATTAGAACACTCCCTAGCACCATACACAAAAATAAACTCAAAATGGATTCGAGGGGTCTGGGCAAGATGGCGGAAGAGTAAGACACGGAGATCACCTTCCTTCCCACAGATACATTAGAAATACATCTACATGTGGAACTGCTCCTACAGAACACCCACTGAACGCTGGCAGAAGACGTCAGACCTCCCAAAGGGCAAGAAACTCCCCACGTACTTGGGTAGGGCAAAAGAAGAAAGAAATAACAGAGACGAAAGAATAGGGACGGGACCTGCACCAGTGGGAGGGAGCTGTGAAGGAGGAAAGGTTTCCACACACTAGGAAGCCCCTTCGCGGGTGGAGACTGCGGGTGGCAGAGGGGGGAAGCTTCGGAGCCACGGAGGAGAGCGCAGCCACAGGGGTGCGGAGGGCAAAGCGGAGAGATTCCCGCACAGAGGATCAGTGCCGAGCAGCATTCACCAGCCCGAGAGGCTTGTCTGCTCAGCCGCCGGGGCGGGCGGGGGCTGGGAGCTGAGGCTCGGGCTTCGGTCGGATCGCAGGGAGAGGACTGGGGTTGGCGGCGTGAACACAGCCTGAAGGGGGGTTGTGCGCCACAGCTAGCCGGGAGGGAGTCCGGGGGAAAAAGTCTGCAGCTGCCGAAGAGGCAAGAGACTTTTTCTTGCCTCTTGTTTCGCGGTGTGCAAGGAGAGGGGATTCAGAGGGCCGCCTAAACGAGCTCCAGAGACGGGCGCGAGCCGCGGCTATCAGCGCGGACCCCAGAGACGGACATGAGACGCTAAGGCTACTGCTGCCAAGAAGCCTGTGTGCGAGCACCGGTCACTATCCACACCGCCCCTCCCGGGAGCCTGTTCAGCCCGCCACGGCCAGGCTCCCGTGATCCAGGGACAACTTCCCCGGGAGAACGAGCTGCGCACCTCAGGCTGGTGCAACGTCACGCCAGCCTCTGCCGCCGCAGGCTCACCCCGCATCCGTATCCTTCCCTCCCCCCCCCGCCGGAGTGAGCCAGAGCCCCCTAATCAGCTGCTCCTTTAACCCTGTTCTGTCTGGGCGGGGAACAGACGCCCTCAGGCGACCTACACGCAGAGGCGGGTCCAAATCCAAAGCTGAACCCCAGGAGCTGTGCGAACAAAGAAGAGAAAGGGAAATCTCTCCCAGCAGCCTCAGAAGCAAAAGCTCCACAAACAACTTGATGTGCCTGCATCTGTTGAATACCTGAATAGACAACGAATCATCCCAAATTCAGGAGGTGGATTTTGGGAGCAGGATATATTAATTTTTCCCCTTTTCCTTTTTTTGTGAGTGTATATGTGTATGCTTCTGGGTGAGATTTTGTCTGTATAGCTTTGCTTTCACCATTTGTCCTAGGGTTCGGTCCGTCCGTTTTTTGTTTTTTTACTTAAAAAATTTTTTTCTTAATAATTATTTCCTTATTTTTTATTTTAAAAAATTAAATAAATTTTTTTCTTAATTTTTTTCTTTTTATTTTAAAAAATTAAAAATTCTTTTTTCTTAATAAATTTTTAAAATAATTTTTTCTTATTTTTTATTATAAAAAATTAATAAATTTAATTTTAAATGTTTAAAAAATTTTTTCTTAATAAATTTTTTCTTAATAATTTTTCTCTTATTTTTTATTATAATAGCTTTATTTTATTTTATTTTATTTTATTTTATTTTATTTTATCCTATTTCTTTCTCTCTTTCTATTTTTTCTCCCTTTTATTCCAAGCTGTGTGGATGAAAGGCTCTTGGTGCTCCAGCCAGGCATCAGGGCAGTGCCTCTGAGGTGGGAGAGCCAACTTCAGGACACTGGTCCACAAGAGACCTCCCAGCTCCACGTAATACCAAATGGTGAAAATCTCTCAGAGATCTCCATCTCAACATCAAGACCCAGCTTCACTCAACGACCCGCAAGCTACAGTGCTGGACACCCTATGCCAAACAACTAGCAAGACAGGAACACAGCCCCATCCATTAGCAGAGAGGCTGCCTAAAATCATAATAAGGTCACAGACACCCCAAAACACACCACCAGACGTGGACGTGCCCACCAGAAAGACAAGATCCAGCCTCATCCACCAGAACACAGGCACTAGTCCCCTCCACCAGGAAGCCTACACAACCCACTGAACCAACCTTAGCCACTGGGGACAGATACCAAAAACAACAGGAACTATAAAACTGCAGCCTGTGAAAAGGAGACCCCAAACACAGTAAGATAAGCAAAATGAGAAGACAGAAAAACACACAGCAGATGAAGGAGCAGGGTCAAAACACACCAGACCTAACAAATGAAGAGGAAATAGGCAGTCTACCTGAAAAAGAATTCAGAATAATGATAGTAAAGATGATCCAAAATCTTGGAAATAGAATAGACAAAATGCAAGAAACATTTAACAAGGATGTAGAAGAACTAAAGAGGAACCAAGCAACGATGAAAAACACAATAAATGAAATTAAAAATACTCTAGAAGGGATCAATAGCAGAATAACTGAGGCAGAAGAACGGATAAGTGACCTGGAAGATAAAATAGTGGAAATAACTACTGCAGAGCAGAATAAAGAAAAAAGAATGAAAAGAACTGAGGACAGTCTCAGAGACCTCTGGGACAACATTGAACGCACCAACATTCGAATTATAGGGGTCCCAGAAGAAGAAGAGAAAAAGAAAGGGACTGAGAAAATATTTGAAGAGATTATAGTTGAAAACTTCCCTAATATGGGAAAGGAAATAGTTAATCAAGTCCTGGAAGCACAGGGAGTCCCATACACGATAAATCCAAGGAGAAACACGCCAAGACACATATTAATCAAACTATCAAAAATTAAATATAAAGAACACATATTAAAAGCAGCAAGGGAAAAACAACAAATAACACACAAGGGAATCCCCATAAGGTCAACAGCTGATCTTTCAGCAGAAACTCTGCAAGCCAGAAGGGAGTGGCAGGATATACTTAAAGTGATGAAGAAGAAAAACCTACAACCAAGATTACTCTACCCAGCAAGGATCTCATTCAGATTTGATGGAGAAATTAAAATCTTTACAGACAAGCAAAAGCTGAGAGAGTTCAGCACCACCAAACCAGCTTTACAACAAATGCTAAAGGAACTTCTCTAGGCAAGAAACACAAGAGAAGGAAAACACCTACAATAACAAACCCAAAACATTTAAGAAAATGGGAATAGGAACATACATATCGATAATTACCTTAAATGTAAATGGATTAAATGCTCCCACCAAAAGACACAGACTGGCTGAATGGATACAAAAACAAGACCCGTATATATGCTGTCTACAAGAGACCCACTTCAGACCTAGGGACACATACAGACTGAAAGTGAGGGGATGGAAAAAGATATTCCATGCAAAAGGAAATCAAAAGAAAGTTGGAGTAGCAATTCTCATATCAGACAAAATAGACTTTAAAATAAAGACTATTACAAGAGACAAAGAAGGACACTATATAATGATCAAGGGATCGATCCAAGAGGAAGGTATAACAATTGTAAATATTTATGCACGCAACATAGGAGCACCTCAATACATAAGGCAAATACTAACAGCCATAAAAGGGGAAATCGACAGTAACACAATCATAGTAGGGGACTTTAACACCCCACTTTCACCAATGGACAGATCATCCAAAATGAACATAAATAAGGAAACACAAGCTTTAAAGGACACATTAAACAAGATGGACTTAACTGATATTTATAGGACATTCCACCCCAAAACAACAGAATACACATTTTTCTCAAGTGCTCATGGAACATTCTCCAGGATAGATCATATCTTGGGTCACAAATCAAGCCTTGGTAAATTTAAGAAAATTGAAATCCTATCAAGTATCTTTTCCAACCACAACGCTATGAGACTAGATATCAATTACAGGAAAAGATCTGTAAAAAATACAAACACATGGAGGCAACACAATACACTACTTAATAACGAAGTGATCACTGAAGAAATCAAAGGGGAAATCAAAAAATACCTAGAAACAAATGACAATGGAGACACGACAACCCAAAACCTATGGGATGCAGCAAAAGCAGTTCTAAGAGGGAAGTTTATAGCAATACAAGCCTACATCAAGAAACAGGAAACATCTCGAATAAACAACCTAACTTTGCACCTAAAGCAATTAGAGAAAGAAGAACAAAGAAACCCCAAAGCTAGCAGAAGGAAAGAAATCATAAAGATGAGATCAGAAATAAATGAAAAAGAAATGAAGTAGACAATAGCAAAGATCAATAAAACTAAAAGCTGGTTCTTTGAGAAGATAAACAAAATTGATAAACCATTAGCCAGACTCATCAAGAGAAAAAGGGAGAAGACTCACATCAATAGAATTAGAAATGAAAAAGGAGAAGTAACAACTGATACTGCAGAAATACAAATGATCATGAGAGATTACTACAAGCAACTCTATGCCAGTAAAATGGACAACCTGGAAGAAATGGACAAATTCTTAGAAAAGCACAACCTGCCGAGACTGAACCAGGAAGAAATAGAAAATATGAACAGACCAATCACAAGCACTGAAATTGAAACTGTGATTAAAAATCTTCCAACACACAAAAGCCCAGGACCAGATGGCTTCACAGGCGAATTCTATCAAACATTTAGAGAAGAGCTGGCACCTATCCTTCTCAAACTCTTCCAAAATATTGCAGAGGGAGGAACACTCCCCGACTCATTCTACGAGGCCACCATCACCCTGATACCAAAACCAGACAAAGATGTCACAAAGAAAGAAAACTACAGGCCAATATCACTGATGAACATAGATGCAAAAATCCTCAACAAAATACTAGCAAACAGAATCCAACAGCACATTAAAAGGATCATACACCATGATCAAGTGGGGTTTATTCCAGGGATGCAAGAATTCTTCAATATATGCAAATCAATCAACGTGATATATCATATGAACAAATTGAAGGAGAAAAACCATATGATCATCTCAATAGATGCAGAAAAAGCTTTGGACAAAATTCAACACCCATTTATGATAAAAGCCCTGCAGAAAGTAGGCATAGAGGGAACTTTCCTCAACATAATAAAGGCCATATATGACAAACCCACAGCCAACATTGTCCTCAATGGTGAAAAACTGAAACCACTTCCACTAAGATCAGGAACAAGACAAGGTTGCCCACTCTCACCACTATTATTCAACATAGTTTTGGAAGTGTTAGCCACAGCAATCAGAGAAGAAAAAGAAATAAAAGGAATCCAAATCAGAAAAGAAGAAGTAAAGCTGTCACTGTTTGCTGATGACATGATACTATACAGAGAGAATCCTAAAGATGCTACCAGAAAACTACTAGAACTAATCAATGAATTTGGTAAAGTAGCAGGATACAAAATTAATGCACAGAAATCTCTTGCATTCCTCTACACTAATGATGAAAAATCTGAAAGTGAAATTAAGAAAACACTCCCGTTTACCATTTCAACAAAAAGAATAAAATATCTAGGAATAAACCTACCTAAGGAGACAAAAGACCTGTATGCAGAAAATTATAAGACACTGATGAAAGAAATTAAAGATGATACAAATAGATGGAGAGATATACCATGTTCTTGGATTGGAAGAATCAACATTGTGAAAATGACTCTACTACCCAAAGCAATCTACAGATTCAATGCAATCCATATCAAACTACCACTGGCATTTTTCACAGAACTAGAACAAAAAATTTCACAATTTGTATGGAAACACAAAAGACCCCGAATAGCCAAAGCAATCTTGAGAACGAAAAATGGAGCTGGAGGAATCAGGCTCCCTGACTTCAGACTATATTACAAAGCTACAGTAATCAAGACAGTTTGGTACTGGCACAAAAACAGAAACATAGATCAATGGAACAGGATAGAAAGCCCAGAGATAAACCCATGCATGTATGGTCACCTTATCTTTGATAAAGGAGGCAAGCATATACAGTGGAGAAAAGACAGCCTCTTCAATAAGTGGTGCTGGGAAAACTGGACAGGTACATGTAAAAGTATGAAGTTAGAACACTCCCTAACACCATACACAATAATAAACTCAAAATGGATTAAAGACCTAAATGTAAGGCCAGACACTATCAAACTCTTAGAGGAAAACATAGGCAGAACAATCTATGACATAAATCACAGCAAGATCCTTTTTGACCCACCTCCTAGAGAAATGGAAATAAAAACACAAATAAACAAATGGGACCTAATGAAACTTAAAAGCTTTTGCACAGCAAAGGAAACCATAAACAAGACCAAAAGACCACCCTCAGAATGGGAGAAAATATTTGTAAATGAAGCAACTGACAAAGGATTTATCTCCAAGATTTACAAGCAGCTCATGCAGCTCAATAACCAAAAAACAAACAACCCAATCCAAAAATGGGCAGAAGACCTAAATAGACATTTCTCCAAAGAAGAGATACAGATTGCCAACAAACACATGAAAGAATGCTCAACATCATTAATCATTAGAGAAATGCAAATCAAAACTACAATGAGATATCATCTCACACCGGTCAGAATGGCCATCATCAAAAAATCTAGAAACAAATGCTGGAGAGGGTGTGGAGAAAAGGGAACCCTCTTGCACTGTTGGTGGGAATGTAAATTGATACAGTCACTATGGAGAACAGTATGGAGGTTCCTTAAAAAACTAAAAATAGAACTACCATATGACCAGCAATCCCACTACTGGGCATATACCCTGAGAAAACCATAATTCAAAAAGAGTCATGTACGAAAATGTTCATTGCAGCTCTATTTACAATAGCCAGGACATGGAAGCAACCTAAGTGTCCATCATTGGATGAATGGCTAAAGAAGATGTGGCACATATATACAATGGAATATTACTCAGCCATAAAAAGAAACGAAATGGAGTTATTTGTAGTGAGGTGGATGGAGTTAGAGTCTGTCATACAGAGTGAAGTAAGTCAGAAAGAGAAAAACAAATACAGTATGCTAACACATATATATGGAATCTAAGGGAAAAAAAAAAAAAGGTCATGAAGAACCTAGTGGCAATATGGGAATAAAGACACAGACCTACTAGAGAATGGACTTGAGGATATGGGGAGGGGGAGGGGTAAGATGTGACAGGGTGAGAGAGTGGCATGGACATATATACACTACCAAATGTAAAATAGATAGCTAGTGGGAAGCAGTCGCATAGCACAGGGAGATCAGCTCGGTGCTTTGTGACCACCTAGAGGGGTGGGATAGGGAGGGTGGGAGGGAGGGAGATGCAAGAGGGAAGAGATATGGGAACATATGTATATGTATAACTGATTCACTTTGTTATAAAGCAGAAACTAACACACCATTGTAAAGCAATTATACTCCAATAAAGATGTTAAAAAAAAAAAATGGATTCGAGACCTAAATTTAAGACCGGACACTATAAAACTCTTAGAGGAAAACATAGGAAGAACACTCTTTGAAATAAATCACAGCAAGATCTTTTTTGATCCACCTCCTAGAGTAATGGAAATAATGGAAATAAAAACAAAAATAAACAAATGGGACCTAATGAAACTTCAAAGCTTTTGCACAGCAAAGGAAACCATAAACAAGACGAAAAGATAGCCCTCAGAATGAGAGAAAATATTTGCAAACGAATCAACGGACAAATGATTAATCTCCAAAATATATAAACAGCTCATGCAGCTCAATATTAAAGAAACAAACAACCCAATCCACAAATGGGCAGAAGACCTAAACAGACATTTCTTCAAAGAAGACATACAGATGGCCAAGAAGCACATGAAAAGCTGTTCCACATCACTAATTATTAGAGAAATGCAAATCAAAACTACAATGAGGTATCACCTCACACCAGTTAGAATGGGCATCATCAGAAAATCTACAAACAACAAATGCTGGAGAGGGTGTGGAGAAAAGGGAACCCTCTTGCACTGTTGGTGTGAATGTAAATTGATACAGCCACTATGGAGAACAGTATGGAGGTTCCTTAAAAAACTAAAAAGAGAATTACCATATGATCCAGCAATCCCACTACTGGGCATATACCCAGAGAAAACCATAATTCAAAAAGAGTCATGTACCAAAATGTTCATTGCAGCTCTATTTACAATAGCCAGGTCATGGAAGCAACCTTAATGCCCATCGACAGACGAATGGATAAAGAAGTAGTGGTACATATATACAATGGAACATTACTCAGCCATAAAAAGGAATGAAATTGAGTCATTTGTTGAGACGTGGATGGATCTAGAGACTGTCATACAGAGTGAAGTAAGTCAGAAAGAGAAAAACAAACATCGTATATTAACTCATGTATGTGGAACCTAGAAAAATGGTACAGATGAACCGGTTTGCAGGGCAGAAGTTGAGACACAGATGTAGAGAACAAACGTATGGACACCAAGGGGGGAAAACCGCGGTGGGGTGGGGATGGTGGTGTGCTGAATTGGGCGATTGGGATTGACATGTATACACTGATGTGTATAAAATTGATGACTAATAAGAACCTGCAGTATAAAAAAGCAAACAAACAAGCAAAAAAAACAACTAATACTATACTTTCTTTGGGTTATTTGTATGGAAATATGTTAATATAAATGTTTCAGACTTTACATGAAATTTCTAAAAATCTTATATGTTCTTCTCAGAAATAACTAAATTTCCTTGTCAATTGCATTATTATGAACTTTCATCAAAGCTTTAACCATGGTCATTTTTAAGTCTTTCATCATTTACAGACAGTTCTGGGTGTACTCTGATGCTTTTGCAAAAATGTTCCTATAAAAGGGTTTCATCTTCAAGGAATTCATGGAAAAGACTCTGACAAGTACAGGTTTCTGGTAACTGACTATACTGCTGAACTGAATGAATAAGCATTTTCAGAACTCTAATGGAAAACTGATGAATTCATAAAAGTGCTAACAAAAGATCAAGATGAAAAAAAAATTAATTACATGGGACTGAATGAACTGATGAGGATGATTATAATTTTTGTGACTTTCTGTTTAAATAATAAAAAAAAAATCCCACAAGGACTCAGAGGCAAAAATATACAAATCAATTTTCACTGCAAAGTAATGGAGCTGTTACAGTGGAGGATTACTGGACGGAATGTCAATATTATGACATAGTATGAGTGTGTTTTGTGTTTGGTAATTGCAATCATTGTTGCTTTTGTTGTGGTCATCCACTTACAATGCTTGGTGTCAGTTTATTTATCTCTTGTAAAAATAAAATACAGTGTGTGTGTGTGGAAAAATAAAATTAACTAAAAAGACTGGAAAAAAGGGGGGAAAAAAAAAAGAGAGGAAGAAGACAAATATCCATAAGCCAAGGAGAAGGTTCTCAGAAGAAACCAACACTGTCTCCATCTTGATCTTGAACTTTTAAACTCCAGAATCATGAGAAAATAAGTTTCTGTTGTTTAAGCCATCTGGTCTGCGACATCTTGTTAGGGCAGCCCTAGAGAACTAATACAGCCATATCCGAGGGTGTCCAGCTATGAGACTCTTTTCTTAGAGACCAAAGCTTTGTGCCCCTCTGATACTGTGCCTTCACACTAGTCTGGGAACTCTTTTCTCATCTGCAACCCTACCTCTAGCTAAGGAAATCTGATCATGCATTCT
Organism: Eubalaena glacialis; assembly: GCF_028564815.1. Taxonomy (NCBI): domain Eukaryota; kingdom Metazoa; phylum Chordata; class Mammalia; order Artiodactyla; family Balaenidae; genus Eubalaena; species Eubalaena glacialis. The sequence continues at coordinate 14,476,450 of NC_083726.1, forward strand.
CTGTTGCCTGAGACCCCTCACAACCCAGACTTTTCAGTCCTGAGGCCAAACAAATCAAAAGAAAGGGGGGGACCTAATGAAACTTAAAAGCTTTTGCACAGCAAAGGAAACCATAAACAAGACCAAAAGACAACCCTCAGAATGGGAGAAAATATTTGCAAATGAAGCAACGGACAAAGGATTAATCTCCAAGATTTACAAGCAGCTCATGCAGCTCAATAACAAAAAAACAAACAACCCAATCCAAAAATGGGCAGAAGACCTAAATAGACATTTCTCCAAAGAAGAGATACAGATTGCCAACAGACACATGAAAGAATGCTCAACATCATTAATCATTAGAGAAATGCAAATCAAAACTACAATGAGGTATCATCTCACACCGGTCAGAATGGCCATCATCAAAAAATCTAGAAACAATAAATGCTGGAGAGGGTGTGGAGAAAAGGGAACCCTCTTGCACTGTTGGTGGGAATGTAAATTGATACAGCCACTATGGAGAACAGTATGGAGGTTCCTTAAAAAACTAAAAATAGAACTACCATACGACCCAGCAATCCCACTACTGGGCATATACCCTGAGAAAACCATAATTCAGAAAGAGTCATGTACCAAAATATTCATTGCAGCTCTGTTTACAATAGCCAGGACATGGAAGCAACCTAGGTGTCCATCATCGGATGAATGGATAAAGAAGATGTGGCACATATATACAATGGAATATTACTCAGCCATAAAAAGAAATGAAATGGAGGTGTTTGTAATGAGGTGGATGGAGTTAGAGTCTGTCATACAGAGTGAAGTAAGTCAGAAAGAGAAAAACAAATACAGTATGCTAACACATATATATGGAATCTAAGGGGGAAAAAAAAGGTCATGAAGAACCTAGTGGCAAGATGGGAATAAAGACACAGACCTACTAGAGAATGGACTTGAGGATATGGGGAGGGGGAGGGGTGAGATGTGACAGGGTGAGAGAGTGTCATGGACATATATACACTACCAAATGTAAAATAGATAGCTAGTGGGAAGCAGCTGCATAGCACAGGGAGATCAGCTCGGTGCTTTGTGACCAACTAGAGGGGTGGGATAGGGAGGGTGGGAGGGAGGGAGAAGCAAGAGGGAAGAGATATGGGAACATATGTATATGTATAACTGACTCACTTTGTTATAAAGCAGAAGCTAACACACCATTGTAAAGCAATTATACTTCAATAAAGATGTTTAAAAAAAAAAAAAAAAGAAAGGGGGGTACGAAAAACATAGGATGTAGGATGGAGGCCAGGGGGAGGACAGGAGGTAGGAGAAAATACATGACACCTGTTTTATATGGAGGTTCTTAGCATAGGTTTGGCATAGAACAAATGCTCTGCAAGTGGTTGCTGCTATTACAGTATCATCATCATCTCCATCATCACCGTCATCATCTCCATCATTCTCATCATCACCACCACCACATAGGCTGCTAACAAGCTGACTTAGGCAACTCCCTCTACCTGGAAGTTTACTACTCCTCCACCTTCATTATGTTCTCTCTCACTAGAGCCTCTCAGAATTCCTTCTTGCTCTCTTACATGTTCAGCGTCTGGACCAGCCTTAGAAAACCAGCTCCTGATAAGGGTTAGCAACCCTTGGAAAAATGAGAATTTGAATGAGTTGTAATAACTCAGAATTCAAAGCACATCCTACTTTTAAAACTCTGCAGAGGTTTCCAAAGCCTGTGAATTCCCCCACCCAGGTGATGAATGGTGCACAGAGACACCACATAAGGCATGAGGGTGGAATCCTGCTTCCTGCTCTCAGAAAGCTGGTTTGTATTTGGTGTTCAGTCACTTTCTCATTTTTCTCCATTGTTTTGAAGCACAATCGCCAAGTCCTAAAAGTCTTATGAGTCCATAAGTCAAGCACCTTGTGAAATGGCTACCATCACTCTCCCGTTTTTCACCCCACCTTTCCAGTAGCCCCCATTTATCTGTGGCCTCCATGCCGCACAGCTTCCTTCTCCCCCTTACTGTTTTGTGTTTCTGTCAATTAGACTCCATTGAGGCCATCACCTAGGATGAACTTCATCAAAATAATCATGCCAAGAGCTGGAAGGGAGACTAAGTGAGAAAGCTGAAGGGTCAAAGGCTTTCCAAATACCAGAAGGAAGACGGGACTTATCTTAAACTAATCTTCAGGCCATCCACTGCCAGACTCACAGCCCCATGGTGGTTTTATCTTGGTTATTTTTTTTTCCCTTTCTTTCTGCAGGTGAGCATGACAGAGTTCATCCTTGCCTTTGGTCCCCAGAAGACGTCCACAGACTTATCATTTGCAGGAAACATTGCAAGTCAGTGGGTGTGCTGCACTTTGATTCTGTTACAGTTCTTGGAACACAGGCATCTGCTGGGTGTAGAAAAAGCTATCGGCCTGTGCTTTTTCTAAATCATTAATACGCCGCTGGCATTATGACAAATTGGTACCGATTGTCAGGCTCAGAAACTGGGAGCAATCTGTTTTGCAGGCTGAGAGAAACAGCTGTAAAACTCCGGTAAAAATCTGTTCTATTGTGTTCAAATACATTTTAGGTCGAGATGCAGACTGGTGAAGTGGAAAAGGCATGGTCTTGGGAGCTAGAGGGGTCTATGTTTGAATCCCAATGCTTCTCCTCACTGGCTATGAGTGGTGAGCAAACTTTTTAGACATTTCCCTCATCTGTAAAAATGGGGAGATAAATACAATTCTTGCAGAATTGCTGTAATGATTAGAGATAATACTTTTTTAAAGTGTCCAGCATAAGGTTGGTGCTTAGATGGTTTCTGGTAGTAAGTTAGTGAGGATAGCACAGCAGCAGTATTAGTTATGGTTGTAGTAATAGCAGCTATAATAACAGTAGCTGTAGTGTAAGTATTAATAATAGCAGTTGTTGTAACAATAGTAGTAAAGTAATGAGAGTTGCTGTTTATGAGCCAGGAGACTGGGGTTGTACCAGTGAGAGAGTTAATAGAATGAGTGTTAGATTAAGAATCAAGAGACCTGATGTCTAGTCTTGGTAGTTACTCAACATTTTGTGAGTCAGGGTAGAATTATAGAAAATTGGAAGATTTTATGGTCCTCTCCAAATCTTCATTTAGATACCCTTCTCTTACTTGCAATAACGTGTAAGTTGAATAGCAAATGTTTCTTCCTTGTTCTGTGTGATTTAAGTGTTAATAAAAATAATAGCAATTTATGCTAACTTATATTGAGCACTGCCATGTATCAGGAATATTTCAATTTTATGCATATTACTTCATTACATTTTTAAAAGTACTCTATAAGCTATGTCTTCATTTTATTCCTATAGTTCAGTGTTGAGACATAAAGAAATTAAGTATCTTACCCAAGGTCACAGAGCTAGTGGTAGAATCAGAATTAGATCCTAGGAAACCTGACTCCATAACTTGTGCCTACACTGTTTACTATACTATCCTGCATTAATGAAAGTTGTCACAACTTGGAGGGTAAGGCACATGGCTTGTATCATACAGAAGATTTCTCTTTCTATGTACAGACTGGTGTTATAATCTATCAAGAGTGGTTTAGCACAGCTGAGATGCCAAGACATAAGGATATATACATTGCTTTTGACTATTCAACCAGTCAATCAATCAATCAACAAACAAATTTACGAACATAGTTCATAAAATATGACTTGTTTTCAAGGGTTAGTGAGCAGTCCAACCACTTTGAGGGGAGGGTTAGTCTGGGGAGTAGTGAAAGATTATCAGATAGGACATGATGGTGAAAGACCTAGGATGTCAAGCTAACTCTGAACTACAGACAATGAGGAGACAGACACCTCCTCTCTGGGTGGCCATTGTACCACACTTTTCTGCTTTAGAGTACATCCATTCTTTATAATGATTATGAACTTACTTATTTCATTCAGTGTCTTGTAAGCTTTTTGAGATCTGAGACAATTTCAATGTTCTCCTGACCAGCCCAGACAACTATGTGTGTTTTCCATCAGAACCTCCCAGGTCAGTTCAGTCACCTGCCCATACTATGCGCCTAGCCCATCTCTGAGAAGGGAATTACTCTCAGAGGTTGGAATAGGTTAAGAACCTAAGATTAGCACAAATTTATCTGCCATGAACTTCCTTCCTTTTTCTAGAAAGAAAAAGATGTTTTTATTTATTTTTAGGAAATTCTAGGTCCATAAATACTGTCTTACACTCTGATTTCCATGGTCCTTTTCATCTGCTGCTCTACGAGGGCAAGGCTTGGAACTAATTCATCTAGGATGCTCACCAATGCAGTGTTTCACCACTTCTACTGAATATGAGAGAGCTGGCATTAAATTCCAGGACAGCAGTTATTATACTTAAGAACTTTGAAGATATCATTCTACAGTTCTCTAGCCTCTACTGTTGTTCATAAGAACTCTGCTGTCGATCTAATCATAATTCTTTTATAGGGCAGTCTTTCTTTGTCTCCTGTTGCTTTCAAGGTTTTCTTTTTGTCTGACGTTCAAAAGTTTTACCATGATGTGTCAAGGTTTGGGCTGGATTTTATTTATTCTTCTCAGGACTTAGTGTGCCTTTTCAAGCCAGCTTTGTTCATTTCAGAAAACTTTGCAACTGTTATCTCTTCAAATATTGACTCCCCTATTCTTTCTATTCTGTCCTTCTGAGATATTTATATTCTCTCTTTCTGAAATTTCTATGAAATGTATCCTTGTACCTTCTTATGTCCTCATTTTAAAATATCTCATAGTTTTACTTCCCTGTGGCACAACCTACTTTTTTTTCTTGGGTTTATCTTCCTGTTTACTGATTCTTTTTTCAGCTATATCTAATCTTGTATTTAAATCCACCATACTGTTTTCAATTTTAATGACTATCTTTCTTTATTCTTCAATATTTTGATTATTTTTCAAATATGTGTACTCTTTTACTCATATTCCTTGTTTTCTATGACTTCTGTTTTGTCTTTTTTGTCTCTTTATTTTACATATTATTATTTTATATTTTTTCAGGTTTTCTTTTTTCCATATTGTGTGAATACTCATTCTCTTTATTACTTGCTGAATTTTTCTCATGATAATTTTGTTATTTATAATTTTAGATGGAAACTCATGTTCATATGATTTTTTTTTTCTGTGGGAGGTCCACGTATCTTGTAGGTATCCTCAAAGTGTGCTTTTGAATTTGTAGCTGCTAGGATCCTTGTGACCACACTAATTCCACAACAAATTTTGCCTTTATTTCCTATTTGGGGTTTTCTAAATTATGGTAATAATGTGAATTCAGATTACCTACCAGGCATGCTTCAGGCTCAATATTTCTATTTCTTATAGCGACTTTGTTTTCTCAGCCACAGTTATACTGAAACTTACCTGAGCTAGAGAATGAAATTTTATCTCCTTTTCACAGATGGAATAGCACTTCAAGGCGCCCAGCCTTGTGCAAGGGGCTTTGTTAAATCTCAGTCTCTCTCTCTCTCCCACCAAAGCCAAGCCTCTTGCCCTCATACAGCTGTAACTATGCCAGTCCCTAGCTCTTATGACCTATATCTAAGACCAGTAACCCTGTGCAGCATTATCTCTTACTTAACATTTGCCTCAACTCCTTATTTTGTTTCTAGCAACTAGGTATTTCTTTTTCTTACTTTTGGGCTCAACATAAGGCCAAGCACATGGCTGGTATAACAGAAAAAGTGTATATATTTAATAGACTTTGTATTAAATTTTTTTCTGGTTTTAATTTAGCCAGTATTTGTAGTACTAAGAATCCCTGCAACATTAACTCAGTCTGACTTAGTTTTCAGATAGAGCCAATGTTCAAAAAATACACGGGATTATCCTCCGAGTTGTTTCCATAGCATCCCTCTGATTTTGAGGCACTAGTCAAGAAATAGAACAACTGTGCTGGGTAAATATTTACTCCCATATAATGTTTGCTTCACAATGCAGTACTCATGGTAAGGATGCACTTCCACCTCAGTTATAATGATTTAATCTGAGCTGCAGCCACACCACATTTATCTTTTATCTTGTGTCACTGGTACCTGTCATTACGGTTGGTGAATGATAAAAAATGACTATAACAACTAACATTTATTGCACTCCAACTTTTGTGCCACGCACTGCTCTACGTACTTCACATATACAATTACATTTTATTTTTACAGCAAAGAACTGAGGAACGGAGAGGTTAAATAACTTGCCAATGGCCACGTAGTTAATAGGAGGCGGGGCCAGTATTCAAATCTAGCCATTCTGATAGGTGAATACCTTAATGGGTACCTAAATAGACTCCCATTGGATGAATAGGAATATGTTGAAGTTATTATTATTACTATCATCATCATTTATTTGGAGAAGAAGAATGCATTTGGGCAAGATCCTCGCTGACTGTGAGTGAATGGATGACTGATGAGCAAGGGAACCAGGAGGCAGGAAGCGTGTTAAGGAAGCTGTGCAGGAATATGCTCAGCCCAGAGGTTTACGTTCCAAATTGCTCTTTCCTTCCACGCATGGCCCCAAGCACATTACTTATGCAACTGATCATTGCAGGAAGCTTTACTTTGAAATCTAGCTTTTCTCCTTCTAAACTCTTCAAGCCTTATAACTACAGATAAAAGGTTTAAATGAAGTAAATTTAAAAATTATCTTTGGTAGCACCATGTAGATATAGTTTTCTGTATGGTGGAAAGAGCACATTTTTTAAAAGTCAGACAGGTTCGGGGTCAAATCCAAGCACCACTACTTACTGTGCCTCAGTTTTCCCAGTTGTAAAATGGAGGGAACTAGCAGGGTTGTTATAAAGACCAACTTAGATAATGTAATTGGGGGAGGGGCTCCTGTATCTAGACGACAATATTTCTGAACCTTTGATGACAGGAGGAGGGGACACACCTGATAGCATTTCTTCTCTAAGGCCCCACAGTGTAAGCTTGGGATTGTCTTTGGGACTGGGCCTCCTTCCGAGCAGTAGGGGACCACTGCAGGGAAGCGTGGTCCAGTAGTTAAGAGCACTGCTACCCAGCCAAATGAGTTAAATCCTGCTCTGCTACTTGCTGGCTGTGTGACATCAGACAAGTTACCCAGGCTCTCTGTGCCTCAATGCCCTCATCTGTCAAATGGGGATCAAAGTAGATGCTACCTCATATGGTTGTTATAAGGATCACATGAGCTTATATTTGGACAGATAATTTAGTCACTCAGAACTCAAGGCAAATGGTGAGTCTCAAACGCGCATACTTTAGACTGGATGGTCTAATTTTCTGTTTAATAATTAGAGGGCTATCTTCATTACAGGTGGTATATCTCCAGTAAATTGTTTTTACTTATTATATTTTAAATTTTGTACTTCCTCTTGTGAGGCTCTGAGAAAGAGGAGAAAGAGAAGGGGTCTGGAATGGCAATGATAGGACTTTAAAAAGAGGATTCTTGTCTGGGGAGATGAATGAGCTATCATATCGCAGCCTGAGGTCAACAGCTATGGGTCACAGTGACAGGAGGAGCTTCGTGGGAAGGGAAGGGCTGATGTGTCCTAGAAGCCATGACAATGGACGTCCAGTTGCAGTGCTGTGTCCTTGTTTAATTCCTAAACTCTGGTCAAAAGTATCCAGCATGGCAGCCTTGAATTAGCTGTGCACTGGGACTTCAAAGAGGGTCCTGCATGCACTCTGGTGGTGACCTGTGTGTGGCAATGTGCCTAGTGGCCCCGTGAGGCTGGTGACAGCATGGAAACGTGATTTTGAGGCAGCCAACGCGAACAGACTTAAGTTCAGAAAGCAGCCCAGAGGGAGCGGTGACAAGCAACAAATGGATTTTTGGAACACAAAGCAGTCTTTGGGAACTCTCAGAAATGCCTGAGAGATGCCCTGTTCTTCCAGCAAGCTGCAGGATGAGTGTTTATATTATTTGGTTATTTAAAAATAAAGGAAGACCTACTCTAAAATTTGGTAAAAGACAGACATACAGTGTCTATCCTTAAAACAGCCAGCACGGTGCCTAGTGCATTGTGGATGCTCAAATGTTGATCATTTTCTTCCCCTTATTTTTTTTTAAACCTTTGCGAACTAAGGTACACCCAAGGCACCCCAGAATTAGGACCAAAAGGCTGGCAGCTTCCTGCAGCCCTGCTCCTGGGCCCAGAGCATCCTCCATGGCTTTGCTCAGCGAGTCACTATCAGTTGCCTGACCTGGATGGTCCCTATCACACCCTGGGGCTACATCACCTAGGGACACCTGTTCCCTGACAACCAAGCAGATGTAGGAAAGTAGTGTCTTCCGTCAGGATGCTGAGCAGAAGTTTTCTCAATGAGTCATTTGGCAGCCCTGACAACCAATGCTGAGGGGACTTTATCAGGGAGTGTGGAGTATGGAATCATCCCAGTTGCCAGCCAGTTATCTGGCAGGAGCTTGCCTGCCCAGCAGGGTCCACGCTCACCTAACGATTTCCTGCAAAAGGAGAAAACAATCTCTTCCCCCTTCTCCTCCAGACAAATGACTCTGAATAATTTTTCTGATTCATTTCTTTTGGCTGGCAGGCCTGGCTCTGTCTTCGTTTGACAGGGGTTGACAGCCTGGGAGCCTGTGACCTACCTCTCCTGGTTCTTCCAAACACCAGCTCTCCATGTCCTGTTGTTAACAAGTGTCACAATCTGAACTGCCTTTGACAAGGCCTGCAGGTAGGGATCAGATGCATTATTCAGCTGGCACCAGGGAGTTTGCTGGATCCTAATTCAAGACATGGTGGACTCCGGAACCTAGGGCAGTGTTCCCTAAAGGGTGATACTTTCACAATGTTAATACATGACATGGTTTTCGGTTGTGTGAGGTGTGGAAGGATCCCTGTATCCTTTACTGTGATACAAGGATACTGAGATACTGTTTTTCATTTAGACTCAAAAGTGTCCCTTTAAATTGGGATTTTTACTCAAAATATTTAAGGGAAAAAGGTGATTCAATTTAAAGAATATCAACAATATACTAGTACTGGCAGAACGTGGGTATAGAAAAAGTCACAAAGGTAATATAAGAATAAATACATTTTAGCAAGTTTGACACAGGGAGGAAGCTGTACTGTGTACATACAAAGGGAATGTATTCTTTTATCCATTCATTCAATAGCTTTTTGAGCACCCACTATGCTAGGGTTTTGCAGAGATGGGGAGTATTGGAGTGGTGATAGTACAAGGATGCTGACCCATCGCTGGGCCACATGAGCATCAGTGAATTGTTTTGGGATTGGGTGACCAGCATTTAGCAATAGCAAGCTGCAGGGCCAGGTGCTTGGTAGATCTGAGAAAGGTCTGCTACGAGAGACCTAAAATCAGGTAATGTTAGAGGCTGGTCCATGCAGAACTTGGACATCTTCATTTAGATATAACAAGTATGGTTCCTGGAGTCCAAACTGAGTCACAAACAAGGCGAGGCCAATCCAGTAGTTGGACTTTGAGGGACTGATTTACATGAGGGCTGCTTCTACTGAATGAAGGAAGAAGGAATTTGGTGTATGGGTGTCTGCCTCCCCCCTAATATGGTGTCAGACACCAGCATTGCCTGGCTCTGACTGTAGGACAGATTGGGTACCACACCACCCTGGAGAGCATAATTCCCATCTGAAGAACTGACCATTTGCACCTGAATAGTGGCAGCTTCTGGGAAGATGATAGTCAACTGTCTTGTTCCAACCAAATCAGCATATTATAACCATTTTCCAGTAGATGGAAGTGAAAGGTTTTGGGGGAGGGGGCACCTTAGGCAAATGCCCAAGTGATTCACACTGGGCATCTTGTTCCTTTTAATCTTGATTTTGCCCACCATCAATATTCTTGGCTCACAGAAAGAAACCCACACACCTATGGTCAATTAATCTTCAACAAAAGAGGCAAAATATACAATGGAGAAGACAGTCTCTTCAGCAAGTGGTGCTGGGAAAGTTGGACAACCACACGTAAATCAATGACATTGGAACACTCCCTCACACCATATGCAAAAATAAACTCAAAATGGCTTAAAGACTTAAATAGAAGACATGGTACCATAAAACTCCTAGAAGAGAACATGGGCAAAACATTCTCTGACATAAATCATAGCAATGTTTCATTGTCAGTCTCCCAAGGCAATAGAAATAAAAGCAAAAATAAACAAATGGGACCTAATCAAACTTACAAGCTTTTGCACAGCAAAGGAAACCATAAACAAAATGAAAAGACAATCTACGAACTGGGAGAACACATTTGTAAATGATGCAACCACAAGGGCCTAGTTTCCAAAATATACAAACAACTCATTCAACTCAATAACAAAAAAAAAAAACAAACAACCCAATCAAAAACTGAAGAAGTCCTAAATTGACATTTCTCCAAAGAAGAAATGACCAATAGGCACATGAAAAGATCAACATCACTAATTATTAGAGAAATGCACATCAAAACTACAATGAGGTACCACCTCACACCAGTCAGAATGGCCATCATTAAAAAGTCTACAAATAATAAATGCTGGAGAGGGTGTGGAGAAAAGAGAACCCTCCTACACTGTTGGTGGGAATGTAAATTGGCTCAGCCACTATGGAAAACAGTACAGAAGTCACTTAAAAACTAAAAATAGAGTTACCATATGATCTAGCAACCCCACTACTCAGCATATATCCAGAGAAAACTCTACTTCAAAAAGATAGCAACACTATTTACAATAGCCAAGACATGGAAGCAACCTAAATGTCCATCGACAGATGAATGGATAAAGAAGATGTGGTATATATATACAATGGAATATTACTCAGCTATAAAAAAAGAATGAAATAATGCCATGTTTAGCAACATGGATGGAACTAGAGATTATCATACTAAGTGAAGTAAGCCAGAGAAAGACAATAATATCATATGATATCACTTATGTGTAGAATCTAAAGTATGATACAAATGAACTTATTTACAAAACAGAAACAGACTCACAGATATAGAAAACAAACTTATGGTTACCAAAGGGGGAAGGGGAGGGAAGGAATAAATTAGGAGTTTGGGATTAGCAGCTACAAACTACTATATATAAAATAGATAAACAGTAAGGTTCTACTGTATAGCACAGGGACCTATATTCAATATCTTGTAATAAACCATAATGGAAAAGAAAAAAATATTCTTGGTTCATCTTCTGCTCATGGCAATGACTCGTTAGTATTGATTATTTTGAGATTTTAGGAAGTAATAGTTTATTTTCTCTACCTGAGAGACGGGGAAAAAAGTCAGGCAGATAGAGATCAAAATATCACCCTTTTGACAGATGGGACTGGAGTGAAATGAATCAGATCTTTTGTAAAGTGGTCTTTCTCATTAATCCTGAGTAAGACATGCTCATTCATCCTGATATTGACCCAACTTCTCACACTCACAGGTCTCCCCCGACAGGGGCAGGCCCTTTACAACACTGCAGAGAGCAGGTGAGAAAAGGTATACAGGTAGGCTGATCCCATGTGGAGGAAATAGAGAGGGTCTGAAAACTCCATAAGTCATTTTGCCTCCTGTGGGGGAGAAAGGCTGGGAATGTTACTCAAATATCCCTACTATCCAAAGTGATCTACAGATTAAATGCAATCTTTATCAAAATTCCAATGGCATTTTTCACAGAAATAGAAAATACAATCCTAAAATTTGTGTGAAATCACAAAAGATCCTGTATAGCCAAAAGAATCTTGAGAGAAAAGAATAAAGCTGGAGTCTTCACATGTCCTGATTTCAAACTATATGACAAAGCTGTAGTAATCAAAACAGTATGGTATTAAAACAGACACTTCAATCAACGGAACAGAATAGAGAGCCCAGAAATAAACCCATGTATACATGTGTGATCAATTAATTTATGAAAAAGGCACCAAGAATACACAATGGGGAAAGGATAGTCTCTTCAATAAATGGTATTGGGGAAACTGGGCAGGTACATGCAAAAGAATGAAACTAGACCTCTATCTTACACTATACAGAATAGTCAACTCAAAATAGATTAAAGGCTTGAATGTAAAACCAAAAACTGTAAAACTTCTAGAAGAAAACACAAGGTATAAAAGCTTCTTGACATTGGTCTTGGCAATGATATTTTGGATTTGACACCAAAAGCAAGGGGAACAAAAGCAACAATAAAAAAGTGGGACTACATCAAGCTATACTCATTTTTTATATTTAGCACTTTTAATACAAAGAAGAAACAAGTTTAGACTTCAAGACTATGTCCTGGCCTTCATTGGGCAGGTAGCCTCTTAGAGAAGACTATCAAGGCTAGCAGAGGAGAGAGAGAGAGGAGATGTAGGAAGAGACGGCACAGCCACTTTCCCTGGATGTTTATAATTGACCTCGCTAGAGATGTAAACCACATAATATTTGTAACCAGAATTGTATGTCAAAATAGCCTTTTTGATTAATTCATTTTTGTTATTCCCTCTCCCTTTTTTATAAGGGCAAAATATTGAGCAGAAGAGAGAGGTACCTTATAATTTTCATAACTTTCTTAATGGTAGGAGGATTTCCTACACTTTTGCTTCTAGGTGTGTGTGGTGGGGAAGATGTGGTGGGGAAGATGTGGTGGGGAAGATGTGGTGGGGAAGATGTGGTGGGGAAGATGTGGTGGGGAGTGGAAACCTAGGGCCCCATGGGAAATCCTCCCTGACCTTCCAATTTTTCAGGGTCGCCCTCCTGTGGGAATGGGAGAGAGAGAAGAATAGTGCAGATCAGAGCCCAGAAGCCTTGCTCTACCCATGCAAGGCTGAATCTGTCCCCTAAATAGCAAGGGATTACATGCAGCTGTCTTTCTAAGAGAACGAGCGTGAAGGACTCAGCTGAAGGGTTTCCAGGAGATGATGGGAGAGGGGAGAGGGCAGCCAGCGTGGGCTGTTAAAACGTGCAAGATGCAGGGACTGATTCCTTTTCTGTGGCTGCATCCTCTGCTAAACAGCACCAGACTCAGAGTAGTCTACAGAGAGCCTCAGTGCCACACTCAGGCAATTGAAAATTTTCTAAGATTATTCTTCAATATCTGTTTTAGGCTCAAAGGGAAAAAAACAGGGTCATGAACAATTTTGCAGGGGTTCAGGAAAGTGAAATCTTATGCCCATGCTCTCTTCAAATGAAAAAGGAGGAAGCCAGGACCTAAATTTTCTTCTCCTTTTCACTATACCAAGTTTTTCTTTTATCTGTCTATTTGCTCTCTTTTTATATACTGACTCTCCACTTCACCTCCCATTCTTTCTTTAGTCTTTTTATTTGGTGTGTGGGTTTTTTTCCTCCTTGATTTTTCTGCATTTTAAACAACTGTTAAGACAAAACATAAAGTTGACAAAACAGGCAAATATCGTTTTATAACCTAACCTCTGAGCTTCCAACAATATTAGCATAATTTTTCTCCCCAGAGAGACAGTCATTTTGAGAAAATGGCTTGAGCTGGCAGCAAACTCAATAAATTCCACCTCCCTGAGCTGTATGTGACCCCACAAATCCAAAGATGGCCTTTCTTTGTCCCCTTCCATTAAGAGAGGTTAGCAGTTCTCCCCAGGGCCCACAGTAGTGGAATTTAAGACTGAATCAAATTCACCATCAGTTGGATGATCCTACGTTAACAGTCCTTGTAGAATACTACAGCAAACATCAAGGTCATAGTGGACTTTTATCAGAAAGCAGTCTCAAAGTATTTTTTTTCTTCTCAGGACTAAGGCTATTTGAGGGGGAGGATCCTTTATGAAGGATGGTATTGAGAATAAACTATCCCCAGTGACAGTGGGGGAATTTGACCTTAACTGCTGCTCTTAGCTTCAGGCTAATTACCTGCTTTGTGGGCAGGCTGACAGTAAGTCCAGCAGGCATGGGGTCTGAGTTCTAGCAGCTTGAAAGACAGCCTCCAGAGGGCCCACTGCAGCACTATTTACAATAGCCAAGACATGAAAGCCACCTAAATGTGCATGGACAGAGGAATGGATAAAGAAGACGTGGTACATATATACAATGGAATATTAGCCATAAACAAGAATGAAATAATGCCATTTGCAGCAACATGCACGGACCTAGAGATTATCACACTAAGTGAAGTAAGTCAGAGAAAGACAGATATCATATGATATCACTTATATGTGGAATCTTAAAAAATGATACAAATGAACTTATAAAACAGAAACAGACTCACAGACTTTGAAAACAAACTTATAGTTACCAAAGGGGAAAGGTTGAGGGAGGGATAAATTAGGAGTTTGGGATTAACAGATACACACAACTACATATAAAATAGTCAACAAGGCCTTACTGTATAGCACAGGGAACTCTACTAAATATCCTGTAATAACCTATATGGGAAAAGAATCTGAAAAAGAATGGATATAAGTATATGTAAAACTGAACCCCTTTGCTGTACACCTGAAACTAACACAACATTGTAAATCAGCTATACCCCAATATAAAATAAAAATTAAATTAAAAACAAATAAACAAACAAAAACCAAAAAAACCCAGCAGAGGACCATTTCTGACAATGGTTTAATGCCTTCCTAACTTAAGAAGGAATCCTAAGGAGTGCTATCCAAATGGGTTTATGGAAACAGCACTGGATTTGGAATCAGGAAGATATGGAAGGTCTGGGGTTCCTTTCCAAATAAATGCCCTATTGGTGCAAACGTTTGTTTCACTGATGTACACAATGTTCCTGGACCCCCACTCGGTGCAAAGCACTATGCTAACTATTAGGAAGGAGACAGCATAGCACGGAGAAGAGTTTCTCAACTTTTAACATGCACCCAATTCTCCTGGAGAGGTTGTTAATAATGCAGATTGTTGTCAAAAGTACTAGAGAGATCTTAATTCAGAAAACCTGGGGTGAGGTCCTATGTCTACCTCTATTACAGGCACCTCAGGTGATCCTTGTAAAGGTAGCACTTTGCCAACATTATGAGAGACACTGGCTTTTAGTGATTAAAAGTGCAGACGTTGGCTGTTACAGAAACAGCTATATCTTTACATTATTCCTTTAATCAGAATCATAATAATTTGAAACTATGCAAAAGCAGGGCTAATAGGGAAATTTACATTATTATATTTCATTTTATTTATTTTTTTAACATCTTTATTGGAGTATAATTGCTTTACAATGGTGTGTTATTTTCTGCTTTATAACAAAGTGAATCAGATATATGCATACATATATCCCCAATACTCCTCCCTCCTGCGTCTCCCTCCCACCCTCCCTATCCCACCCCTCTAGGTGGTCACAAAGCACTGAGCTGATCTCCCTGTGCTTTGTGGCTGCTTCCCACTAGCTATCTATTTTACATTTGGTAGTGTATATATGTCCATGACACTCTCTCACTTCGTCCCAGCTTACGCTTCCCCCTCCCCATGTCCTCAAGTCCATTCTCTACATCTGAGTCTTAATTCCTGTCCTGCCCCTAGGTTCTTCAGAACTTTTTTAAATTTTATTTTAGATTCCATATATATGTGTTAGCATACGGTATTTGTTTTTCTCTTTCTGACTTACTTCACTCTGTATGACAGACTCTAGGTCCATCCACCTCACTACAAATAACTCAATTTCGTTTCTTTTTATGGCTGACTAATATTCCATTGTATATATGTGCCACATCTTCTTTATCCATTCATCTGTCGATGGACACTTAGGTTGCTTCCATGTCCTGGCTATTGTAAACAGAGCTGCAATGAACATTGTGGTACATGACTCTTTTTGAGTAATGGTTTTCTCAGGGTATATGCCAGGTAGTGGGATTGCTGGGTCGTATGGTAGTTCTATTTTTAGTTTTTTAAGGAACCTCCATACTATTTTCCATAGTGGCTGTATCAATTTACATTCCCACCAACAGTGCAAGAGGGTTCCCTTTTCTCCACACCCTCTCCAGCATTTTTTGTTTGCAGATTTTTTGATGATGGCCATTCTGACTGGTGTGAGGTGATACTTCATTGTAGTTTTGATATGCATTTCTCTAATGATTAGTGATGTTGAGCATCCTTTCATGTGTCTGTTGGCAATCTGTATACCTTCTTTGGAGAAATGTCTATTTAGGTCTTCTTCCCATTTTTGGATTGGGTTGTTTTTTTAATATTGAGCTGCATGAGCTGCTCATAAATTTTGGAGATTAATCCTTTGTCAGTTGCTTCATTTGCAAATATTTACTCGCATTCTGAGGGTTGTCTTTTTGTCTTGATTATGGTTTCCTTTGCTGTGCAAAAGCTTTTAAGTTTCATTAGGTCCCATTTGTTTATTTTTGTTTTTATTTGCATTTCTCTAGGAGGTGGATCAAAAAGGATCTTGCTGTGATTTATGTCATAGAGTGTTCTGCCTATGTTTTACTCTAAGAGTTTTATAGTGTCTGGCCTTACATTTAGGTCTTTAAGCCATTTTGAGTTTATTTTTGTGTATGCTGTTAGGGAGTGTTCTAATTTCATTCTTTTACATGTAGCTGTCCAGTTTTCCCAGCACCACTTATTGAAGAGGCTGTCTTTTCTCCATTGTATATTCTAGCCTCCTTTATCAAAAATAAGGTGACCATATGTGCGTGGGTTTATCTCTGGGCTTTCTATCCTCTTCTATTGATCTATATTTCTGTTTCTGTGCCAGTACCATACTGTCTTGATTACTGTAGCTTTGTTGTATAGTCTGAAGTCAGGGAGTCTGATTCCTCCAGCTCCATTTTTCTTTCTCAAGATTACTTTGGCTATTTGGGGTCTTTTGTGTTTCCATACAAATTGTGAAATTTTTTGTTCTAGTTCTGTGAAAAATGCCAGTGGTAGTTTGATAGGGATTGCATTGAATCTGTAGATTGCTTTGGGTAGTATAATCACTTTCACAAGGTTGATTCTTCCAATCCAAGAACATGGTATGTCTCTCCATCTGTTTGTATCATCTTTAATTTATTTCATCAGTGTCTTGTAGTTTTCTGAGTACAGGTCTTTTACTTCCTTAGGTAGGTTTATTCCTAGGTATTTTATTCTTTTTGTTGCAATGGTAAATGGGAGTGTTTCCTTAATTTCTCTTTCAGATTTTTCATCATTAGTGTATAGGAATGCAAGAGATTTCTGTGCATTCATTTTGTATCCTGCTACTTTACCAAATTCATTGATTAGCTCTAGTAGTTTTCTGGTAGCATCTTTAGGATTCTCTATGTATAGTATCATGTCATCTGCAAACAGTGACAGCTTTTCTGATTTCGATTCCTTTTATTTCTATTGCTTCTCTGACTGCTGTGGCTAAAACTTCCAAAACTTTGTTGAATAATAGTGGTGAGAGTGGGTATCCTTGTCTTGTTTCTGATCTTAGAGGAAATGGTTTCAGTTTTTCACCATTGAGAATGATGTTGGCTGTGGGTTTGTCATATATGACCTTTATTATGTTGAGGTAAGTTCCCTCTATGCCTACTTTCTGGAGGGTTTTTATCATAAGTGGGTGTTGAATTTTGTCAAAAGAATTTTCTGTATCTATTGAGATGACCATATGGTGTTTCCCCTTCAATTTGTTTATATGGTTTATCACATTGATGGATTTGCATATATTGAAGAATCCTTGCATTCCTGGGATAAACCCCACTTGATCATGGTGTATGATCCTTTAATTGTGCTGCTGGATTCTGTTTGCTAGTATTTTGTTGAGGATTTTTGCATCTATGTTCATCAGTGATTTTGGCCTGTAGTTTTCTTTCTCTGTGACATCTTTGTCTGGTTTTGGTATCAGGGTGATGGTGGCCTCGTAGAATGAGTTGGGGAGTGCTCCTCCCTCTGCTATATTTTGAAAGAGTTTGAGAAGGATAGGTGTTAGCTCTTCTCTAAATGTTTGATAGAATTCGCCTGTGAAGCCATCTGGTCCTGGGCTTTTGTTTGTTGGAAGATTTTTAATCACAGTCTCAATTTCAGTGCTTGTGATTGGTCTGTTTATATTTTCTATTTCTTCCTGGTTCAGTCTCAGAAGGTTGTGCATTTCTAAGAATTTGTCCATTTCTTTCAGGTTGTCCATTTTATTGGCATATAGTTGCTTGTAGTAATCTCCCATGATCGTTTGTATTTCTGCAGTGTCAGTTGTTACTTCTCCTTTTTCATTTCTAATTCTATTGATTTGAGTCTTCTCCCTTTTTTTCTTGATGAGTCTGGCTAATGGTTTATCAATTTTGTTTATCTTCTCAAAGAACCAGCTTTTAGTTTTATTGATCTTTGCTATTGTTTCCTTCATTTCTTTTTCATTTATTTCTGATCTGATCTTTATGATTTCTTTCCTTCTGCTAACTTTTGGGGTTTTCTGTTCTTCTTTTTATAATTGTTTTAGGTGTAAGGTTAGGTCGTTTATTTGAGATGTGTCTTGTTTCCTGAGGTAGGACTTTGTTGCTATAAACTTCCCTCTTAGAACTGCTTTTAGTGCATCCCATAGGTTTTGGGTCATCGTGTTTTCATTGTCATTTGTTTCTAGG
Source organism: Eubalaena glacialis (assembly GCF_028564815.1). Lineage (NCBI taxonomy): Eukaryota > Metazoa > Chordata > Mammalia > Artiodactyla > Balaenidae > Eubalaena > Eubalaena glacialis. Next base: position 14,494,872 of record NC_083726.1, read on the forward strand.
TATTTTTTTATTTCCTCTTTGATTTCTTCAGTGATCTCTTGGTTATTTAGTAGTGTATTGTTTAGCCTCCATGTGTTTGTATTTTTTACAGATTTTTTCCTGTAATTGATATCTGGTCTCATAGCGTTGTGGTCGGAAAAGATACTTGATACGATTTCAATTTTCTTAAATTTACCAAGGCTTGATTTGTGCCCCAAGGTATGATCTATCCTGGAGAATGTTTCATGAGCACTTGAGAAGAACGTGTATTCTGTTGTTTTTGGATGGAATGTCCTATAAACATCAATTAACTCCCTCTTCTTTAATGTATCAGTTAAAGCTTGTGTTTCCTTATTTATTTTCATTTTGGATGATTTGTCCATTGGTGAAAGTGGGGTGTTAAAGTCCCCTACTATGATTGTGTTACTGTCGATTTCCCCTTTTATGGCTGTTAGCATTTGCCTTATGTACTGAAGTGCTCCTATGTTGGGTGCATAAATATTTACAATTGTTATATCTTCTTCTTGGATTGATCCCTTGATCATTATGTAGTGTCTTTCTTTGTCTCTTGTAATAGTCTTTATTTTAAAGTCTATTTTGTCTGATATGAGAATTGCTACTCCAGCTTTCTTTTGATTTCCATTTGCATGGAATATCTTTTTCCATCCCCTCACTTTCAGTCTGTATGTGTCCCTAGGTCTGAAGTGGGTCTCTTGTAGACAGCATATATACGGGTCTTGTTTTTGTATCCATTCAGCCAGTCTGTGTCTTTTGGTGTGAGCATTTAATCCATTTACATTTAAGGTAGTTATAGATATGTGTGTTCCTTTTACTATTTTCTTAATTGTTTTGGGTTTGTTATTGTAGGTCTTTTCCTTCTCTTGTGTTTCCTGCCTAGAGAAGTTCCTTTAGCATTTGTTGTAAAGCTGGTTTGGTGGTGCTGAATTCTCTTAGCTTTTGCTTGTCTGTAAAGGTTTTAATTTCTCTGTCGAATCTGAATGATATCCTTGCTGGGTAGATTAATCTCAGTAGTAGGTTTTTCCCTTTCCTCACTTTAAATATGTCCTGCCACTCCCTTCTGGCTTGCAGAGTTTCTGCTGAAAGATCAGCTGTTGACCTTATGGGGATTCCCTTGTATGTTATTTGTTGTTTTTCCCTTGCTGCTTTTAATATTTTTTCTTTGTATTTAATTTTTGATAGTTTGATTAATATGTGTCTTGGCGTGTTTCTCTTTGGATTTATCCTGTGTGGGACCCTCTGTGCTTCCTGGACTTGATTGACTATTTCCTTTCCCATATTAGGGAAGTTTTCAACTATAATATCTTCAAATATTTTCTCAGTGCCTTTCTTTTTCTCTTCTCCTTCTGGGACCCCTATAATTCGAATGTTGGTGCTTTTAATGTTGTCCCAGAGGTCTCTGAGACTGTCCTCAATTCTCTTCATTCTTTTTTCTTTATTCTACTCTGCAGTAGTTATTTCCACTATTTTATCTTCCAGGTCACTTATCTGTTCTTCTGCCTCAGTTATTCTGCTATTGATTCCTTCTAGAGAATTTTAAATTTCATTTATTGTGTTGTTCATCATTGTTTCTTTGCTCTTTAGTTCTTCTAGGTCCTTGTTAAAACTTTCTTGTATTTTCTCCATTCTATTTCCAAGATTTTGGATCATCTTCACTATCATTACTCTGAATTATTTTTCAGGTAGACTGCCTATTTCCTCTTCATTTGTTTGGTCTGGTGGGTTTTTACATTGCTCCTTCATCTGCTGTGTGTTTCTCTGTCTTCTCATTTTGCTAAACTTACTCTGTTTGGGGTCTCCTTTTCGCAGGTTGCAGGTTTGTATTTCCTGCTGTTTTTGGTGTCTGCCCCCAGTCGGTAAGGTTGGTTCAGTGGGTTGTGTAGGCTTCCTGGTGGAGGGGACTGGTGCCTGTGTTCTGGTGGATGAGGCTGGATCTTGTCTTTCTGGTGGGCAGGACCACATTGGTTGGTTTGTTTTGGGGCGTCTGTGACCTTATTATAATTTTAGGCAGTCTCTCTGCTAATGGGTGGGGTTGTGTTCCTGTCTTGCTAGTTGTTTGGCATGGGGTGTCCAGCACTGTAGCTTGCTGGTCGTTGAGTGGAGCTGGGTCTTAGCTTTGAGATGGAGATCTCTGGGAGAGCTTTCGCCATTTGATATTATGTGGAGCTGGGAGGTCTCTGGTGGACCAATGCCCTGAACTCGGCTCTCCCACCTCAGAGGCACAGGCCCGACACCCGGCCGGAGCTCCAAGACCCTGTCAGCCACATGGCTCCCAAGTCTACAGTTGCTCCCAAAGTCCACCTCCTCAATTTTGGGATGATTCATTGTCTATTCAGGTATTCCGCAGATGCAGGGTACATCAAGTGGATTGTGGAGATTTAATCCGCTGCTTCTGAGGCTACTGGGAGAGATTTCCCTTTCTCTTCTTTGTTTGCACAGCTCCCGGGGTTCAGCTTTGGATTTGGGCCCGCCTCTGCATGTAGGTCGCCTGAGGGCTTCTGTTCTTCGCTCAGACAGGACGGGGTTAAAGGAGCAGCTGCTTCAGGGGCTCTGGCTCACTCAGGCCGGGGGGAGGGACGGGTACGGATGCGGGGTGAGCCTGCGGCCGCAGAGGCCAGCGTGACGTTGCACCAGCCTGAGGCGCGCCGTGCGTTCTCCCGGGGAAGTTGTCCCCAGATCACGGGACCCTGGCAGTGGCGGGCTGCACCGGCTCCCGGGAGGGGCGGTGTGGATAGTGACCTGTGCTTGCACACAGGCTTCTTGGTGGTGGCAGCAGCAGCCTTAGCGTCTCATGCCTGTCTCTGGGGTCCGCGCTGATAGCCGCGGCTCGCGCCGGTGTCTGGAGCTCGTTTAGGCGGCGCTCTGAATCCCCTCTCCTTGCGCACCATGAAACAAAGAGGCAAGAAAAAATCTCTTGCCTCTTCGGCAGCTGCAGACTTTTTCCCGGACTCCCTCCTGGCTAGCTGTGGCGCACTAGCCCCTTCAGGCTGTGTTCACGCAGCCAACCCCAGTCCCCTCCCTGCGATCCGACCTCCGAAGCCCGAGCCTCAGCTCCCAGCCCCCGCCCGCCCCGGCGGGTGAGCAGACAAGCCTCTCGGGCTGGTGAGTGCTGCTCGGCGCCGCTCCTCTGTGCGGGAATCTCTCCGCTTTGCCCTCCGCACCCCTGTGGCTGCGCTCTCCTCCGTGGCTCCGAAGCTTCCCCCCTCCGGCCCCTGCCGTCTCCGCCCACGAAGGGGCTTCCTAGTGTGTGGAAACCTTTCCTCCTTCACAGCTCCCTCCCGCAGGTTCAGGGCCCGTCCCTATTCTTTGTCTCTTTTTTTTCTTTTGCCCTACCCAGGTACGTGGGGAGTTTCTTGCCTTTTGGGAGGTCTGAGGTCTTCTGCCAGCGTTCAGTAGGTGTTCCGTGGGAGCTGTTCCACATGCAGGTGTATTTCTGATGTATTTGTGGGGAGGAAGGTGATCTCCGCATCTGACTCCTCCGCCATCTCGAAGGTCTCCTCACGAGGGAATCTTAGAGCCGTACATGCGTACATTTGAAAAAAGAACTAGGAGAGCGGCCAAGATGGCGGCAGAACCCTGCGCTCACGTCCTCTCACAAGCACAACAAAATCACAACTATCTGCAGAACAGCCATCAGTGAAAAGACGGGAACCTACCAGAAAAGATCTTCTACGACTAAAGACAAAGAAGGAACCACAACGAGATGAATAGGAGGGCGTGGACTAGAGATATAATCAAATCCCGTAACTCCGGGGTGGGAGACCCACAGACAGGTGAATAATTGCATTGCAGAGGTTCTCCCACAGGAGTGAGAGTTCTGAGCCCCTCATCAGGCTCCGCAGCCCAGGGCAGAGCGGGGGATTCCTGCACTGGGAAGAGGAGCCCCCGGAGCATTTGGCTTTGAAGGCCTGCAGGGCTTCATTGCAGGAGCCCCACAGAACTGGGGAAAACAACAGTCTTCACTCCTAAAGGGCATACACAAAATCTCAGGCACACTGCGTCCAAGGGCAAAAGCAGTAATTTGACAGGAGCCGGGGCCAGGCCTACCTGCTGGTCTTGGAGAGTCTCCTGGAGAAGCGGGAGGCGGCTGCAGCTCACCCTGGGGACGTACGTAGACACATATTGGGGAACATTCAGCCACGTGAACACTGCTGCTGTGGCAGCTGATATCTTGCCCCTTTAGCCCCGAGACCTAGCACCAGCCAGCACCCTACAGACGCCAGTACTGGGCCGCTTCAGGCTGAACAACCAGCTGGGAGAGGACACAGCCCTACCTATCAGCACACAGGCTGCCTAAAGACTGAAGAACTTACAGCTGCCTTTGGACGCGCCCCTAGGCACAGCCGGCCCACCTGAGAGCCAAGACCCAGCTCCACCCACCAATGGACCCGCACCAGCCCCTCCCAACAAGAAGCCTGCATTTGTCTCTAAACCACCGGGGGGGGGGGGGGGGGGTGGGGGGGGGGTGGGGGGGGGCAGACACCAGAAACAAGAAAACTATTAATACAATCCTGCAATGCAGGCCAGATGCTACCCTGGAGCCAGCTGGGCCGAGGCCCTGCCCACTAGCAGGGCAATGCAAACTTCTGGACACTCCAGACCCCATACCCCACCGTATAAGGAATTGTCCACACCTGCACCTCCACTTCCCCCACTTCCCACAATGATCTAACACCAGCTCTGGGATCCCTGGGCCCTGCAGCCACACCCCAGGAACAGCTCTGACTGCCAGTAGTCTTGCACTAACCCCAGGACCTGGCTTTACCTGCCAGTGGGTGAGCAACAGCCCCGGAGTCTTTGGGACCCTGACTCCGCCCACCAGGGAGCCAGCACTAGCCCCAGGGTCCCCTAGGATTCCACAACCAGCCACCTCGGGACCAGCAGCCAGCAGCATCTGTACAAGGCAGGGCCTGGCAACCAACCAGACTAGGGACCAACCAAAAAAAGAACTATCTCAAATTAACAACCTAACTTTAGGAAATTCCCTGGTGGTCCAGTGGTTAGGACTCCGGGCTTTCATTGCTGAGGGCGTGGCTTCAATCCCTGGTCAGGGAACTAAGATCCTGCAAGCTGTGCAGTGAAGCCAAAAAAACAAACAAAAAACAAACAAAAAAACAACCCAACTTTATACCTCAAGGAAAAAGAACAAGAAAACAGAACAAAAAAGAAGAACAAATTAGAGGGGGATTAGAGGTATAGGGGAGAGGGCATGAAGGGGGCAGAAAGAAATACATAGTTGATTTTACCAGGGAAGGGCAGGAGGTGGTGATCAGGCAGGGCTTCATAGAGAAGGTGACAGATGCTTCAGCTGAGCCTCCTGGGAAGAGTGGGCATCGGCAAGCAGAGTGGGTGGCGGAAGCATCCTGGGAAAAGGAAGCAGCATAGACAAAGTATTAGAAATCCAAAATGCTTGAGATGCTGGGGGAAATAGTGAGCAGGTCTGTGTGGGTCTCACCTCAGCATACATTTCATCACCTCTGCTTGCCTTTTCAGCTTCATCTCATGCAACTCTCCCCTCGCTATGAACAGCCTCTTCATACACCAGTTAAAAGCATGGAAGCTGTGGAAGCCTTCCTAACCAGAGCCAAATAATAGAGCTATTGTTGGCACACCTGGGAGTTGATTGAACAATGGAGAGATGAGTCGTCAAGGGAAAGGATCGTTGCTCAACAATTCCCCTTTGGAACACTGGGTGGCACTGTCCACCCACTAAGGGGGAAAGACTCATTTTGAAGCCATTTTCAGCCATCATTTTCTTAGGAGTTAAGTCTCTAATCATCCCACCTGAGCAATATATAAGGCAGTTGGGCAACCTGCTCTGAAATGGGACAAATAAAAATATCCGACTTTGGGGAAGAGAAAGAGTGAACTTGTCTTTTCAAATTGATTTTGAAGTGCAAGCAGAATTGAGACCCATGATACCAGCCCTGGTTGATTTACAACATGTTTTGCTAGGGTCAGGAACACACACACACACACACACACACACATAACATAGTATAACATTCTGTTAAGAAGTATGTCAATAAATAGCCTTGGCCACCCTGGAAGCACCAAAGAAAGTGTTCCAATAGAAGGACACTAACTCCCATAAATATACAAAATTACAGGGAATTTCAGAAAGAAAGAGGAAACAGTCAGTTCACCTGGCTGGTGAAATAACCCTATAGTCTAGAGCTTAGCTAGGAGAATTTCCATTCCAACGCTGTAGCTATCAATTAGAGAACTCATGTTTCTCCAATTAGCAAACTCAGTTCTGCTGAGCCAGCTCCTTGCCAATGTGGAAGGGGAAACAGCCTCCTGGACCGTGTACTAGGACAGCCAAAAGATGAAATATTCTTTCCTAAATACACTACCTAGATCTCCTGTAATCCTATAATCCATCTTTACTTCATATCGTTTAAGGATGTGGCAACGTACCCATGGTCACATTACTCGTTTTTTTTTGTTTTGTTTTTAATGAACTTTATTTATTTATTTTGGCTGTGCCATGCAGCATGCGGGAGCTTAGTTCCCCTACCAGGGATCGAACCCGCATCCCCTGCAGTGGAAGTACAGAGTCTTAACCACTGGACCACCAGGGAAGTCCCACATTACTTGTTAATGGTGAAATTTGAAAATAAACCTAGTTAGTTTGGATTCTGAAGGACATACCTGTGTTGCAGAGGCAAAATATTGACCAGGAAGGTAGAGAAGTTCTTGCCACCCACAAAATAGTAATGTTGTATGTTGACTTGGTGGGTTCCCATATACTACCAGGACGTGACTTGTTTAGTGTGAACCAGGAGAAAGACTCAACAGAAAGTATCTCTGGGCCCTACTCTCCTCTCCATGCTTTCCTTTATCAAAGTTGGCTCAGAGAAAGAGTCTTCAGCATATTTTATTTTTATTGTAATTTAAGCAATTGTTCACCCATCACAGAGACATTTGCATCAGCAAAGTCATCTTTAATTGTAAAGGGAAAGGTTTTGCCCCTGGAGGGAAAAAAAGATGCCAGAATTAAATGATGGAGGGGATGTTTGTGGACACTTAGGTGCTTTAGAGTCATTGTAATTGAGCATCTCTAAAGCTCTACACATGGCTGGCTCTGAGACTTCTGCAGCTCCCCACGGCTCTCCTTCCGCCACATACACAAGAGCATAAAGGCTGGCGCCCTTTCTGGGCATGTGAGAGATGGCCAATACAGTAGCTTAATGAACTCAAAGTTATCATTTTATTCCTTTAAGAGCAATGCTTTTAGTATCCTGTTGAAGAAAATTCTGCCTAGCCAAAGCATGAAGATATTCTCCTATCTATTCTAGTAAAAAGCCTCATTTTACTGTTCACATGTATATCTATATTCAGCTGTATTTGATTTTTGTATACCAGGTGAGATAAGATATAAGATTTTTTCTCAATGCATAATCTACTGACCCAGTGCCATTAATTAAAGAGATCATATTTCTCCAACTGTTCTGTTGTGCCAACTTTTATTTATTTTCTTTATTTTTTTGACTGCGTCGGGTCTTAGTTGCGGCTGAGAAGCAAGAGAGATGGACACTTGGTCAATGCTGGCGTTTCCTTTATCTTAGTATGAATCATATGTAATGGATTTCCAGATGGAGATGGGACTTAATTTTCTTTAGAAGAAGAAAACCTGTCCTGAAAAGTTATATCTATGGGTGTAGAGAGGGAGACTCAACTCATCTTTGGAATTGTCCCTATAAGTTATGTACGAGCGACATATATCCATCCATTTCTCACAGGGAAAGTTTAACAGGATATATTTTGGCTTTCGAAGGGACTTGGCATGAACTGTTCCAACTGAAGGAACTGTTGGAAGGAAAATGATATGTGTAGCCCACACTCTATCTTTATTTATATCCAAAAGGCAAAAAGAAGCAGTTTATAATGCAATGATATACTTTAATGGCCCTGGAAGAAGGCAATCTGGTTTGGAACATACTTCAATGATTGTATAAGCCTTGGAAAGATACTTCACCTTTCAGTTAATTCTAATAAACCTAGGAAGTATGTACTATAAGCATCTCCATTTTATAGAAGAAGAACTCAAAGCACTGAAAGATGAAGTTAATTTTCTGAGGTCACACAGGTTGTGGACAGAAACTCATGAACACTTAACCACTCAGTTATGCTGCCTTGTAGCATACGTATTTGAGACATACATACTGTGAGAGAAAGAACTTCATTCTTTTTACCAAAAGGAGTCACAGAGGTGGGAGTCAGGACATTGGATAAATTTATTGTTGTAGGCTCTAAGAACTGATTGGGTATCAGCAGAATTTTTACCTATCTAAACAGTGAAGGCAGGTCTACTCTATACACAGTTCTAATCTCAAACATTCCTGCTTCACTGAGGATGTAAGTATAATTATGTATGATTTATTTGAGGGAGCTAGGGCCCCTAGGGGCCTCTAAGTACCTAAAACAGAATTTGGCTTCCATGAGTGGAGAAGGAAAGGATTTCCTTGAGAAACAAATCCTAACAAGTTGAATATTAAATGCAGCATTATCTTAGTTGTAATTTAAATCCAGCCAAGCCTGGGGACATCTAGTTCACACAAATAAGTAACTACTTCCTGTGGCAACGTATACTTTTTAATATATTGTGGAATTCCATTTGCTGATGGTTACCAAAGCATTACATGTCAGTGTTCCCAAGAGATTTATTTCTGTGAAGCACAATGTTCCTGAATGGAGTGGGGGGACCTTGGCTATTTCCTCGTCACTAAAGTGGAGGGAGAATACAAGAGACTACATTGTGAAGTTTGTTGGTTTCTACAATTATGGAGTCCATATGTCATTGTTTACCCGTGTGATCCATGAGCAGAATTGCTACAAAATTCAATCTGGTACTGCTAGGTTCAGAGAATTCTATGGAGAACGGGTGGAGTGATAATTAATCAGACAGAGATAAGGTAACCACTGCACTATTGAATTCCATAACTTCCCCCAAAGTTGGAATAATGGATCCTGTCAAATACCCACAGCACTGGAGTCGGGAGAGTTTTCATGGATTAGGATTGGGAAATTGGTGTGGCCTGCTACAGCATGTGGACAATTCATGGGCCCAGGGGAGGAAGGTGGTGTAATGCACCTAGCTGGGAGTTAGTCAGAATATGAAGGAGAATCTAGAACAGGGATAGCTTTGAGTCAGGTATTATATTGTCAATTTAATTGGAGTTGTCTGTATTAAATTTTTAACTTAAATTCATAAGAATTTATAGATTTATAGATTACATATTTAGACAGAGATTTCACTAAATGTCCCTCTCTTTTCACAAGGAATGGATTAAACAGAACACAGTACATGGCAACTATTGGGTAAATAGAAACAGGTCAGTAGAGCAGAGTGGTTAAAAACTGTAGACCTTAGAGTCAAAATCCCTGTTCCAAAGGGGCTTCTGGACAAGTTACTAGACATCACTTTGCTTCCATTTCATTTTCTATAAATTGAAGATAATAATAGTAACTCATATCATGGGCTCATTGTGTATTAAGTAAAATAATCATGCAAAGCCTAGTACATAATAAATTCACAATAAATATTAGCTATTACTTTTGTTGTTATCACTATTGTTTATAAGTCAATAGAGATTTCTCAAATGATAAGGTTATATATAATAGTATGAAATATTTGCATATTTTTAAAGCTTCTGTCTGAATAACCATCTCTAGAGTAAAGTATGTTTATTTCTTTTGTGCTAGGGTAAGTTATTCTACATATTATGGGAATGAAATAAAGTGTATTAAAAACTTAGAATCAGGCTTGAAACAAAGTAAAGGGCTTTAACATTGCTGCCTTTGTGAGGGACCCTTACCTGTAATTCCCATGAAGAGAGTTCCCCTCTACCGCCACCCCCAAGCATCCTGACTTGTGAAAAGAAACTTGACCAACCATAAAGCTTCTCAATGTCTCTGTTCCCATCACATGAGCTTAATTTAGAAAGGTTTAGGAGGGCTGATTAAATCAATTGATTTCAAAAAATGTTTGATTTCTTATCTCTCCTGAGGTTAATGGACTGGTTAATTTTTAACCAGCGAGAATTTAGGGCGATTGACATTCAAACCGGGGTCCTTCCCTCCACATACCTCTGGCAGTGAGTTGTTGGCTGAAGACTAGGATCTGACGGTTGAGGTAAATGGACTCTACCCTGGATCTCTTCCTTTTTTAGCCACATACCAGCCCCAGAATGTGGACTCAGCTCCCCCTATTCCTCCTCCTACCTACAGAAGGTGTTCACTGGGTTTATGAGCTTGGGTTTTCTCCTTGACATTGACAAAGACAGAAGCTAAAGAATTAAAGGATGCCAGTGGGAAAAGCATGAAAGCTACAAGTCCTATGTGGTTCTTGATTGCTGACGTGAAATTACCAGAAATTTAGCAGCTAAAAGGCATCAATTTATTATCTCATAGTTTCCATGGGTCAGAAGTCTGGGTGAAACCAGGGTGCGGGGGCCCTGTGGGCTCCTGGGCACGGAAGCCTTTTTTTTGTCCCCCGTTTTTTGTAGGCAAGACTCCAGCCTCCATAACTTTCCCTGAGTTCCAAAGGGCAGATTTGAACAATTGCTAATCAATTTTTCTTTTCCAAAAAGTCCATTTATCGATTTTTTTTCTTTTATGATTTATGTTTTTGGTGTCATGTCTAAGAATTCTACCTAGCCCAAGATTGGGAAGATTTTCTCCTATGCTTTCTTCTAAAAGTACTACAGTTTTACACTTTACATTGAGATCTATCATCTACTTAGTTAATATTTGTATAAGGCATGAGGTTTAGGTTAACATTAATTTTTTCGACTACCCATTGTTCCAACATCCTTTGTTGAAAATTCTATCTTTTCTCCACTGAATTGGTTTTGCACCTTTGTGAAAAATAGGTTGGTCGTGTGTGATTTATATGTAGACTTTCTTTTACGTTCCATTGATGTATGGTTATATCCCTCTGCCAAAACCACAGTGTGTTAATCACTAACATTATAAACTAAGTCTTAATAATAGAGCAGAAAATCATATGATTATATCAATTAATACAGAAAAAATTATTTGACAAAATTCAACACCCATTCACAATAAAAACTCTCAGCAGACTAGGAATAAAGGGGAACTTCTTCAACTTGATAAAGAACATCTGCCAAAAAAGCTACTGTTAACATCATATTTATGGTCTGAAAATCATGCCTGGTACATGCATGTTCATTTAGTTCTCTTCCCTGTGGTCTTGGCTCCAGCTGCAACCACATCAAAACACATATTCTTAGCAAGGACTCTCCCCAACAAGAAGTACTCTCTCCAAACAGAATTTTAGGGCCAAATGGGAAGACGAGGAAATGTTTCCCCACCTTATTATATATAAGGTCAAGTTCTAACCTTATTTGATGGAGGAAATCTCTATCATCAATTACCTAGGTCCTTAGTACAGCATAGATTTTTTTACAAATCTCAATCATATCTTATACAAAAGCAAAGTCATGACAACTCTTCAACAATCTATTTGCAAAAATATTCTGGAAGTGAAGTCAGAGGATTCATTCACCTACATGTTCTGGGTTGCTTCCTGGACATTTACAGTCCACTGGTAGGTCAGGCAATTTTATTCTTCTCTTTGACAACCATCGATACGCCATTTGGCCTTGTACTCAGGCAAGTGGTGGTTTACCGAAAAATAACTAGAAATTATTCACTTTTAATTATAGTTCACCTACCGTGCTATGCTCAATGCTGAGTTGTCCCCTACACTAACTCAGAATTAACTTCTAATTTCTTCTCCTTATAAAAATGTCCTCTTCCCATACATTTGTATATTTGATATAGGCACTAAAGGAGACTTTTGACCCAAACTTTAGATAAGTTCATCAAAGCTCAGGAGCATACGAATTCCAGGGGGAAAAAATAAAATAAGATTAATAGGAAAGAATATGGAGTATTATATAAATAGTTTGATTTGTGTAAAATATGATATATTACAGATATTTTCCTTATGAGATTGTTATTAATATCAAAAGAGGTGAGTGCCATGCATGTTAAAATAGTAACTAATATTAATTAGCACTGCATGCTTTACATTTGTTTGACTATTTAATTATGTATCACTTAATGTTGGTTTCTCCTTGCACATTATTCTCACTGGAAATTGCCCTCAATTGTAGACTTTCTGCTCTGCATTTGGCTTCCTGTCCAGAAAATGGTTTGTGATGACTCCAGATGTGTGGTTGAGCATAAGGAATTAAGTCTTCAGAAAGAAGTCAGAGCAGGAGGAGAAATGGCCTCTTTACGTTGGCCTTTTATGTATTGACAGCTGCTTCCATAATAGACCTGCTGGAAGGGAAATCTGAAAATGACCTAGGACTTGTAGTTGACAACTCTACCGAGCCTAAGATCCAGAATCAGAGAGAGTGGGTGGCCTGAATCCACCTTGTCATTAAACATTAATTTTGTTGTCCCAGTTTGGACCAGAGGTAAATATTTGAATAGGCAACTTTGGACCATTTAGTTAAGGTCTTGACAGAGTGAACAGTGACAGGAGCCCAAGCCTCAGACACACAGCTAGGCATTTCAGAAAGAAATCTGAGAGAAGCCTACCCCCACAAAGGAAAGACTTTGTCTTGAGAATGGCTGGTAGGAGACGGACACGGATTGTGGGAAGGGGTTCAAGTGCTTGCAAGAGGGTGGAGGGAGGGTGTCATTTTGTTAATAGAGGTGTGACTATCCTAGTGCCAAAAATGGGTTTTCTGACATGATTTCTCTGGGGGAGAGAGAATAAACATAGAGGATGAATGCCATCCAACTCAAGGTGCTTCTTGTGGGTTGCTGTGCTGTAAGCCTTGGCTGGACAAGAAAAGTGAAAGCCAAGGGCAGAGGGTTTGGAGAAACGAGAGGGCAGGGGCACTGGCTAACAATTAAGTAACTTATTTAAAACACTTACGGTTAAGAACGCTGATTCTTAATTCAGAATGCCTGGAATTAGAATCTTGTCTTAGGCTGTAACTAACCAGTAATCCGGTTGAGAATAAGTAGGATCACCTCTTTGAATCTCAAACTACTAATCTGTAAAATGGAATAGGAACCTTACCTTGTAGGGGTGTATTGAACGGTTCTAGGTACTTTCGCTATCAGCTTCTTGGCCGCAAGCATTTTCACTACAAACGTTTTTGCCCCATAACGAACTTATCATAAGGCAATTTTGTTGTAAAAGATAAAATAATGAAAGATAAAAGAGGGACATTAAAAAGAACATAAGGAAACATAAGAAATGAATAACAAAATTTGAAAGACTTTATTGTGAAATACAGAATATTTGAATACATTAAAAATGTGTGCAGATTCATGGCAATACCATGCAAATAACTGATTTTACTTTGTAGGTTGTACCAAAGCACTTGTCTTCCAAGTCTTTCACAGTATTTTATACTTTCTTTTTTTTTTTTTTTTTTTTTGTTTTCAGATTTGTCTCTTCATTCAGCATCACACTTTTTCTTTTTTGCTAAAATTTCCTCCTTCATTAAGAGAGGTATCAGTTTCCAAACACTAGGATGCATATTTGTAACTGAGTTCTGCATTGCGTTGTGCAAGCCTCTACACAGTTGTTGTTCTCAGCATTGTGTCACACGGCCGTTGATAGACGTTCCAAAGTTCTATGGGAAATGCTGGTTCAACTCCGTGCCTTCAAATCACCCAAGGATTTGCAAACTGATATGTTGTCATTTTCTAGTATAGTATGCAATCTGGCTTTGTACTCTCATTTCACACTTCCAGTAAATTTTTTCCCCATATTTTCTCTCAAGTTTCTATACGTAGTTGTTATCATCCACTGTTTTAAGACCACCATGCCTACTCATCACTATCAGGACCATTACGAGGGCTAAGATTTATGTAATATAAAAATGGGAGTACTGAGTCAGTGGAGAAATAAAACCAAACAACTGTTAACCAGTTATTTTATCTTTTATGGCAAAATTGCCTTACAGACAATTAGTTACGTGGCAAAAAATGTTTGTGGTGAAAATGTTTGTGGCAAAGATGTTTACAACAAAAATACCAGGCACGTAATGAAAACTTAATGATATGATGTTTCTGGCACAATATCTTTTCCATAATAAGCACTCAATATATAACAGGCTCTAATAAGAATAAATCATTTCTTAATTCAAGAAATGTTACCAAGTGCTTACTATGTGCTATCAATTCAAAGATGGATGAAAAAAAAGGTTGACCATTCAGGATTCAGAAACACTTTTAATGGAATAATTATTGCTATATATTAAGTGATAATGAAGGGGAGTTAGCAAACTCTAGCTGAAGTTCAGAGAGTAACTTGCTCAGTTTACTAGTATGGGTAAGAATGATATTTGAGTCCATGAATTTAATTCTAGAGATGATACCTTTCCTGGACCAGGTTGCAACTCTACCTATCCAGCCTTCACATAAAAATAAAGCAAAACAAAAACAAAGAACAGAAAAATCCTCTGTTTGTTTCTTCAATCAAGATATCCAGATATTGGTCAACATCATCCTAATGGCAACTGCTGTCTTTCAGAAAGAAGGATGTGCTGGACTTCCAGGGCCACCAGGATATCCAGGACCTCCAGGTTTGAGAGGTGAGAAATATATCCTTCTGCCTCTTATTTGCCCCTCTCATTTCATATTCTTGGTAGGAAAGTCATAATCCTCAAAGGCTCAGGAGCATGAGGCATTAAGGATGAAAAGAATGCAGAGAAAATGATCAGCTGTAGGATTGGGTCCCAAGGCAGGGTGACCAGAGCCCAAATCACAGGGCACAAGAGAGACTGGCCTAGTTTTAGTACCAGGGGGCTGTGATCCATGTGGGTTAGTCATAGTGGGAGGATGTGCTAAGTAAGAGTTAGTATCATGGATTAAACTGTCTGATAAACAACAAGAAAAACGTAGGGGTTAATAAGTGTAGCAGGGCATCATGTATCATCAAAAGAATTGGATTTCATTGGGCACTTAGAGCTCCAAACCTAGTTATTATGAAAAGGATGATGCCCAATGAGCACCTGAATATGAAGCAAGATTCTTCCTAGATTCTGTCCTGGTTACTTCTTTGTAGCCAGTGAGACTGGACCAAGAGGGGACTCTCAGGAAAGCTCACAACTGTGTGTCATCTCTTATGGGATGGTCTCAAGGATTAGATTTGGTAATCCAAGGGTTTCTGGTTCCCAGACTTAGACACCCAGGCCTTTTTATTTATCCTCATCCTCAGTAAGATTAGAATCATTAGCAAGAATTAGTCCCACCCAAATCAGGGTGAAATGATATATAGGATCATTATCATCCATATACTATCAGAAAATCACATTGTTTGCTATTTAGTGTTACATTTCCCTAAATTATCCCAGGAAGTACAGAGTCTTATCAAACAATCGGAGGCCAACAGAATTAATAATACTTAACATATGTTAACATTTGATTGCTTTAACTGACAAAAATTATATATATATTTAAGGTGATGTTTTGATATATACGTACATTGTGAAATGATTATCAAGCTAATTAATGTATCTATCACCTCAGAATAATGAGGTGTGTGTGTGTGTGCGTGTGTGTGTGTGTGTGTGTGTGTGGTGAGAACATTTAAGATCTACTCTCCCTTAGTAAATTCCAAGCATACAATACAACATTGTTAACTATAATCACCATGCTGTCCGATAGCTCTCCAGAAATTACTCATCCTGCATAATGGACACTTTGTACCCTTTAACCAACATCTCCCCATTTCCCTCCTCTGTGTGTATTTGAGTAAAAGAAAAGGGAAGAAACAGAGCCATAGCAGGGTGAAGAGAGGAGCTGGGAGTAGAAACGCCTGCATTCTCACTACCTTATGTCAAGAATCGTGAATTTTCAATGGATCTGATCAACTATAGTCAGCATGCCATCCCTTAGATCTCCAGAACTTATTCATCCTACATAACTGAAACGTTGTATCCTTTGACCAACATCTCCCCTTTTCCCCCACCCCCAGTCTCTGGCAATCACCATTTTACTCTCCGCTTCTATGAGTTCAGCTTTTTAAAGTCTACTTATAAGTGAGATCATGCCATACATGTCTTCCTGTAAGGCTTAATGTTTTGTAGGCACTACAAGTATTTTAAATGCATTGTCTCATTACAACTTCACAATAGTCACATGAGAAGTCAGTAATATTATTTTCAGATGAGGAAATACAGCCCAGAAACATTAATTAACTTTAGCAAGATTACAAATCTGGTCAATTTCAGAGATGTGACTTGTAACCATTTAATCATACACCAAAGATCAATCTCTTAATCATGATGTTATAACAAAAAAGTGGTGGTTTCATACATCAACTGAGGTACCATCTTTTTATTGGATGCTATGACCTTCTTACTGGGTCTTCTCCATTTTTCCAAGGGATACCAGGTTTACCAGGATTGCCAGGACCTCCAGGACCAAGTGTAAAATGCCCGTGCAACAGAACATCCGCCTTCACTGCAAAGCTCAGTGACAAGCTGCCTTCACCTTTGAAGCCTGTTACCTTCACAGAGGTCCTGTACAATGCCCTGAGAGACTTACAGGAGGACACTGGGGGCTTCACATGCAGGGTGCCAGGAAATTCCCATTTCCTCTTTGATGTGGAGCTCCAGCACTTCAAGGTAATCGTTTGGCTGATGAGGAACAAAAGTTCTGTCTTAGAAAAGCGTCAGGTCTCCACCAAAGAGTCCAGGCATCTCTCTGGCATGTTGACCCTGCCGCTGAGCGTAGGCAAGAAGGTGTGGCTAGAAGCAGAAGTGGAAACCAAGGAGCCAGAGCAAGCCACAGTTACAATCTATTTCTCTGGTTTCCTGACATAGTTCTGGCCTCTCTATATAGCGAAGACAAATCCCTTATGATTTTGCTGTCTAAAGCAAACAAACAAATAAATAAATATGTACTATATCTTGGCCTCTTGGGCTTTCCTTTCCTTAGCATTTTGGAATTTTTGTACATTCTGTGTTTATATGCAGTAACAGGTAGATTTGGTCACAGTGGAACTGGGCCTTAGAATTCTGTTCCAGAAATCATGACATTATTTCACTTAAATCACTTTTCTAATATTTACCAAGGCCATTCTGCCTCTTTGTCCCCAGACCCCCATTACTGGATGGAAATCCTTTTATCCAAGGGACAGGATTTCCCTGGAGGTCCAGTGGTTAAGACTCTGCACTTCCAATGCAGGGGATGCAAGTTCAATCCCTGGTTGGGGAAATAAGATCCCACATGCTGCGTGGCACGGCCAAAAAATTAAAAAAAAAAAAGAATGTCCTACCTTTTATCCAAGGGGAACAGGCTCACGGTCCCTACTTCTCCCCAATCTACTTCTCCATCTAATTGACAAGTTTCACCATGTGCCCCTCCTTATCCCTCTAATGCTTTCCTCTTCTGTCATTCACACTGGAAATTCTGTCAGATCATTTTTACAGTTAAAGAGGGTTGAAGTAAAACACACTGCCATTATTCTGCTTATGATAATGATAGGATTTACCCTCCTTCCATAACAACAAAAACTTGGGGAAATATTGTATGATTTAAGGTAACACTAATTAATGAAACAGGGAAAAACAGCTTAACTCAATAGAAGTTTACTTCTCACTCATTAAAATTCCAATATTGATATTCTGGACTGGAGGATGAATCTCTCCTAAACAGTGATTCTGGGACTCAGACTCCTTCCATCTTGTGGCTCTGCCATCTTTGACATGTGGCTTATGAGCTCTCCATTATTCTTGTATCAAGACAGCAAAAGTGGAAAGATCCTGGAGAGTCTCGTGAAAGATTTTTTTAATGGACAAGGCTGAGAGATGGGTCACAGAATTTTTGCTTGCATGTCATTGACAAAAATTCAGTCGTTGACCATCCCTAACTTTACCTCCTTCGGAACTGTGGAATTTTGGTAAATAGATTCTATTCACTTAAAAATCACTCTTCTCATAGCTACCAAGGCCATACTTTCTTCTTGTCGCTAAACCCACATTACTGGCTGGAAGAACCCTTTATCATATTTACAAATTCAGTGAGAAGATTACATAGTCATTTAAAAGGGCAATAAAAGCACTTGCTTAAAAAAATCAGAACTTATTAATAATTTAAAAATCTGTTAGGAAATAAGAATGGAAGGGAATTTTCTTAATCTCATAGTGACTACCGAAAAGTTACATATAGAACATCTCACCCTGGAAATGTAAGCTTGCAGATTGAGAACCAAAATAATATGCCCACAATCACTTCTACTCAGTATTGCGCTGGAGATCCTCATCCATGGAGTAAGCAGGAAAAATATAAAACATATAAAATAGGAAAGGAAGAGTCAAAGTTTATTATATTACCAGTATATGAATTTAAGCCAAAAAAACACATACATTTATACGTTATTAAATTAATGAAAATTAGCAAACATTTTGGATATAAATTTAAGAACTCAGTTGTGTTTTTTTACAGCAGAATCAATTAATTAGAATATGAAAAAAAACCCATACAATTTAACTAGCAATGAAAATAGCAAATATAGGCGACTTGGGCTGGGGAAGAGGGGGTTGGGCATGCCCCCAGCCGAGTGAGCTGGCAGGAAGAAGCAGGAATGGGTTGATCCAGCTGCATCCCCGCTGCTCAGTGGTTCCCGTGACCACCTCTGCTGCCTCTGCCTGGGACTGTGTCCACCAACTGCTGGGAGGGAAGCCTGGAGTATGGGGAGGGCACTCTATTTTTTTTTTTTTTAAAGCAAATGTATCTAGGACTAAACCTAACAAAGTTGTGAAGACTGTTATGAAGAGTAGTATAAATTTTTATTGAAAGGTTTTAAATAAAAGAAATGAAGAGAAACCCTGTTCAGGGATTGTAAGACTTAATATGGTAAGCATTTTCTCCAAACTGATTGACAGCATTGATGGATTCCCAGTCAGATGAAAACAGGTGGTGTAGGGGCTGTATTGTGTGGAATGTGCCTAGAGTGTATCCTTGCAGAGCTGGCAGGCATACTCAGCAGAAGGTAAGTGTGTTTGCAATAGCATAACAACACAGATGTACCTTGACAGTAAAATAGAAACAGAATTCACGGTGCACTCATGCAATGGAATGCTATACAATGAAATTAAATGAGTGTTGCCCACCTATGTTACACATGCTGTGAAGGAAAAGTACTACTGATTTAAAGGATACTTACAATAATATCCCATTTTTATAAATTTAAAAAACATGCAAACTGGGAGTTCCCTGGTGGCCTAGTGGTTAGGATTCTGGGCTTTCACTGCCATGGCTTGGGTTTAATCCCTGGTCAGGGAGCTGAGATCCCACAAGCTGCATGGCGTGGTCAAAAAAAAAAAAAAAACAACCTACTAAAATTAATAAAGAAACATTAAAAAAAAATGCAAACCTAAATTACATTTTTAAATGATTGATGTGTATGTATTAAGATGAAGAGAAATAGGAAACAAGTGCCTAAAAGGAGCGTAGGGTCTTTTAAGAGAATTTTGCCCAGGGGGTTGTTTTTCAGTCACTTATCATATTGTTCATTTATGCTTTTCACTTTTCTGCATTTGGGCTTTTTTCACAATTACAGAAATGTCAGTATGCAGCCACAGTGATTTCATTCTCAATTCAGGGCCATTGGTCACAATTAGGCCCTTTTTGTTGCTTAGCAGCTCCATGCTGTGTCCTTCATTCCCGTTTACAATTTCACACCCTCATTCTCTCTCCAGATCTCTAGCACCAACACTTAGCTTATTACCTTGTGTTCTGTTTTGCTGAGAAGAAGAAATAATTAGAAGCAAACTTTCCAAAGTCCCTCCATCACACCGACCCCCAGGTCTGCATCTCTGCTGAATTCTCTGCCTTCCGTCTTATCCCACAGGCTGACACCCCCACTGCTATGTAGGAATTCCACTTGTGCACTTGATCCTGTTTCCTTGAACTCCTCATAGACATAGTTTTAGTAAGTCTCCCCCTCTCACCTATTTTTTGTTCTCTACTAGATGATTCCTTTCGTATGTAACCACACAGAGTTTTCACATCTTCAAAGAGAAAATTCTCTCTTGACACCAAAGCCTTCTCCAACTACTGCCTGATTTATCCTCTTTACCCAAAATCTTCTTGAGAAAGTTGTTATGGGCTAAGTTATGTCCCCACAAAATTATTATTATTTTTTTTTTAAGATTTATTTATTTATTTATTTATTTATTTATTTGGCTGCACCGGGTCTTAGTTGTGGCACGTGAGATCTTCGTTGCGGCACTTGTGGCATGCGGACTTCTTAGTTGCTGCATGCGGACTTCTTAGTTGCGGCATGCATGCGGGATCTAGTTCCCTGACCAGGTTTCGAACCCCGGCCCCCTGCATTGGGAGCGCAGAACCTTGCCCACTGGACTGCAAGGGAAGTCCCCCCACAAAATTATTATGTTGAAGGCCCAACACCTAGTACCTCAGAATACTACAGGATTTTTAAAGAGGTGATTCAGGTCATGACGGGGGAATCCTAATCCTATTATGAACTGGAAATTTAGACCCAGGAAGGTACAGAGGAAAAACCATGTGAAGACACAGCGAGAAGGTGGCTGTTTACAAGCCAAGGAGAGAGGCCTCAGAGGAAACCAACACTGCCAACACCTTGATCTCACACCTCCAGCCTCCAGAACCATGAGAGAGAAATGTCTGTTGTTTAAGCCACCCAGTTCCATGGTACTTTGTCATGGAAGCCCTAGTAAACGAACACAGTTGTCTATACTTCTCTTCAATTCCTAATCTCCCCTTCTCTTCAACCTACTTCACTCAAGTTTTCCATACAGTCCCGCCAAAAGTGCTGTTATCAATGTCACAAATAACCTCGACACTGGTTTCAGACGGTCAGTCCACTTGTTACTTGATATACTTGATCACTGACTTGTTGCCACTTTCCTCATTTGGCTCCTATGTCACCACCCTTGCCTGATTTTCCTCCAACCCCAGTGATTTTTCTCTCAGTCCCCTACATGTTGGCATGTCCTATTTTTTAGATCTGTTCTTCTTCCTTCTCTATATCCATTTACTCCACATGTGATTTCATCCCTTTAAATAACTTCTAGATGCTGAGCGTTCCAGAAATGTCTCTTTCCAGACCAACTTCCTGGATGTCAGACTCCAGCTGAGATGTCGAATAGTGCTGAATGGTCAAGCACAGTCCCATGAAATACAAATTTTACCCAAGCAACACGCTTTATTGAGGGTGGGCAAAGGACATGGCAGAGAAGCTATCACAAATACAACATAGACATTTTGGAGGTCCTGAATCTGTCAGACATAGATCACTGGATCTCTTTTCTCACCCCAGATGAGAAAAGATCAAGTTTCAGAGTGTTGGTTGCTAACTGTGTGAGCAGGACAAGATAGCACAGGAGAGACACTTTGTTTTGGGATGTCTAGGGTTTTATGCTTTGAGAATCACCGGGTCCTTCTGGTCATGAGGATTACATGACTATCTTCCTTGTTTTATCACTACATTAATAAGTTGCAGGATTATTTAAAATAAACCATCCAAGAGCATTAGATCTTTCCTGCTACTGTTATTCTTTATATTGTTAGTCAGTAATAGCAACCTCCCTACAAGACTATTATTTATCTTCCAGCTGGTAAATTCCATCAGTCAAGGTTTAGAAGACGGTCTGGTTGGTTATGTTTACAGATTTTTTGAGCATCCCAAAAAGGTGAGAATCAAATGTCACACCAACTATTCATCTTTTCTTTTTCTTTTTAAAACTTTTAAAATTGAAGTATAGCTGATTTGCAATATTACTTTCGGGTGTACAGCATAGTGTTTCAGTATTTTTACAGATTATACTCCATTAAAAGTTGTTACAAGATAGTGGTTATAATTCCCTGTGCTGTACAATATATCCTTGTTGCTTATCTATTTTATTCATAGTAGTTTGTATCCGTTAATCCCTTACCCCTAAATTTCCCCTCCCGCCTTCCTTCTCTTTGGTAACCACACGTTTTTCTATATGTCAGTCTGCTTCTGTTTTGCATATACATTCATTTGTATTATTTTTTATTTTTTTAAACTAATTTTTATTGGCATATAGTTGATTTACAATGTTGTGTTAGTTTCTGCTGTACAGCAAAGTGAATCAGTTATACATGTACATATCTCCACTCTTTTTTAGATTCTTTTCCCATATAGATCATTACAGAGTATTGAGGAGAGTTCCCTGTGCTAAACAGGAGGTTCTTATTAGTTATCTATTTTATATATAGTAGTGTGTATATGGCAGTCCCAATCTCCCAATTTATCCCTCCCCATCCTTTCTTCACAACATCTCAGACCTAACATGCCCAGCCCAAGCTCTTGACCTACCCCACACATCTACTTTCCCCACAGTTCTCCCATGGACGCATGTGGCAGTTTTGTCCTTCTAGATTCCTAGCACAAAACCTTGCAGCCATTCTGGATTCTTCTTTTTCCTTCACACACCACATCCAGTTTGTTAGGACATCTTGCTAGTTCTTCCTTCAAAATATATTCCAAATCCAAACTTTAAAAAAAAAAAAAAAAACTCAACTCCTAGTAGCTTGATGTAATCCACCATTACTTTTGGATGGAATCATGGCAATAGCCCCCAAATTCGTATGCCTGGCTCTATATCAACCCCCCTCCCAGTCTAAGTCCATCATGGTATGAGTGATCATTTAAAAATAGAATTAAGATCATGGAACTCTTCCACTTAAACTTGACTAGCTTCTCATCTTTTTCATTGAACAACAAAGACCTTCCATTTGTCTATGAGGCTATATATGATCTGTCCACGTCCATCCACCACCCCAACTCCATGCTAACTTTGACTGCAGCCTCTATTGCTCTCTTCCTCATTGATTCCACCTCAGAAACAGTGAATCCCTTGCTGTTCCTTGACCATGAAAAATGTGCTCCTGCCCTAAGGCAATTCCCACTGGGCTAGTCCCTCTTCTTTGAGCATTCTTTCCTTAGTTAACAAATGCTTCCTTATAATCCAGAAAATTGGAAAGAGTTGAGTACCTTAGAAAGTATGGAATACAGCACCCTAGTGGATAGGGTGTAGTTAAATAGGAACCAGGAGATTTCCTTTATGGTATTAAAAGTAAGGATATAATATATGACCAAAGATGTATCACAACTTGATGGTGGGAAATATTTTCAAGGCAAATTAGTGTACTAGCAAAACTAGGTACTTTCAGAGTAAGATAGCCTTCTCCTTACTAATTTATTATTTATTTTTATGAAATATGTGAGTTCTTTTCCAGGATTGAACATGCAGCCCTAATTATATTTTTACATTATGCTTGTAAAAAGTACATTATAGGGAACTGGACTGGGCTGAGGAAAAGGAAAGCCAACAGTGGAATCCCACGAAAAGTGATATTTAAGAACAAAGAATTCAGGGCTTTCCTGGTGGCGCAGTGGTTGAGAATCTGCCTGCCAATGCAGGGGACACGGGTTCGAGCCCTGGTCTGGGAAGATCCCACATGCTGCGGAGCAACTAGGCCCGTGAGCCACAATTACTGAGCCTGTGCGTCTGGAGCCTGTGCTCCGCAACAAGAGAGGCCGCAATAGTGAGAGGCCCGCGCACCGCGATAAAGAGTGGTCCCCGCTTGCCGTAACTAAAGAAAGCCCGCGCACAGAAACGAAGACCCAACACAGCCATAAATAAATAAATTAATTAATTAATTAAAAATGAATAATGCTTTTTAAAAAAAAAAAACAAAGAATTCAGATTTGGAAATAGATTAATGCAGATACTGTGAACATCCTCTTGAGATTTTGGGGACCGATCATACCACGCTTGATTAATGGCAGAATTTTCCTTAAAATGTAAGGGATATTCCTACTGATATTCATCCTGGGGAGAAATTAATGTTGGGGTAGAAAACAAAGCAGGCCCTGGATTGGGGACTGAATAGATCTTCTTTTTTCCTTGGGACCCAGGATCACCGAGATTTTAAAAGACTGTTGAAGAGAGACTTGGAGCAATGCAGCCCTTAATGTTACATCAGCTCCCTTCTTGTGTGCTTTGGAGCAACTTCCTTACAGTTTTTTGAAATAGTCTCTCCAACTTCTGTTTATCTGTACACTAGTACTTTGAAATGGGAGGAGAATAGTTTCGACCCCTTAGCTAATTTTCCATGTGTAATAGAAAAAGACACAATCTGTCTTTCAAATAAGGAATGGTGATATATATAAAAAATAAGATTTCCCATCCTGATTATGTTTTACTCAAGCATTGTAGGTATCTGTAAGCCAAGCTCAACCTTTCATTATGACAGCGGGTGACCTCATAACAGGTTAGCCAGGTGAAAAAATATTAGGCAGACTAATTTACCAGAAGTCAATTTTCCAAAAGCCAATTCAGTAAATGAGTTATTTAATGACTGGCCATTTTACTAAATGGGCTTTCAAAAAATAAACCTAGGGGCTTCCCTGGTGGCGCAGTGGTTGAGAATCTGCCTGCCAATGCAGGGGACACGGGTTTGAGCCCTGGTCTGGGAAGACCCCACATGCCGCGGAGCAACTAGGCCCGTGAGCCACAATTACTGAACCTGCGCGTCTGGAGCCTGTGCTCCGCAACAGGAGAGGCCGCAATAGTGAGAGGCCCGCGCACCGCGATGAAGAGTGGCCCCCGCTTGCCACAACTAGAGAAAGCCCTCGCACAGAAACGAAGACCCAACACAGCCATAGATAAATAAAATAAATACATAAATAAAAAATTTAAAAAGAAAAGAAAAAAAAATTGCCATTTAAAAAAATTTAAAAATAAACCTACATCCTAGAAAGGCTGATGGAAACTCAAAACTTGTCGAAATGCATATTATAGAGCAGACATTTTATAAGAATTAATATTATACCATTTACATTTCAAAGCAACCTCCTAGTAGCTTGATAGAGTACACTTATGCTGAATCACGTAATATTGCTCCAAGGGTCACTGAGGGTTCGCTCCTTTTCCTTCAATATTCGTTCATTCTGTTCTTTGGATTGGGTAATTCTGTTGATCTTTATTTACTGATCCTTTCCCCTGCCAGCTCCAACCTGCTTTTGAGCCAATCTAGTGAATTTTTGTTTCAGTATTTTCTTTTTCAGCTCTCAAATTTCCTTTCTGAATATAATTTTTATTTTTCTATTGCAATTCCCTCTCTAAACACGTATTTCCTTCATTTTTGAACAGACTTCCCTTATTTTAAAAATATATTTATGATAGTTACTTTTAAGTCTGTTAATTTCAATGTCTGGGCCTGGTTGAAGTCAATCTCTACTTTTTTTCTCCTCTGAAAATGGGTACATGTTTCTGTTTCTTTACTTGTATTTTTTTTGCTTGAAAATTAGATATCATAGATAATAAATTGTTGAGAATCTGGATTTTATTCAGTTGTTCTGAGGATTGTTATTTTTTGTTCTATTAGGCAGTTAACATGTCTGAACTCAAACTGCAAATATATACCCGGCTAATATCTCTGCTCTCTTTCTGGAGTTTCTAACTCTTGATTTTTTTTTTTTTTTTTAAACCAACCTCTGTGGGATTTCCCCTGTGCCTGTGTAATTTGACGATCAGCCAAATATCTAGGTAGACGTTATAGAGAGACATTGGGCCCACTCTGTGCTTATTTTGTTTGTAGGGATAACCCCCTGATTTCCAGCTACATGGTTGGCTCTATTCTCTGTCACCTTAAGGCCACAAGGCTTCAGAGTTCTTTTGCCCAAGCTGTGCATTATTGTGAAATGCATTCAGTTTAAAAGGCAGGAAATCACAGCTCCTGTCCTGGGCTGCTGTGTCTTTCAAGAGCAGATTTCCTTCTTGCCTCTGCCTGCTTTTCCACGAGGCACTCTGTTGTCTCTCATGCATATGTAATTCTCAGCCAGGGTTTTGCTTAGAGTTCATACTCAGATCTTGGGTCTAACTCCTTCCAAGACTCTCTAGCTGCTAACATTTCCCCCTTTAAATTTCCAGGTGATTTTCCAGTTCTGAACCTTTTTTTCTGGCACCTTGCATGGGTGGTAAGTCTATAGACTCCTCTGCTGTTTTTGGCCGTAAGAGATGGGGGGGCGGGGTTGGGGAGCATGCTAGGCCAGAAAGGTACAAAATTGCAAATTCTACCCTTTCCAGGGCGAGTTTTTTGAGCATATATGCTTTTCCATCTACTGTCTTATTTTGTATGCTTTCCAGTGTCGTTTTCATATTTTTATTGTTTTTATAGTTCCCATGGCATAAACTTCAGGTTTTTTTCTTTGATTTTTACCCTGACAGTCAATTAAGTTATATACAGCAGCAGGCTTTACGGTAAGATGTTAGATGGAAGAGTTTTATGTCATAGCCCATCAAACAAGTTAAGTGGAATCAAATCTTAACCTCCCATGTTCTTCAAAGTTGTTGCTGTAGTTTCAGATCCTTTCTCTTTTCACAGTTTTACACTGATCAACTCCCCTTCTTTTGTTATATACATACCCACTTACTTTTTGGCTGGAAGTCTACCTTTTCACATCTAAGGATTTACTGAAGCAGTCTATGTACTTGGAAACTAATGAGGGGGCACCCCAAGATTGATTTCTAAAGTGGAAAGCATATGACTATTAAATAAGTAAAGAAAATATATAAATAAAATTATATACAAATAAAATTGTATATGTAAATAAAATTTATATATATTTAATTTACATATAAAATTTTATATATGTATATACAATTTTATTACATATATATTCACACGCATTGTGTGTGTTTTAGGATTATGTATATGTTTCTGTATGATTGTTGCAATTTGTCAGTTAGTTTGTATATGTGTTATTAAAATCTGGAACTATAAGGTACTACAGCTAACTCTAATATACTGATAGATAAATAACTACAGATGGTATAAAAGTAAGTGCTAGAAAGTTGAGAGTGTAACTGGACTATTTTCTGGCAACATGTCTGAAAGTAGGGGTTAAGAGTATGATTAGGAACAAACCTCCTCTGAACTTTTGACACCTTGGTTCACCAGCCGTTCATCCAAATGGGACAAAAGTGGCCTACAGCTGCAGCTCCAGGGAACAGTGAGGCAAACTTAGCTGCCCACACCACTAAAATCATGTACGTCCGTATTTCTTGTGAGACAAATGATGTGTATACTTTCCATTACACTGAAAGTAAACTTTTAGCGGAGACGTGTGGCCTGGTCAACATTTCCATACTCTAGAAACCTGTTAGTGTTTAAACAAAAGATCATTCATTCTGGGTGGTGTTTAATCTTTCCTTCCTCTCTCTCCCATCATTGTTAGTAAATAGAAATCAATAGTAGATATGTGTTTCTTTCCCACTCATGGGAGAGGTTATTCCTCCCCTCATGCCTTGGCTACAAAACACATGCATGTGTGTATGTGGACGTGCGTGCGTGCACGCACACATACACACACACACTGTAGAAGTCAGAAGTAGCAAGAGTCAGTTTTGCGTTTTACGTGTCTTTTCATACCTATATAGTAATAAAAATGCCTTCTAAAGATGGTGGAAAATTGAGTGGGAAAATGTATATTAAAAGTGTTTGGGAAGGATAAAGTGCCTTCCTGCTGTTCTTTACCATTAGCAGAGATTTCATATTCAGAAACAACTAAAACTTTTTAAATATATTCTTTCTATCTTCCTTGAAATTTTTCATAAATAACTCAAAAATATTGGCAAAATGATATGTCTCCTTTCGAATATTCCTAGGTATTGTAAAGCACCAGGTAAATTAAGACACAGCAGGTAAGTGAAGTGCTTGGAGCAGAGTAAGTACTTAATACATATAAAACAGGTTATGATTGGAACAAAGCCAATTTCTAGTAACAACAAAATAATAAATCTGATTATAGCAGGTTAAACTTACCATGTGCTAATAACTATGCTAAGTGTTCCTCTGCTCTCATTGTTTCAAAAATTATTGAGCACCTAGAATGTGCTAGACATATGTGGGATTTTGAGGTTACAGTAAAGACCAAAATAAAAGTTAGAGTTTTGGATATCATGCAACTTACAGTTTAGCAGAGGAGAGAGACATTAATCTGAGAATTTTTAAAATGTAAAAATAAAGCTGTGGCCATTGCTACAAACAGGTAAGAAGAAGGTCATAATGTAAGAATGCATGAAAGGGGCACTTGTCCAGTTACTTTATTATCCATTCCTTTCTCAAGAAGGTATTTCTGAAATCTGACTGGGCACAAAAAGTATTGGTGGTTATGGAGATAAGTGACCTAGGCAGAAGGATGAACCAGTGCAAATGCCCTGTGGCAGTGTGGTCCAGGGACCATACATTATTTGAGGGACTAAAAACTCAATGTACCTGGAAACCAGTCAGTAAGGAAAGGTGTGGTAGGAAACAAAGATGAAGAAGTATAAAGTAAACCATATTAATAATTTATTTTTTATTGAGGTATAATTGGCATACAACATTATATTATGTTCAGGTGTACAACATAATGCTTCAATATTTGTATACATATTGTGAAATGATCACCACAATAAGTCTACTTAACATCTGTTATCATACATAGGTACAGAATTTGTTTTCTTGTGACAAGAACTTTTAGGATTTACTCTCTTTGCATTTTTCAAATATGCAGTAACTATTTAATTTTTATCCTAAGAAAAATGAGAAACCATGAAATGATTTTAATCAGGGATTAATATGATAACATTTTCTTTTGTGCAGTGAGCATTGGCTGCTGGGATGGGATAAATCCAATCAAAGAGGCACAGAGTGGAGGACTGGTCCATCAGTTAGCACGGTGACAGGTGAAGATGATGGTATTGCTTATGGGAATGTAAAAATGTGAATTGATTTGGCTCGGTGACAGATTGGATTGGGGAGGTGACAAGAGGGAGGTGGGTGGCATCAGTCAGTGGTTGGTAATGCTGTTCATGGGGAAAGAAAACAATGGAAATACATGAGGTGTTGGAGGAAGAAGCAGCCATGAACTCAGTTTTGGATTCCTTGGTACAGCGACCCCTGAGGAAGCCTCTGGGTATATCACTGATCTCTGATCTCCTCTGGTAACACATTACAGAGCTGTGACTAGCTCTCATGTCTGTGTATGAACTAGATTGGGACCTTCAAGGTTAAAGATAGTTTCTTAGCATATTAAACATAGATGTTTGATAGATGATGGAAGAAAAAGGGGAAAGAGTAAGGGGAGTGGGGGGTAGGTGAAGTCTCTAGGAGAGAGCAAGTCTGTGAAGGAAAAGAGCAAGTATATCAGGGTTGCATTTGCTTCCATCTAACAGAAACCAGTCAACCCTGGCTTAATAAAATCAGTGGTTATTATTCTCATATGCAGGTCTGGTGTGTCTGTGCAAGGAAATTATTAAGGACCTGATCTGCTTCTATCCTACTCCCTCAGCCTGCTTAGCATATGTGTCTTTTGTTCTCAAGTTTGCAAAATGGCTGCTTCTGCCCTAGGCATTGCATCTTCTTGGGGTGAGGGAGGGGGATTGATGGGTGAAGAGGGAAGAGCAGAGGGCAAAGGATAAAAATACAAAGAAACAAGTCACTTGAGGATTTGCCTTTTAAAGAACCACCCAGGAAGCCCCACCTGATTACATTTCATTCTTCAGATGGTATCACATGCCACCCATGCTTTGCAAAGAGGCTGAAGATCATGCCCTTAACTAGGTTCATTGACAGCCCAAAGTTTAAGCTCTGTTAGAAATAAATTAAACAAGGAGTGGTAGAATGGGTACTGCATAGGCAACTAGCAGGGTCTGAAAAGTTTTTTTTTTAATTTAATTTAATTTATTTTTTATACAGCAGGTTCTTATTAGTTATCTATTTTATACATATTAGTATATATATGTCAATTCCAATCTCCCAATTCGTCCCACCACCACCAAACCTCCAACCGCTTTTCCCCCTTGGTGTCCATACGTTTGTTCTCTACATCTGTGTCTCTATTTCTGCCTTGCAAACCGGTTCATCTGTACCATTTTTCTAGATTCTACCTATATGCGTTAGTATACGATATTTGTTTTTCTCTTTCTGAAAAGTATTAAGCAGCAGAGATTGTTCCCTCAATCCGTACCCTCGTTCCTTGATCAAACCATCATCAACGTATGCACTATGCATCAAATGCAAAATATGTACTTGGTACTTTGTATTCGCTGCTTAGTGTGACTTTAAGCAAATTTTCTTCATCTCTCAGGGATATTTGCTTTCTTAGCTATACTATAAATTGTGAAATTGAAGTGGTGTTGGGGGCTGTGATCAAGACTATTTTTTCCTCTGGTGAAAAATGTTCACACATAATCAAGAAAAGGCATGAGGACTTTCCTGGTTCCCCCAGCCTCCACCAGCTCTGGTTTCCTGACATACGCTCTCCCTGAAGTTCCTTGGATACAGCAGAATACATGAAATTTGATGGGCTTTCAATAAGAAACTGTTGCCCAATTAATGGATACTTAATCTTGACTTTTTTAGGGTTACTTTCACATAGGTAAATTGGGCATTCTTAATGTTATTCATTCAATGGTCACTGAAAAATTCCAGGGGGGAAGGGAAGTTTGCTGTGAAATTTAGGACCACTTGAGGAATTTAAGTGTGCTGTTACCCCTTAGCCAGTATAATTTCCATAGAGCAAATACCCAAAGAACATAATTTCAATCAGTCCTCTCTCACTCTCTGCTGTGTCTAGCTTGGATTCCAGCCAGACTCTGTCTCCCATCGTCAGCTGCAAGATGACATTTCCAGAAACATGCCTATAATTGTCCTTGGCCTGGGCTTCCTTCTCCAGGACTTGGGTGCCATTCTTCATGAGCCTTAGCTTCATAGCATGCTGGAACAGCTCAATGTCAAAGCCAAAGTGGTACACGCCTGGGACGGTACAGGTGAACACTCCCGTGGTAAGATTGAAGTGGTCCTGGTCGTTATGCAGGGCTTCCTTGAAGACAATGGGCTGGGAGGGGGCTGGGAGGGGATCACTCACCTTCACTGCAAAGGCAGATTTGGGGGGAGATGAACAATTCTTAATGTCTCCAGGAATCCCAGGAATTCCTCGTGGTCCTGGAGGGCCTTGGAGGGCCTTGGGGTAAGGCCAAGGTAAACAGAAGGTGGATAGAGGAGATTTGAAGTTCATGCATTTCACAGTCCATAAATTTCTTTCCACACTACCCCCCCTACTAACTTAACACTTGCCCTTCAAAGATCATCTTTGCATCACTTTTCCCAGGAAGTCTTTCCTCTCTGCCATTACAGTAGCAGAATCCAGTGTTTATTTTGATTGTAGCATTTGCTACACTGAATAGTAATCTCTCCCATTATGTACTATTTTGTTTCCTTAATTAGATGAAGAGCCAGTGCCCTACTTAATTTTGTTCCTAAAGCGCCATTATATGGTATCCAGTGTCGAGTTGATAAGCATAGTATATTTTTGGAAGCAATGATTGAATAAATAATTGCTTGAATTGCCCTTTCAATTCATTTCATAGGTGTGATCATGTTTTTATTATCACAAACACCAAGTAAGGATTACTCTTGGGAAACAATGACACAAGGAGATCTAGGAATTGTATTATTCCAGAGATAAAAGGGGCTGTTAGAGCAATGTCTCCCCAGCTGGACTGTGCATGAGAGTGTCTTAGCTAATAATGCAGTGACCACCTGAATTGGAATTTCAAGGGGGTGAATCCAGGAACCTGAACATTAAACAACGTCCACAGATTATTTTGATGCACAATCAGGTAGAGGAATCACTGATGCAGGATCAAATTGGTGAATAGTTTCCAGTGAGGATGAGATGGCAGAATAAGTTCTCAGAATTGAGGGAAAAGCTCCTAATACCTTATTCTAAATTGTTTTCTATGATACCATTTTGCCCTTGAATTTGCAGGAAACTCACCAGTATTCCAGTGTTAATTATGGGTGAGCACAGAGTAATTATGCCACAGTAAAGAGTATACCAATTTAAATGTTATCTGTGGAGAAAGAAGGAAACGAAATTGAGTTATTTGTAGTGAGGTGGATGGACCTAGAATCTGTCATACAGAGTGAAGTAAGTCAGAAAGAGAAAAACAAATACCGTATGCTAACACATATATATGGAATCTAAAAAAAAAAAAAAAAAAAGGTCATGAAGAACCTAGGGGCTGGACGGGAATAAAGACACAGACCTACTAGAGAATGGAGTTGAGGACACGGGGAGGGGGAAGGGTAAGCTGGGACAAAGTGAGAGAGTGGCATGGACATATATACACTACCAAATGTAAAATAGCTAGTGGGAAGCAGCCGCATAGCACAGGGAGATCAGCTCAGTGCTTTGTGACCACCTAGAGGAATGGGATAGGGAGGGAGGGAGGGAGACGCAAGAGGGAAGAGATATGGGGATATACGTATATGTATGGCTGAGTCACTTTGTTATAAAGCAGAAACTAACAACCATTGTAGAGCAATTATACTCCAATATAGATGTTAAAAAAAAAAAAATTTCAAGGAATCTACAAAAGAAACTCCTAGCACTAATCAGTGAGTTATGCAAGGTTACAGGATACAAGGTCAACACACACAAAAATCAATCATATTTCTGTATACTAACAGTGAACCATTGGAAATAGAAATGAAAAACACAATACCATGTATTATGGCTCTGAAGAAATGAAATACTTGTGTAAAAGTCTAACAAGACATGTATAGGATATGTATGCTAAAAACTACAACCAGCAATCCCACTCCTGGGTATTTATCCTAGAGAAATGAAAATGTATGGTTCTGCAAAAACCTATGCATAAATGTTTCTAATAGTTTTATTTGTTAGAGCACCAAACTGGAAACAAACCAAATGCACTTCAATGAGTGAATGGAGGAACAAACTGTGATACATCATATAATGGAATACTAGTGAAAAACCCAAAAGAAAAAAATTATTGATATTCGGAGCAGCTTCAATGTGTTAAAAAAAATTCAATCTAGTAAATTTGAAGATATAATTGGCTTTGTTAGGTGATTCCTGAATTGGGTAGCATCCCATCTAGCAATTAGAAGGGTGCTCCAAGGAGAGGTACAAAGTAGAAGGTTTAGAAAGGAGAGTGGGGCAAGGAAGTCATTAGCAAAGGAATGGAAAGGGTTATTTTGGGCCAGGACATCTTTTTGGGGGGAAGGAAATGGTGAGGATGTTATCATGCCAATTGACTCTTCTTCCTTTGGAGGATGGAGAGGGCCAACGTGACAGGTTACCTCATTGGTACTGACCAGAAAATTCCAAACTGGCTGATTAAGATTACATTTTTGAGGAAGGTTGAAACTACAATTAGGTTAGGTATTAAATCTAGGTTTTGTATCATGGGCTTTAGTGCAAGTGATACCATTCCGAGTCTGTGATTTTTCTCTTTATTAGATGGATCTTAAGTTCATTATATTGAGTGAAAAGGTCAATCACAAAGTCACTCTACTATCCATCAGCAGAAGAGTAAATAAATAAATGGTGGCATATTCACAATGGAATACTGGCCATTTCCATTCAATGAAATACTTCACTACTGTTACCACAGTGTGGATGGATTTCACAGGCATTATGACGAGTGAAAAAAGACTAGACACAAAAGATTTTATATTGGATTATATCACTCATATAAAGTACAGGAATAGGCAAAGATAACTGATAAATGATGCTGAAAGTCAGAATAATAGATTCAATGCTGCAGACGTGGTTGTGGACCGGAAGGGCACAAAGGAGACTTCTGGGATGATAGAAATGTTCTATGCATCAATCTGGATGGTGGGTCCATGTCTGTATGCATACAAAATTAATCAAGCTGTGTACTTTAGATTTCTGCATTTTACTATATTTAAGTTATAATTCAATAATAAAGAAACAAAACCCACCAATATTTTTTTAAAAGTCTGGTCATCAGTAGTATGAAGTTGGCTTAGACTCTCATGTCAGCGTACAAAAAATGTGGTTACTTTTATCCTCCTGCTCCACCATGGAATATGGGGCTTTGATTTGATGCCCGCAGGATGGCTGTTGCAGCTGTGAGACCTGCATCTTCACTCTTCAGAGCAGAAATGGAGAAAGCAAAGGGCAGAGGCCAAGGGCCAAAGACATAAGCCAGTTGAGTCTTTTCCTTTTTAAATACAACTCTTGCAAGTACCATGCGCTTACATCTCACCAGAAAGGATGGTGTTTCTTATGGCCACCCTGAATGCTATAGAAGCGGGTCAAATTACATTTTTTAACCGGGTTCGTTGAGGCAATGCAAACGAATTTAGCTAGAATAGAAATTGGTAGAAGAAGGGATATTGGGTAAGTAGCAGCCTGAAGTAAATTAATAATTAATCTGAAAACTCTGAAGCCACAGAAATTCCCTCACCTCTATCACCCATCCAGTTATGCTTTCGGAGACTCATCTGATGAGGAGCATCTTCATTTGGTCTTTTAAGCAAACTTGACATCTCTGCCAGAGATATTTACTTCTATATTTATATCCTTAATTCTAGAATAGATTTGAGAGTTTGAGCAAGGTTTTTGTCCTCTGGGGGTGAGGGGGCGGGGCAGGCTTCTAACAGGAGCTGAATGGGGGTTTTCCTGGTATATTTAACAACAACATGGCTGGGCAGCTTCCTACCTCACTCTTTTTTTCCCCACATTTTTTTTAAAGATTTTTTATTTGATGTGGACCATTTTTTTAAAGTCTTTATTGAATTTGTCCCAATATTGCTTCTGTTTTATGTTTTCGTTTTGGCCAGGAGGCATGTGGGAACTTAGCTCCCCGACCAGGGATCTAACCCGCACCCCCTGCATTGGAAGGTGAAGTCTTAACCACTGGACTGCCAGGGATGCCCCTCCCCACATTTTTGCCACCTAGGATCTTGAATTTTGCGAATCACAAATAAGAAATTATTGACAAATTGATGAGCCATGAGTCTTTATTGGTTTCAGCGATTGGTAATACATTCATTTTGTTCAACTTGGTCATTACTGATTTTGTGAGCTCTTCATCCTAGAGGAACCATGTGGGATGAGAGGAGTAGGAGGCTTCTTTTCTTAAAGTCAGTGTTACATGAGGGAGAGAATCATGCAGTTACCCCTAGCTGTCCTAATTTCCACTGAGCAAAAACCCATAAAACAGTGTGAGTAGTTCCTTTTTCAGATTCTTCTCTGTCCAGCTTAGACTCGAGCCAGACCCTGTCCCCTTTCTCCAGCTGCAAGATGGAACTTCCTGAAGTTTGCTCACGGCTGTCCTTGGCCTCTGCTCATTTGTCCCAGATCTGGATGCCATTCCGCATGAGACTCACCTCGACAGCATTCTGAAACAACGCAGTGTCAAAGCCAAAGTGGTACACACCAGGGACGCTGCAGGTGAACACTCCAGTGGCCAGGTCAAAGTGGCCCTGACGGTTGTACAGAACTTCCTGGAAGACAATGGGCTGGGAGGGTCCTGGGAGAGGCCACTCAGCTTGACGGAAAAGGCAGATTGAGGTAGACATGGGCATTTCTCAACTGCTCCAGGCACCCCAGGTATACCTCTTGGTCCTGTTACACCTGGGGGTCCTAGATCCCAAAATAAACAGAAAAAAGAATGATAGAATTTAAGGTTTTGTATTTTGCATAGTATTAATACATGAATTGCTTCTTCCTTCCTACCCTTCTTCTCACTGGTCAGAGCCTAGCTCAAGCATCACTGCTTCCAGAAGGCTCTCTTGTCTCCTCCAGATTTGGAAAAGTTCTATCTCCTTGTACCACATCTGGTATTGATTGTTACCATAGGTATAAAGAATTACCACAAAGAATTGTAATCCCTCCCTTAAGTGACTGTCTCCTTATCCATACTGGGAACGAGGCATCTTACTTAATTTTCTTTCTAAGTGTCATACTCAGTATCAGTTGTAAAATTAGCACTCAAAATATGTTCAATAAGTGAATAATTGAATGAATTAGTATATGAATGGATCTTCAGACATGTTCTGCCATGTCTTTACTATAAGACTGAGTATTAAGGATCACTACTGTAAGTTACCCAGACAAATCCAGGGATCATACTATTGCCAGAACTAAATGGGAATTTTGAACAGTGGTATCCAAATATGCCTGTTTATTAGAACCAGTTGTGGAACACCATCCCACCCCTGTTCCCCAGTTACTCAGGGCCAGTCTACACTGTGGGCCTTTAGAGGAATCTCTGAGGATGGAGACTAGGAACCTACACGTTTAACAAGTCTCTGAGTGATTCTGATGCTCAGCCAGATTTCAAAACCACTGCTTTAGAGGTTCAGTACAAGTATTCAAAGCTGATGGGATCTCTGTGGGAGCTTAGCCCAGCATACCTCTCAGCAGATGACAAGAGAACAGGAAGTCAATATATCTGCTGCCCACATGACTCTGGTATCACTGTATGAACCTCGGCTTACGCCTACACTGTATGACACCAATACGAGTGCTCTACACTAGTCTAGAGATAGTGTAGATGAGCTCTACACCAGTGCTCTACACTAGTCTAGACTAGTCTACACTAGTCTACACTAGTCTAGTCTAGTCTAGAGTGCTCTACACTAGTCTAGAGTCATAGTGCTCTACACTATGTCTCAATTTGGACTGTACATCCAGTGTGTCTAAAGAGGTGTTTTAGCACACAGATTTCTTGGTGGTTGGAAGCCGTCTTAGTAGATGAATTCTATGACTCTTAAGAGTTCAGAAAAAGAGACCATGGTCATTTGTTACCAAGAAATGACTTACCTCAATGATCAATATTCTCATCAGATCACCTGGAAGATTTCACTGAATCTATGAACACTGCAGTCAAAGAGAAACTATGAGAGGCTAAGAGAGCAATTGCATTTTTTTCCCACCTGCTAAACCAAGTAGCCCTGGAGGACCCCTGGGTCCTGGAGGTCCTCGGGGTCCACAAGGTTCACATAGTTGATAATCTGCTAAAGATTTGACATCGGCCACAAGTAACAGGACAAGTAAAACTAAAATCCAGAAACCTGAAGCAGAAGAAAAATGAATGAAGTTGCAAATAGTTTGGGAGATGGATCAGCCTCTCTTAAAGAGATTGTGCTATAAATTTTGTCAAGTTAGGGTTCACAGTTCCAAGAAATTGATGTTATTTTGGTCTTTAGTTCCATGAAATGCTACATGTATCAATGCTGTGACTCATACAGACAAGATTAGGAGGCATTTTGAATTGAGATGCTTTCATGTCAAACAGAGCAAAATCCAAGAAAATCAGCTAACTCATCCTATTTGAAACCAATGCTGCTTTTTCAATCTCATGCGAACCCCAGAGTTCCTCTCTCACGGACTCTGAGCCTCCTGCCGTCTGTTTAGCAATGATCTTTAAATAATTGGTGTGATTAATCTTCTTATGACGATGAATAAGCACCCGATTTGCCTATGTGTTATTTTATATTGTCTTATTGTTTTATCTCTTGGACGGGCTTGGGACATAGAAGATATATGACGAATCTTTCTTTGATGGTAAATAAATCGGCAAATGCCAGATACTGAATTAGCCAACTATTTCTTCCCACTACCCTAAAACTTTTACTTAGTGCAGTAGCCTTCATTCTACTTTGAAGTATCAAGCCAATAAGATCAATATGCTTGCATTATACTAGCTTCTGTTAATGCACTTGTTATATTTTCTCCTTTATGACACATTGAATCTTCTACTTGCCCTCAATAATCAACTTCTATGGGTTACAAATGTATGCAACAACTACAGAAATTTGTGTCAAGAAACACAATCAACTTTAACATGATTAATACACTCTTGAAAGTAGAGTGCTTCTAATTGTTAAATTATCAGTCAGTAACCGTAACTTTTAGAATATCTTTTCTAATTCAAGTAAGATATTCATCACTTTTTGGCCTTAATTTCTGATTCAAAAGATGCTCTTCCAAAGCTGAAGTTAACTTATGAAAGGAAATATGCTAATTTATGGGCATATTTTTAAAGTCAAAGGATGTGGATTCAAATCCTAGCATTGCTACCTCCATGCTGGGCAACCTTAGGGCAGTCACCTAACTTCTCTCCCATCCACATCTATAGAAGGATGCTGGGAGCATCTGCTTGCCTTGTTTAATAGTTCTAAAGTTTCAAGAAGATATGTGTATATTCTTTGTCTGGAGTCTAGCAGGTACTTTATATATCTTTATATATATATCTTTAAAATTATTCCTTATTACTTTTATTCTTCTTGCTATCTTACAAGGAGAGTGCTATTCTGATTTTAAAACCAGAGAGAATGTTAATTCAAAGAGTTTTGACAATCTATTACATGAAAACTAAGGATATATCTCAAAACAATTTAAAAACAGCTGTGAGGATATCTTGAACATTTTGGCACATTCCATTGCTTCACATTTCCCAAACTCCTCCACGAAATAGTGAGGGGCTTGGTATCACATGCAATCATGTAGAGAAGGAGAAACTGAGGCCTAGAAAAGTTGATGGCTGTACTTTCTCCAGGCTCTTAGTTTTTGAGGATGGAACCAGGATTGAAATGCACATCTCCAGGCTCTTGGGTGATTTGTTCTTTCACACAAATATGGTGCTGGACTGTCTATGTCTTGGTGGATATAAGCGGGCAACAACTTTTTTTTACAGTCACTGACTCCCCTATTCCATTCCTACTGATCCCAAAATAGAGACACACACATACTCACACATACATACATACAAACACACAAAGGCCACACAGAATTAAATTAAAATCATACATTCAGTTGATTTTGCTGAGCTAAACTAGCATTACTCTAAAAATATAATGCTAGGACAATAAACTGACTGTAAGAGGAAATCTTTCATTGAATTTATTGTGATGAGGAAAGTTGATGAGGACTTTGTGGTTTAACTTACTTGGTGTCCATAAATCAAAATCCAGGAAAATGATTTCCTCTTGCCCTAAGATCAAGACCCTCAAGAAAGAAGTAGGCATGACCTTCACAAACAATATTAATATAATTTGCATAAGTGACTATGTTTTGTTCTGTATTTCTTCATCATAAAGCTTGGATACAAATTTTCATCTACATTTCAAAAACTGTCTTGATACCTACACCTTATTTCCTTCAGTCCTCATTTTAGCCTACTTGTTTTGGGCTTTGCTATTTTTTTAAAAAAAATCTATACCCCTGTATTTGTTTATATTGTCCTATGATAATATGTGAATTCGTTTAAACTCCCACAAATACTTTGTGGAATCAGAGGAAGTTTGAGAGACAGAGATAAAAGAGTTGTGTGCAGGGGGAGGCAAACAACTAAAATGCTTTAAAAACATTGATTGGATATTTCAAACCTTAATAATTAATAACAATAGATACTATCAAATACATACTTTATATCATATCAGTTGATATTGTTGAAGGTAGGGAAGTAAAATCAGTTGGAAGATAATGAACAAGGATATCAAGAAGGACAAAAGTGAAGAGAGATCTAGAAAGGGACAGAAAACAGCCTCAATGGGAATAAACAGTAAACACAGGGATAGTCACAGTGACACAACTGGGGATAAAATCAAGACAAAGAAAAATAGAAACGGAGACAGATACTAAGAATGGTAAAGGGACAAAGAAAATTTTAACATGTAGAGCAATGTAGTATACTACTGGTTTGATTATGAGCATTATAGTTTTAAATTTTAATACATAATTGAAAAATATAATGGATTTTCTCACTTTCCATTGTTTTATTTATGTCATAATGACCTTGATTTAATTTGAATGGTTTGACATTAATTTCATATTAAAATCAAAGGTCTTGCCCTCCGCCCTCCCGGCATCAGCTTCTACCCCTTCTACTCCCTTTTATTTGCAATATCTAATATGCAAGTTTGAAAAAGTGTCTTTATTTTTGTCCAGCGTTATAGGCAATTGCCTTCCAGGGTTGTTTTAATTTTAAAAAAGTAATAGAAATCACATGCAGGGAGAATAGAGTGCTGTAGAAAGTGCTCTCTACCAATGCAAATGGGTTACATTCATTATGACAGACATTAATAAGAAAACTTACATGCAATGCTCATACAGCGAGGTCTTCCCCTTTGTCCAGGCATTGAAGCTCTTTTGTTGACCACCTCCTCACCTGTCCTATAGCTAGCTTATCTGCTTGTTTTTGAAACTTTATGGTAGATGGTTTAATAAATTGGTTTTTCTCAATATTTGCTTTTCTGGTCTCCTGAGGCTGAAGTCAAGGTTAATTTTTAACCAGAGCAGTTAAACATTCAATTATGTTTAGGAAAGCTCACAGATTGACGTTCAAAGGGAAGTACTTCTGTCCACCCATCTCCGGAAGACATCTGTTCTTGTGATGGCCACGCTTGGGCCTTAACTGTTAAGCTGATGAACTTTGTTTTGGTTATTCCCTCTCTCCTAGCCATTTCTTCAACACCACCCTGTGAACCCATCTCCGACTCTTCCAGGACAACCGACTCTTCCAGGACAACAGAAATAGGAGAGAGGGACTAGTATTTCATTTCCTCTAGTCTAAATCCGTAATTTTACAGACTGTGATATTAGCCCAAGGAGGAAGTGATTCAGTTGATAAAATTGGGGCTAAATAGAGGACAATAAATGCTTTTCTCCTCATTTAGAGCCCAGGAGTTTTTTTCTTCTGCTTCTCTCCCTTACTATCAATATTATCTGAGAACTTCTTGCTTTTCTATAATAATCAATCTACTGAGGTCCTTGTATGCACCAACCAGGCTCTCTGTGCTTGCCAAAGTGAATGTAAGTTAATAAAAATTAAATTAATTGAGGGTGAGACCTTGGAAATAGCTGAGTAAAGAGCTTGGCAATCTTCTCTCTAAAAAGCAAAAATAAAACTGGACACAATTGCCAAAAAACAAACATTGAAAACTTTGGGAAATTACCAAAGTATAAAACAAACTAAGAAATATTTATCCAAAAAAGTCCACTGAATCTCAGTAAGAACAGTGGTAGTCTGTGGTTTCTTCATCAGGGGCTGCTCCCACCTAACTCCCAGCTCTGTGGCCAGAAGTTCTACTAGAGTTAGCCCAGGGGGTTGACTTTATTTTGAGCAGTAAGTGGAAAAGTCCATGCCCAGGGCACTGTCAAAATAATAGCGTTATAAATATCCAGTGATCAGGGAAGCCCAACATCACAGCTAGTCTGACATCTTGATAATAGTTGCAGCCAGCAATGGACTAGCCAGAAATTTTAAAGATTGTTGGGGGAATGGAACAGCCAACAAGAACTTTAATAAGGTCCTAGTTATTCATGGGGGTCTGGAAAGCGGTGCATGTGCATGGGCTTCCTTCAAGCTTAGAAAGATCAGAAAGACTTGGCTTGGTATTGCTAAGCCAATTGTCCCTGGCTGAACACATGAATTTTTTGGTTCCCCAGTGCATATGAAAGTTATGTTTACACTATACTGTAGTCTATTAAGTGTGTAATAGCATTGTGTCTAAAAAAGTACTTTAATTAAAAAATACTTTATTGCTAAAAAGGGCTAACTATCATCTGAGCCTTCATCAAGTTATCTTTTTGCTGGTGGAGGGTCTTGCCTTGATGTTGATGCTGCTGACTGATCAGGGTGGTGGATGCAGAAGGCTGGGGTGGCCGTGGCAGTTTCTTAAAATAAGACCACAGTGAAGTTTGCTGCATCCATTGACTCTTCCTTTCACTGAGAATTTTTCTGTATCATGTAGTGTTGTTT
Source organism: Eubalaena glacialis (assembly GCF_028564815.1). Classification (NCBI taxonomy): domain Eukaryota; kingdom Metazoa; phylum Chordata; class Mammalia; order Artiodactyla; family Balaenidae; genus Eubalaena; species Eubalaena glacialis. The sequence goes on from NC_083726.1 coordinate 14,536,493, forward strand.
GTTAGCATTTTACCCACAGTAGGACTTCTTTCAAAATTTAAGTCAACCCTCTCAAACCCTGCTACTGCTTTATCAACTAAGTTTACTTGATAGTCTATATCCTTTGTTTTCATTTCAACAACCGGTCAAGTTAGCCGTCACGTGGGCTTAGTTGGTGGTGCCCCAAAACAATTACAATAGTAACATCAAAGATCACTGAGCACAGTTCACCATGACAAACACAATAATAATAAAAAATTTGAAATATCGCGAGAATTATCAAAATGTGACACAGAGACATGAAAGTGAGCAAATGCTGTCGGAAAAACGGAGCCAAAAGAATTGTTATGCGGGGTTGCCACAAACCTTCAACTTGCAAAGAATACAATATCCGCAAAGTGCAATAAAGCCAAGCACAATGAAACGATGGGCTCTTAGTGAACACATAGATATGGCAGCAAGACACATCCTCGACACCCCCTACTGGTCAGAAGGCCTATGGGTGTCCTGCTTTCTTTGTAAGTTTGGCTCAGAACTGAATGGGGCTTGATTCACTTCTGCCATTAGTTGACTGAGGCTAGATCAAAGCTTTTCAGAGAAGTCCACACGTTTTGTAAAGGCTCCCTTGGCTCTAATACCGTAGTCACTACATATCCAAGTGTTGTCCTGCCTTTGGTTCAAGAGGCTATAGGTTTGGTGAATTCTAGTATCACTTATTCCAAAGATAAAAGACTGAGATCTTTGGATTTAGAATCTTCGGGAAGACCAGTATCATTAAATAAATTTTAGATTTATCTAAGTCAGAGGGAACTAAACAATATTCTATGGCTTTGTTGTTACATTTTTTTTAAACTTCCACCAGGAACACAGAACCTAATCTAAAAGTGAGAAGCCAACAGAAATAAAATAATAGTTTATGTTCATTTTGTGTTGCCGTCCTCCAGACACTGTGGTAAGTATTTTTCATAGATTATACCTTCATTATCTTTTGAAGCCTCATAATAGTCCTATGGGAAGATATTATTTCCTCCATTTTGTAGTCAAGGGAACAGAGACTTACAAAGTTTAACTAGACCAGGGTTACACAGCTGGAATGTGAGGACCTATGATTTATACCTATTTTATTTATAAATCAAAAAAGCTCATGTTCTTAAAAATGATGCTATGCCAACAAAGCAATAATTTCTTACAATTAACCTGCAACAGAGAGATGGTATTGAGTTAGCACCCATGGTATGTTTGGAGCAAAATAGAAGAACCCTTGGGGGAGAATAGGGGATTTAGTAGGAAATCAGAACTTAGGAAAACAATGCAAAGCATCAGAATCCAGAGAAGGAACCAATTGTAGTCGTGACCATTTGGGTCCAGAAATGGGTCAAGCCAAACATAATGGTGCTTGGAACATGTGATCCAGGGTAAGTATATGAGCTAATGTGTGTTGGGTGAAAAAAGATCAGGTATTACCTTCCAAGGTAGGTCATTTTGAGGGCTTTGTTAGGAGAGAAGAAAACTGAAGCTGATATTAGAAGCCCAGCTATATGCCAAGTAGAAGAGGAAAGAGTTTTGATGAACAGCAAGCTAATCTCTACCACAATAAATGTAAACACACACACACTTTAATGGCTTTGAAGAAGTAATGTGATTTGGGAGAACTGCCAGGTCAAATTCTGAGGACAAGCCTACATTTTGAAAAGCTGGGTATGAGGGCACAGAAACTGCTTTTACCATTTGACATATTCCAATTCTGTCAAGTTTGGGTACCTATTTGGCTTTTTTATGGAGCAAAGAGGACAGAAGTCAAGCTCAGTATCCACAAAATTGGGAAATTTTATGCCCTCTCTAAATGTAATGGGACCCCAAATTCCATCCTCAATGTAAGAAAAATAAATCACCTCATTTAATTCCAGAAAGCCAATTTTTACATGAATAAAATAGGAGAAGAAATTGAAAAAATATCTCTGAGAAGTCATGGTCACAGGAAAACCCACACTGAGATGCTGCATCCCAGGTATGCAGGTCAAGGCAGGCTCAAAAAGCCTATATGAGAATTTGGTTTAAGAAGATCATACACTGATACCTCTATGAGCCTACAGAAGAAAATGAAATGTTCTCTGGAGAATGTACCTTCATCTCAGGTTTCAAAAAGTGCCAACATAATTTTTTCTCTGACGTGTAGTTTAGCATTCACAAAAACATGTCACTGCATGTGTGAACCAACACAAAAAACCAGTAGCCACAAACACCTGCATAAACTTCAGAAATTAGAATTATTAGACACATATAAAATAATCATGCTTACCATATTTAGAAATCAATAAAAATCTTGAAAAGAACATTATAAGTGAGAGCAAATTTGAAAAATAACCCCCCAAATATGTTAATAAAGCCAATAGCAACAAAACAAAACATTAAACATTCAGCTTGCTTTGCAGAAAAGTATAAATAGCAAATGAGAAAATAAGAAGATATATTAAAATCTAGTGAAAATAATTCCCAATCTAGAAATATATATATTAATGTCTCTCAAGAACAAGGATACCCACCAGAATAGGTTAAAATACAAAACAGACAATACCAAATATTGGCATTTATGTGGAACAGTTGGAATTCTTATACATTGATGGTGGAAATTCATATTTATACAACCAATTCTAAAAGTCTTTGATAGTATCTAATAAAATTGTTCATGTACATGCCTTAGAATACAGCAATTTAATTTCAAATTAAATACCCCCCAAAATTCACATATATTCACCAAAAGAAACGTACGGAAATGCTTTTATATCATTATTGTTCATAACCAACCCCAAATGTAGTAAACAAAAAGTCCATTAACCATATGTTAAATTCATAAATTGAAGTATTGAGGTGTATTCACACAATGGAATGCTATATAGCTTTGGGAATAAATTAAGTAAAGCAACATAAAAGAAAATAATGTTGAGAGAAAAGAAACAGACACAAAAGAGTATGTACCGCATGAATACTTTTTATATAAGGTATTTTTTTTAATAGAAAAAAACAACCTCTGCTATTAGAAGTAGGGATGATCGTTGGTGGGGATTTTAGATGGGTAGGTGGCATTTCTCTATCTCTTTTTTTTTTTTTTTGCTTATTGAGATGTAATTGACATACAGTCAGCCCTCCTAATCTGCGGGTTCCACATCCATGGATCAAAAATATTTTTAAAAAATCCAGAAAGTTCCAGAAAGCAAAACTTGAATTTGCCACAAACAACTGCAGTTGATGCTTGAACAGTGCAGGTGTTGGGGCGCCTGCCCTCTGCGTAGTAAAACATCCAAGTATAACTTATAGTTAGCCTTCCTTTTACACAGTTCCTCTATATCCATGGTTCCACATCCACGGATTCAACCAACTGTGGATCCTGTAATACCACAGTATTTACTATTGAAATAAAATCCGCGTGTAAGTGTACCTCACAGTTCAAACTGGTGTTATTCAAGGGTCAACTGTATTTACATTGCATTTACATTGTATTTACAACTATTTACATAGCAGTTACATTGTATTTCCATTTGCATTTGCTTCATTTGAAACCAAGGCAATATTATTCCCTTTACACATTCCCTCTATTCCCTTCTAGTTGGAAAAAGTTAGAAGATTTAGTTCTGTTTCTTTCTTATCTTGGTCTAATCCTTGGACAGCTTAGTCCCTGGAGGGTTTTTCATGAGACTCCCCAATGTGGAGAGTTCCTGGGTCATTACTTCTGTCCTCATTGTCCCATAAAGTGACTAAATGGCTGCTTATGTATGAACATACTGGAAAATGCCTTCTGTGGGGAAAAAGCAGCTTCTGTGTCTTAATTTCCTTTTACTTCTCTGGGATCAGGTTTCCCCTCTAAACTCAGCCTTGTCTCTTTCTTAACATAGTGTTAGCTTTGAAATGCTATTAAGGTGAATAGAATATATGTATACATATAGATAGATGTATTATCTCTATCTCTATATCAGAGACTGGCTAGCTGTTCACCCAAACTGCTTCTCCTTTATCTTGGTTTCATATGTAAACTCTCTTCACCTTGCAGTTAGTAGGGACCATACAACTGGCTTCCAACCCACACAGTATCGGCACTCAGAATGGGAGCCACTTGAAAGACTTGTCCATAGATTTCTCCCATGTATTCCCATCCATCTTCTTTTCTCCTCTGCTACTTTGAACGTGGAGAACTTAGAAGCAATGCGGAAGAAGATGCCCATCCACAAAAAGGAAGGACCTTGGTTCTCTTACCACTTGGAAGAGATTCACCTTTTTTTCAGAAATACCCTTGCAGAATTTTTGTGAGCAGTGTTCAGCTACTGAGATTTATAAGTGGATCTGTTATAGCAGCTATTGTCACTTTTTCTAATACAATATTTTAAATCATTCTCATGTTTCAAGAAAAGGAATGATCACAATCACTTACCTTTTATTATTGGAAAGGGAAAATTCCAGTTTTGCCTCAGCCCCCTTCAGCAGTGCAAATAAGCTTGACAGAGCCTATGGGGTGAGTAACAGAAAATTATTTACATGGAAGAATGTACAGAGAATGAGATCTTCAGGCACATGAAAACTCTGAAAAAAGATAGGTTGTGACTAGGGCAAGTGGAGAGAGTACATTGATCACATTTTCCCAAAATGGATGAATTGGGGTCCAATGAACTCTGTTGCCGAAATATCAGCTTCCCTGTGCACCAATGCTGAACAGAAATACAGAGACAGAGATTTTGGAGGAAGAGAGAGATGGCTTTATCTTTCTGCCAGGCAGAAGGCAAGACACACCAGGCTAGCACCTCAAGAACTGTGTCCCCCCCTCCTTTGGGAATTGGAGAAGACTTTATACATGGGGCTTGCAGTCCGGGGTATATGATAAGGATCAAAGTAGTGAAGGTCTTGCATTCTTCTTCTTGCATTATTTCAAAACAGTCACAGCTGGCAGTCAGGCAGCCTGGTAATTGGGTCCATTTGTCTCTGGGTTATGGCCTGCGACCCTTTTTTCTGAAATGCAAATGCTACAAGGGGTGATTTGCTACAAGGGAGTGCAGGATGTAATTCACATAGTGCTAGGGAGTAATAGGTTAGCTTTGTGATGTACAAATCTAGTTACAGACACTACAGATTAGTAACAGTTAAAAAAAAGAAAAAAACAACTAGGAGTGATTAACTCTTTCAGGCCAGGTTATGTTTCTTCTCTAGCCTGTTCATTGTTCCCTTTATTTTCCTTGTTCTCAGGAGAGGGAAAATTTCATTTCTATTTTTGCTGCAACAAATTCCCCACTGCTAGTTCATTCCCTCCATATCAATGGAGGAAAACAGGCGTCGTTCTTGTCTGGCTGAGGACAAAACTTCAGTTTTCCTCCACTTGACAAACATCAGCTGTCCGGCCCAGGGGCCCATCTATCTCCTATTTCAAATCCCCCCTAAGAGACGTGAACCCCAAGAAATCTTTATTGGGAGGATGAGGGACGATGGTCTGTCTTCTGTAGCTTCTTCAGACTGGCATGGGGCTCGTAGACCCTACCTAGTTGGGGTCACGGAGCTCTTGCCCTGTCTTATTAAGGGCCCCAGGGTGACTTCTGTTGTTGTTTTGGCAGGATCTGTTCTGAGAAATGGCTGGAATCTCTGCATCACCATTATCTTGATGTGAACCTATTGTAATCTGGAAGAGACAGAATTTAACAAGTAGCTTAAAAAAACAGAGGCCAAAGATTAGTAAAAGAATTATTGTAGCTGGGGGCCCAAGCAGGATTAAGAGCCGTGTTACGTTTGGTAGTAATTTTGATCCTGATCTAGATAGAGTCAGCGCTTGGGTTACCCTGTCTAAAGGAATGGAGCCATTTGGTGTGTTCATATATATAATTTTATGTCCTCTTCTATTAGCCCAGTGTGATTGATGTAGGTCTAACAGACCCTGTTCGAAGTATTTGGAGGAGTGACAACCTAAACATTAATAGACAAAATAGATCTCATTTCTTTTTAGGAGAATAAGCCTGAAACCCAGTCTAGGCCTGGCACTTTGGGGAGACTTGTAGCCAGGTAGCTGGTTATCTAGTTTCATCAAAGTAGGTGTTAACCTTTGATGTGGTATTAACATATAAATAACAGGAGCTACTGGTCACTACATATGTGTCTTCTCTTTTTGTTAACAAGTGATCTAAAGCAATTTTATTGTCTAAAAGTATAATAGTTACAAGAGGAGACCTTTAAGAAGTAAGGTTGCACTTACCAGCTGCCAGCAGACATTGTTTTGAGAATGGCTGGTGACATCCCAAATCTAACACAGCTCAGAAAACTCAAGTTCTTAGCAATAAAAGGACTTGCCTAAAATCACACCATAGTGTCACCGTTAATGAAGTCAGTGTTTCTCTAGGTATGAGAAGATGAAAGAATTGGGGCTCATAAAATCTTCTCCTGAAAGTATTTAACTATCTGAAGGCCTGTCCTGTCAGTTTTTCCCAGAGCACAGAGGGCCTCATTTCAGATCTCCACCCTAAACTCCTTGTAGGGGGTGTTGAAGGTCACCAGCTACAGCACCTCATGATTTAATCCTTGTAGAAGTAGATGGCAAGTGTCAGTTTTCAGTCAGCAGGGCCCCTTTATGGTCGTAATTTCAACCATGGTTCGGGGCATTTCATGACCATTTTGTCCCATGGTGCTAGGAATGCTCATTCCCAAGTCTGGCAAAGATTTTGCTGTTAGGCCACTCCATGTGCTATTACTGGACTAGGCCTTTACTAGTATCCGAAAGTCTCTGGACCACCAGTCTTCCTAGTCTCTTATGGTCCAGGACAATATTCCGTCTTGTTGCTTCTTCTCATATCTAGAGTTAGACTATTGCAATCATTGATCTCACATGAAACTATATATCATCATTTTATCAGAGGCTCAGTCACACATTTGGTAACATAAGAAACAATAATTTTTTTGAAATAGGAAAAATACAAATAACATAGCTGGCAGTATTAATAAAGTCATAAGTAAGAATTAAGCCAAGAACTTCCATTAGGTACAGACCAGTATATCCCAGGTCGTCTGACTTAGTCTCTTCTGTACCAATCCCTATTCTTCAGGGAAATTATAATTGGCATTGTCCATAAGGTACTCAGCCCAGTTTCCTAGTGTTATTAGACTGATTATCCTTAGTATGATTGAATTGTTCTCAGCATAGAGGACCCTTTAAACTTAAATTACCATAGCCTGGTGTTAATTACATAAATCCATCCCATAATTGTGGGAGGTTTTATTCCCTGGCTGAAATTTTGCTTATTGCTCTGATTGAACTTTGAGTAATAGAGGAAAATTCATATTTATGGTCAGGGTCAGAGAGCAGGTATTGTTAATTGGTCGGGTGAGGGGATCTCATCTAGTAATATCAGTAGTGGCCTGAACATGACTATAATTTTCCTTTTAAGATAAATTTCCTAAGAGTCAACCAATTAGAGCCTTGGAGTGGATAAATCCACTCAAGTAACCCAGAAGTACCAGACATAGGTAATTGGCCACAAACCCAACAATTGGACGGATTTTTTAAACTAGCATAGGATCATCCCTATGATAGAAAAACATTTGATTCATATGCAAAGGTCCAAGAAGTCGAGAAACCATTATAAATGAGCATATGGGTCAGGTCCAGAATCTTGCATAAGCTGTCTACTTCTGATGTTGTCTTTTTCTCATCTTGGTGTGAGCGTAGCTTCTCCTCTGTTTGAGCGTTGTTTTAAGGTGATTTTGAGGTCACTCGTCCTCTCTATAGGCCAGTCCAGTGCAGGGGCCCTTTGTGAGTGGAAATTAATCCAAGAGTTAATTCCCTTTAGTTTTACTGTGTATGAGCTAGTTAAGAGTACCTGATAAGGGTCCTTCCATCCAGTTTGGAGATAGTCCTTTAAATTATGTCTTTTCTAGTATGTATAATTCCCTGGTTGTAGGTCGTGGGCCAACTGATCTTCATCCAAAGATAGATTACTGAGGTAAGCTTTAGAAACAAACTTAGAGTGTCCTTTAATAATTCAATTAAACTTTTTAGCAATATAACATAACAGCAAGGAACTATCTGGGAAGTGAGTCTTGGTAAACACAGACCTTAATTAACAAAACTAGAATTTAATATTCAGTAAAACATAATTTTTTTACTTCATTGTGAGGGCATTAACCCTGCAGCCAGGGAAGGCTTTATCCCATCAAATAAAAAATGAGGTTTGTCATGGAGCTGGAAAAAGCCAAGCAGCTGTCTTGGATTTTCCATAGCCCTGTTTGATTGACAGCTAATGTTTACCCATTTTAAATTCCCTGATTTAGGAGTAGACTGTTGTCATGTTTTAAGGACATCAGGATGGCAAAAGTCTGACAATGGGGGGTTAATTTTTGTAGAAGCAGAATGAACTTTACCTACATGTGCCATAATGTTCATAGATCATTGTGAAATAATACTTATTTACTTTACCAAAGTAACAAAAGATTTTAAAAGCAAATGTAAATCACTTAAAGGCAAAGAAATTTACATAGTCTGTTATTAAAGCAGCATTCCAAGAAAACTTTGTTCTCTTAACAGAGAGAGAGAACCAAATTTCAGACTGGTCTCAATAAACTTGGCCTGATGACTTATATAACTGTAATTGATCATATAGGCTTTTTGCTTGCTGAAACTTTTATAAGGAGTCTCAGACTGAACTTTTAAAAGACCTCTCAGGAAAGTCACACTAAGGGCTTGTCACAGATTTCACTTACCAGATCTAGGTGAATCCCTCCCTTTTCAAGGTCCCCAAAATACCTTGAGATTTCTGTACCTGTTAGTGAGATAGCCTTCCTAATTTATCTGATAAAGGTGCTGGGACCTAAGAGTTTCCTATCTCTGGATGGAGTAGACAGAAAACATAAATGTTTTAATTTTACTCATAGGTGTAAATTACCAAGTTGCTCTAAACCATAAGTAGCTTGAGGAGAAGAGCTTCTTTATATCCAGTTTAGCATTATGGTCTGAAAGTCAGAAACTTGTATTTATCCAAAAGTCCTTTTTATAAATCTTGAAGAGGAAGCATTTTTGCAAAGGCATCAGAGTGAAACCGTAAGTGTCTATAATGACAAAAGACTTAAGGCAAGTATAAAATCTGATTACAATGTAATTAACAAGGTAACTTGGTTACTGTTGTAACATATGACACTTAAGATAATAACTAGAGGGGCTTCCCTGGTGGCGCAGTGGTTGAGAATCTGCCTGCCAATGCAGGGGACACAGGTTCGAGCCCTGGTCTGGGAAGATCCCACATGCCGTGGAGCAACTGGGCCCGTGAGCCACAACTGCTGAGCCTGCGCGTCTGGAGCCTGTGCTCTGCAACGGGAGAGGCCGCAACAGTGAGAGGCCCGCGCACCGCGATGAAGAGTAGCCCCCGCTCGCCGCAACTGGAGAAAGCCCTCGCACAGAAACGAAGACCCAACACAGCCAAAAATAAATAATAAATAAATAATAAATAAAAAATTAAAAAAAAAAAAGATAATAACTAGATTTATGACTGATAACATTTTATCAGGACATATTGGAATTTTTTTTTTGAAACTCCATATAATTTCTAGAATATTTATATTAGTAACAATTACCATACATTATAACCCAAGAAGATTTATTACATATTTGACAATACTTCCCGTGTACTTTTAACATAACCAAATGAACCAAATTAATGTAATATCTCTCTTTGGGATGTTTCAGGGGCCCTTTGAAGCACCCCAAAGTTAGGTAGAGGCCAAAGAAACTTCATTACAATTTGATTTGGGAAGTTTTATCAAAAAAATCAAAAGGGTTTAGAACACTCAGTCAGATAAGATCATACATCACTGTGAAACAATAGTTATTCACGGGCTTCCCTGGTGGCGCAGTGGTTGAGAATCTGCCTGCCAATGCAGGTGACATGGGTTCGAGCCCTGGTCTGGGAAGATCCCACATGCCGCGGAGCAACTGGGCCCGTGAGCCACAACTACTGAGCCTGCGCGTCTGGAGCCTGTGCCCCGCAACGAGAGGCCGCGACGGTGAAAGGCCTGCGCACCGCGATGAAGAGTGGCCCCCGCTTGCCACAACTAGAGAAAGCCCTCACATAGAAACGAAGACCCAACACAGCCGAAAAATAAAATAAATAAATAAATAAGTCAGGAGCTCTTTTAAAAAAAAAAAAAAAAGAGACTTGTTCCAGGTAACTGGTTAGTGGCAAGTCTAGAACAGTTACCAGCACCCAGCACAGTACCTTCCTTCCACCTCTTTGATCTGATTTAAAAAAAAAAAAATAGTTATTCACTTAGCCAAAGTAACAATAAAAGATTTTAAAAGGGGCTTCCCTGGTGGCGCAGTGGTTAAGAATCTGCCTGCCAATGCAAGGGACACGGGTTCGAGCCCTGGCCTGGGAAGATCCCACATGCTGTGGAGCAACTAACCCCGTGCGCCACAACTACAGAGCCTGAGCTCTAGAGCCCGCAAGCCACAACTACTGAGCCCACGTGCCACAACTACTGAAGCTCGCACGCCTAGAGCCTGTGCTCCTCAACAAGAGAAGCCACGACAATGAGAAGCCCATGCACCACAATGAACAGTAGCTCCCACTCGCCAAAACTAGAGAAAGCCCGCGCACAGCAACGAAGACCCAACTCAGCCAAAAATAAAAATAAATAAATAAATAAATAAATAAAATTAAAAAAAAAAGATTTTAAAGGCAAATATCGAACTGATCACTTAAAAGGTAAAGAAGCTTAAAATCTGTCATCCAAGGCAGTTCAACATCTTAAGAAAATTTTTACCATGCAAAAAACTCCTTTCTCAGGGTCCACTTTCCACAAACTTTTTTATCACTTTCTGTATCCATCACTTTATTTTCCCATTCAGAAACAACCATCTGTAAGTTAGACCTACTTCCTTTTCCCTTAATAAACTGCAATTCCATTCCTCATACCTTCTTTACTAAAAACATACATCCTACTTTCCTTAAGCAACCATGAACTGTCCTTTATATCAGCAATCTGTAGATTGGTAAACATACATCCAAATAATAATTTTTGAAGAATGTGCTTTCTTATAGAAAATATCTCAGTGTGGCACCAAACACATTTTTTAATAGTCCTAAACCTTTTGTTTCTCTGTAAAAGGAAGCCAGTGTTCAGCAATTAATGTTTCAGTATCTTATTTTATTTGGAAATGGCTTAGTTATTTAATAAACTTCCATCCTTTAACTTAAGTTAGCACAACTCTAAATTTTCAAGTTGTTGAATGGAGAGATCATTCTTAAGTAAATATTCCTAAAACATAATTATTCCTAAAAATTTCACCCAAAGCTCTTATCTCATTTGCAATTTTTTTTCTTAAAAATTTCTTCTTATCGAGTTATTTTCATTGCTGACAAGTTTGTAACAAATATAAGATCTTATTTATTTTATATTAAACCTAGGCATAATGAAAGTATTATACTTTATGTTGATGGCTCGAAAGACATGTCTATATTAATTAGATCAAGAAACTTAAACATTAATACCAGGTATTAGGGACTTCCCTGGTGGCGCAGTGATTAAGAATCCACCTTAACGGGTTTGAGCCCTGGTCCAGGAAGATCCCATATGCCGCATGGCAACTAAGCCAGTGCGCCACAACTACTGAGCCCACGTGCCTAGAGCCCGTGCTCCACAACAAGAGAAGCCACTGCAATGGGAAACCTGAGCACCGCAACGAACAGTAGCCCCTGCTCACCTCAAATAGAGAAAGCCCATGCGCAGCAACGAAGACCCAACACAGCCAAAATAAATAAATAAATAAATAATTAAATTTACCAAAAAAAAAAAAACAGGTATTAATTTAATATTGAATATTTCCCAGTTCACGTGAACCTGAAATTTATTTAATTTTTCTTGTATTTAGAATTGTTTGATTTGTAAGCGCTTACTTTTCTTTTAAGCCAATTAAATAGAGCTCATTTACAAATTAACCTCAGCAACATTATCCAAAGACAAAAACACATACTGAGACATACACATATATCCAGACAGACAGAGATCTCATAGTTTCCACTTGAGATTAAAAATGTCTCTTTGCCGTTTGTCTTTTTTTGTTTTTTTTTTCTCTTGGCTTGAAGTTCTACGAATTAACCCAAGGCTGAAGTCTCAGGCAAAGCGGGCTATGTTTGTAGCTCAAGGACATGATAAGAGTTAACTTCAAGCTCTGTCCTAGGCATATTTTTGTTCTCTCAGGGTCAGAATTTTGAAGAAAAGTATTTTAACAAGCTAGCTTTTTCTAATTGCTCATGAAAGAATTGGTTTTGCAATTTTAAGAACAGTTTTATTTTAACCAGTTTTCTCCAGGGTCTAAAGAATATTGTGGCCATACTGTCAAAAATCATCTTTCTCTTTCTGTGGTCATGGTTTCACAGCTAAAATTTAAACCAGATAGTGCTCAAATTGGCTCTGATAACAGGGGTAGACTGGGTGATAAAATGTTGTCCCAGCAGGGATTGTCCCTCTGGGGGGGTGGGGTCTTAGTTTGATCAGAAGAATCTGAAGGCGTGAGGGAACTTGCAGGAGTGGGAAGCTTCGTTCCACGCACCACCCCCCCCCCCCGCCCCGCCCCGTCCCGTGAGAGTTGGGAGAAGTTAGAAGAGGATCATTTAGAATGTCAGGAGAGTTTTTCTTTTGTTTTTTCTGATTCCTCAGGCTTTTGATTATGGAGCCACCTAGAGCAGGATTATAATAAAAGGGGCATAAAGTCCTGAACATAAGGGAACCTCAGTCCGTTTTTCCCATCCTGTGGCAATAAAGATCTAATTGTAGGAGACCCATTTTCAGGCCATTTTTCTTTGTCATTGGATTATAGCTATTGGTCGACCAGTCATTTAAAATTTTCCGTAAGGGTTCCCAGGTTGGGGTGGAACCTTAGAGGAAGCGCTTCGCATTTTGGCTCCAGCAGTTGGTAACAGACTTTAGACGTTAGGCGTTAGCGCGCTCAAATCAAAACATAAACCTTCACCTCTTCAGCTGTGTCCCCCCTTCTGCCTGGCAGAAAAATAAAGCCATCTCTCTTTTCCTCCAAAATCTCTGTCTCCGTATTTCTATTCGGCATCGGTGCACAGGGAAGCCGATATTTCGGCAACAACTCTAGTCGGGGTGGTGTAAATAGGAATGGCCTTGGTCTTCAGGAAAGCGTTGTTTGAACAAGTTAATTTCCTGAGTCTGATAACATCTTTCAAGCCCCAGCTTTAATGAAAGCAGAAATGCCTTTTTTTTTTTCATGCAATTATTTTTCTCAGAATGAGGAATGAAAGAAATCCAAGATTTCAGAAATTAGAATCTGGCTTTATTCCTTTTCAGGCTGCAGACTCACATGAGGCTTAGTTTCAGGGATGAATTCAGGAAACCTGAGAAACAGATAGTGACTTCTGCTTGCTTTGGTTCCTCAGTTTCAACTTCTGCTTCTAGCCACACCTTATCCCCCTTTTTCAGAAGCATAATTACAGCACCAGAGATATTAACATACTCTTTTTTGGCGATCAGATCCTTTTCCAAAACTTGGCTTTGGTTCGTCATTAGCCAAACCTTCACCTTGCAGTGGCGAAGCTCTACATCAAAGTCGAAATAGCAATTTCCAGGAATCCTGCAGGTAAAGACTCCCATGGCCTCCTTTAAGTCCCTCTGGGCATTGTACAGGACCTCTGTGAAGATGACGGGCATGGAAGGTGGAGGAAGCCTTCCACTGAGCTTCACCGTGAAGGCTGATCTTTCTCCACAGGGGCATTTTACATTTTGACCTGCTGGTCCTGGGACTCCCGGCTCACCTCTCAATCCAATAGGTCCTAGGAGGAACACACAGAACAGTCTATGAGAAACTGATACCTTAGAGGAGCATGTATCCTTCCAGAATGCACTGGTGGTGTCGTGATTTCACACACTGAACTTGAGATGCACTGCTCTGCAGGTTGTCCTGTCTAGACTCTAATATCTAGAGTTTCAGTTCCTGTCCTAGCTCCCCCTGTGCTATCAGAGTCCTCAATACAGTGTCCCGTTGAAGGCAATACTTGCTGTATTTTTGTCTGGCATTCCTGGATCCAGATGCTGAAGCTTCCCTGGAGCGAAGTCTCGAGGACTGCTATGCTATACTTAGGCCAGTACTGACCACTTCAGGACTGTTTCAGTTCTGTATTTGGTGATCCTTATTCAGAGCTTGGAAACTTGAGCTTGTTATCCACTAGCCACCCCATCCCTGCCCCCCAGGAAACTTCTTTCACTTTTATCTGAGCAAGCTATGCATCAATCAGAATGTCAATTTTACATTAGCCTTCCTGTGGGGATTAAGATGCTACCTTGGTTAAGAGTGTGAGCTTTGGCTTATAAAGGAAATAGTGCAGGTCATATCTCATCCCTGGTCAAGTTTCTTAACATTTGTAAGGGTCCATTGTTTTCATCATCCACAAAAGCAAGTCATGATATATACTCTCATTGGTCTGTTCTGGAAAAAAGTTAGCATTAAATATTATGTTTGCTCTTATGATTATAACTGCTGGCCTCTAAGTTTGGGACTGTAATCTATGCTCCTAATAAGATTTTAGGATAATGTCATAAAAAAGAGGCAGTGTCAAATCATTTTACTGTATTTTTTCTTTTCCCCTTACTTTATGGGTCTGCAATTTACTTCATGACACTATTCTTGAATCCAAGAGCCTGGGTCTCTTATTTTCAGGAAAAACAAACCTCTGAATCACTAAACCTTAGACATTTGATCCTAGGATAAGGGCCGATGGATATTCAATGACAATAATGGCCCTATAAGAAAATTTTCAAAATATGTGAGATTCTCTGGGGGATGGGGGAGCCTTTGACTCAGACTTACTCAGCTGCAAGCAGCAGTTTATAAAGCCTCCCCATTCTGAGTGGTTCTTAAACTTTGGCATGCATCAGATTCACATGGAGGCCTTATTAAAACACAGATTGCTCACCTCCAGAGTTTCTCATAGACTAGATCTGGGGTAGAGACTGAAATTTGATTTTATAAGAATATCTCATGTGATGCTGGTGCTGCTGGTCTGTGGACAACACTTGGAGAACCTTGACTCTGACTCATCCACTGTGAGCCTACACAGGGAAGACAAGCAGCACACCAGGGACCCCGCGTGTAACCAGTGAGAAGGATCTAGAGCATAAGCATACCGAGGGCTTACTGAGTGCCAACTTTCCCATAATATCTGGACTTGGTACAGTCTTTGTGATCAAATGCACACCTTCTCATATAGTACTATGTGCTATAAGGTTCCACTAGCTCCTTTTTTTCCCTCTTAACTAGAAAGACTGTCCTGATGCGTGATTCCACCTCTGCAACTATGAGTTTTCTTGACATCTCCACTACCTTGACTTACCCTTACGGAGCAGTGTTGCCTTAAGTAACAACCTGGGTCTGGACTTAGGTCAGATTCCATAGTCTTCATAAGACCTGTGGTTTGGGCTAACGAACACTCTGCTAAAGAAGCCCTTTGTGCAGTCCATAAGTTTCCCCAGATTCTTTCTATTCTTACTTGCTATCAATACCATGAAGATTATGACATTTTACCCAAAGAGAAAGGGGGAGGGGAAATTAAGAGACAGAAGAAAAGGCTTTCTTACTTCTAGGACCTGAAACTCCAAGAGGCCCCAGAGGTCCAGGAGGCCCTGGAGGTCCATAGCATCCAATTTACTCAATGAAAGTATTTGCTATCAGAATAGACATAGTGAATCTCCACACACCTAGAACAAGAAAGCAAAGAGGAGTTATTTGCTCATGCAATCTGTGTGGGTAGAATTAAAGCTTGGTCTGTCAAAATTATACATTGGCTCTGGAATCAGACATACTTGGATCCAAATGACAGCTGTGCCACTTATCAGCTAATTGAGCATGTTAAACTCTACAGTTTAGCTGGCTCTTTATTAATTCCTCTGTTCTGTTATGAACCACCAGACTGAAATCACTACTCATTTACAAATGTTATTTCACTCAATATTATTTATCTCCTTTCTTATCCATCTCTTTATCAACTGAACATAATGAACACTTAATAAATAACATTGGCCTATTATATGAATTATTATTAACAGAGGCTCCTAGGTATTGCTAATTTTGCACAGGGCACAATACTAGAAACATTATTTTTTAAATCAAATTTCCATTTCAATTATATAAGAGGTTAGTTCTTGGCCCACAATTACAAATAAGAAAATTGAGATTCAGAAAGTTATAATGACCAATCCAAAACCAGAGAGCCAGAAAGAAAAAGGGGTAGGATCTGAATCCTAGTCTGAGCCTGGACCATTATTTGAATGAGTTAATAAATGAATGAATGCCTATACCATATGGTCCTGCCCTTTCCTGTAACCAGGTGCTCAGCCTTAGATCCTTTAAAAAAATTTACCCTTATATCCTTTTTGTAAACATGCCTTATATTTAAGCAAATAACAAAAAGCAGCCTGGACTGTTTGTAATTTAATTATGTATTTTTCCTGTCCCCCAAAGAGAAGCCCCTAGAAATAATGTGTAGAAAATTCCATGATCAACATTGGAGGTTTCAGTGCCCTATTAAGTCCAGTTATTCCTAATCCACCCTCTCCTAGGGACCAGGCAACTGGACCATCCCTTCCTGCAGCTTGCATCAGGTCCCTATCAGTGATTCTCAGACAAAGAGACTTAGTTCTTCTTGGGCTGGCTTCTCCCAATGTGAAGGATCCCTGTGTTACTCCAGCTGTTAAATCTGAAGCAGGGGCCCCCGTTAGCACTCCACTGTAGCAAGAACTTCTTAAAGGTTTGAAGTCACCTCTTCAATATTTAAATATTTTCATGCAATCCAACCTGGGTTCACAATAAGATTAATGTTCAACCACAAGCAGGATTTGAGATCACCTACCCTGACTAGCTCCAGAGTTTGGACTAGGAAGATTTTAGAATCCTGGTCACCCCCCGATTTTCTATCAGATATATCTCTTATGGCAGTAGCTGCTGCTACTGGTAAAACCAAACCTCAAGAGTGTGATTTTCCTTGCTCCTTTACTACTTTTTGAATACTTTCTTGCTGTATCTAATCTCAGATCAGGAGGCAGTGAAAGCAAGCTCCTGGATGAGAAATCTGTGTAGGTCAAAGAACTGGGAACCGTGAGAACTTAATCACTGGGGACAAAAACAACCATTATTTGAAGTCCAATGTGTAGTATACGTAAGTTAGTGTCGTTAATGTTAATACGTGAACACCACATAGGAAAAACAATGTCTGTCTAGCTATTATTATTACTCATGCATCATCTCTTTAAATCCCCATTACAATACCATGACTACCATGACTATTTTTTACCTGGCTTTTGTTGATTACCCACTCATCATGCAGGTCACAATATTTCTCTGTTCTCTGTGTACCACTTACACATTAGCGGACGAATCCACAGGCTCAACCAGACTCAGGTTCAATCCTTTTGACAACACTATAGATGGTATTATGTTTCTTTTTGTGATGTTAGTAGGTACTGATTCTAGGTGCCCAGATCCATTAATTCATTGCTGTTTCAAAATAGTGTTATTCTATGTTCTATAATATGTTTTTTCATGTATTAGTTGGAATAACTTGATAAAGATAGTCAACTCTTTGTCTACTTTTTGATTGTCTATTATCTTTTTCATTTGGTAGTTGGAATAATTTGATAATGAGACTCTACACTTCATCTAGTATTTGGCTACCCAGGGGTATAATTCATATAAGAAAGGCAGAACAAATGCTTGACTGTTTTTCTTTTATTGCCAGTTTTATTGATTTCCTTTCATCCTCCAAAGGTGGTGAATTCATTTTGTTTGGTTTTTATTTTCTATTACATTAGCCAAAGCCCATACTTTATTCAGATTTCCTTATTTTTTTTTCATAGAGTCCTTCTTTTCCAGGACTCCATCCAATATACCACATTGCATCTAATTGTCTGTCTCCTTTAGGTTCCTCTTGGCTGTGGTAGATTCTCAGACTTCTCTTATTTTTGACAACATTGACAGGTTTCAAGAGTACTGATCAAGTATTTTGTAGAATGTTCCTCAACTGAGATTTGTTTAATGTTGTCCTCATGATTAGAGAGTGTTATGGATTCGGGGCAGGAAGACTACAAAGGTAAAGTGTCATTTTCATCACATCCTATCAAGGATACATATTATCCACATGACTTACTCATAATAAGGAAGTCTGAGGGAATTCCCTGGTGGTCCAGTGGTTAGGACTCTGTGCTTCCACTGCAGGGGGCACGGGTTCGATCCTTGGTCGGGAAACTAAGATGCTGCATACCACGAGGTACGGCCAAAAAAAAGGGGGGGAGTCTGACTCCATTTTTTGATGTTTGCTGATAGTTTTTAAGCCTCATTCCTCCCTTTTCTCTTCCTGCTTCACATCTGGGAAAGCTGATAATAAAGTCCAGATGCTCCTTTCCTCTGGTGCTAGTGGGAGGTACAAACCACATAAGCCTCTCCACATGCAGCCACACTGTCTTGTTTATTGTAGCTTGATAATAAGCCTTGAAGTTGGGTAGCCTGAGTCCTCCAGCTTTGTTTTGCTTCTTCAGTATTGTGTTTATCTATGTCTTTCACCTTCTATTACAAACTTTAGATCAGTGTGTTGATACCCATATAATAGTTTACTGAGATTTGGGTTGGAACTATGTTGAATTATAGATCAAGTTGGGATGAATTGACATCTTAACAATATTGGGTCTGCCAATGCATGAACATGGAATATTTCTCCATTTATCTTCTTTGATTTTTTTCATTGCAGTTTTGTAGTTTTCCTGATATATATATTATACATATTTTGTCAGATTTAACCTAAGTATCTCATTTTTTGGTACTACTGTAAATTCTACTGTGTGTGTGTGTGTTTTTTTTTTTATTTCAAGTTCTGAATGTTCATTGGTGATACAAGGGAAAACAACTTTTTTTTAAAATGTTATACACAATCATGTCTTCTGCTAACAATGACAATTTTATATCTTTCTTCTCATTCTCTATTCCTTTTATTTCCATTTCTTGTCTTAGCATCCAGTTTCTCACCAATAAGCATATTGCTAGTTGTAGGTTTTATAAAGATGTCTCTGATCAAGTTGAGACAGTTTCCCTCTGTTCCTACTCTGGCTCTGATTATTTTGTTGATACAGTACTAGAATGTTTGTAGTGAAGAGGCCCCACTTGATGAGTTGAGAAAGTGACCATACAAGGATCACCAGTGACAAAGACCACATGTTCAGAGACTGAACCTTGACCCGTCCAAGTAAAATCAGCCAGATGTATATGGATGGTATTGCTTCATTGTGAATATCAACTGCAGCAACTTCTCTCTGGTTAAAAGTATAAGCAGGACATTGGCCTCAGGAGAGACCAGAAGACCAAATATTTAGAGAAATCAATTCTGCAAATCATCTAAGCTCAACTTGAAAATCAAACCAAGTGAGACGAAAACAAGATAGCTGAGAAGTCG
This sequence comes from Eubalaena glacialis, assembly GCF_028564815.1. Taxonomy (NCBI): domain Eukaryota; kingdom Metazoa; phylum Chordata; class Mammalia; order Artiodactyla; family Balaenidae; genus Eubalaena; species Eubalaena glacialis. Next base: position 14,555,941 of record NC_083726.1, read on the forward strand.
ATTTTCAGTAGGCTTCCTTCCATAATATCAGAATGCTTGGACCAAGAAAAAGCACTCTCTCCATGGGAAATCTTGGTAAGTGTACCCACTCTTAGTTACAATAATGAATTAAACCTCTTATATTACTTTCCATTACCCCTCTTTCTTTCACATGGAAAATATTATATCAATATATCTACCCTGGGAGACCATATTCTCATAACTTTGTCAAAGGTATAGATTTTATTTCTGCCTTACTACTGGTGAAAGTGGGTAGGAATGGAAGTCAAATGGTGACCGTGAATGATGTCATTATTATTTAATTACTCTCAGTTATGCAAATTAGTACAGAGGACTTATGACAGAATGGCAGGTGGTGAAACATCCCACATATGTACTTTTGAAATATATATTCAACTTTAATACTCTGATGCCCAGAGTCTAAGTTATCAGCATGAGACCTATCGATACCTGCCAAGACTCTTTCCCTTCCTCTATATTAGCCTCTGATTCTGGCGTTCATGTTTTATCACTATCCAGCTGAGTGTTCCTGTGCTACCTCTTGGGTTTGTTTGTTTGTTTGTTTATTTATCCTTTAATTCATCTTTTGTCTCTTTTCTATCTCTCCCTCCCACACATTTTCTTACTATATTATGTCCATGCTCTCCTTTACCACCCTTACTGTTTTACTAATAATAGTAAGATATTAAAGTTTACTACTGATTTCATTCATTGTATCCAATTTAAAAGCCAAAGCTATTGTATATGTTTCATCTCTCTATCCACTATCCCCTCTCTCTCCTCTATCTCTGCTTTCACATTAGACCATAGCATATTTGAGTTACCTTACATAAATTAATAGGACAAAGTAGAAAAATATAAGCAGGTAAAAATTAGGAGTAGACAAAAGACAAAAAACAAAACCATAGTAAATGGTCAATTAAAGTGCAGATGTGTGCACATACCCAGTTTTAAAATTTTAGTTGGAAATATGAATCTGACTTTCCTAGGGGCAAAACAAAACAGAAAACAGGTCCCTTATATAATTCACATTATCCATAATGGGAAATATGCATTGTCTTTGGGCATTTGCAATATGGATAGGAAAAAATAATTCTCAAAGGTTTCATATAGGAACATTGCATGAAATAAGTCAACCGATTCTTTAATAACACCTTCCAGTGGTGGTTATATTTTCTAGTCAGCTGAAGTATTATTACAATATGTGCTGAGGACAGTGCTATAACATCTAACAAAAACCTATTAAATTTACTCTTTGTTGTACTAGGCAAACTGTATTGAATGATTTTGTGTGTGTGAGAACTTTCTGTTTGAGTGGCGAGTGGGTATATGTCTGTGGATGTTTATTTGGGGGCAGGGGGTGTGGGGTATACTTTAGACTCTGAACATACAAGGTGTTCCCCACTAATCTCCAGTCATGTGAGATCCCAGCCATAATTAAATGAAAGCACAATCACCTAAGAGTAAACAGAAGAATATTCCAGAACAAGTTCCATCCTGTAAAACAGTCTCAAAGGAGTCCAAATACTTCCATTTTTCTGGACCTCAATTTTTTCTTCTCTCCAATGAGGAATGTAATATTGAAACTCTCCCAAACTCACAGAGGGGTCTAGAAAATTACAAAATTAAAATGAGGGCTATGCAAGTGCCTGAACACTTGGGATTTTCTCATAACCATCTTAAAATTATTTTAAGATGCCCCAAGGCTTTCATATGAGAAACCATCAATAATTTCTAGTCATAAAGATGCTCAAATATGTACAGTGTTTTCATTGGAACATAGAGAGTAGGGGTCAGGGGCCAGGAGTTAATATACGGGGACTGTTTGATGTACCATGCATCATGGCAGGCACATTTATTACATCATACTCTTTCACTTGTAAGAAATTCTGCGACTTAAGTTGGAATTCATAGCACCACTGTATAGTTGAGGCTGAAAAAGAGTTTAATTTCTCCAAGGTTGCACAGTCGGCAAGTGTCAGAGCTGGGATGTGTGAAACCTTGTCTGACTTTGACAAACAAATTCTCAGGACTTCCCTGGTGGTCCAGTGGTTAAGAATCCGCCTTCCAATGTAGGAGACATGGGTTCCATCCCTGGTGGGGGAACTAAGGTCTCACATGCCGCGGGGCAACTAAGCATGCACACCACAACTAGAGAGCCTGCATGCCACAAACTACAGAGCCCACGCACTCTGGAGCCCGCATGCCACAGCTAGAGAGAAGCCCGCGCCCCAAAACGAAAGATCCTGCATGCCACAACTAAGGCCCGATGCAGCCAAAAATAAAAAATAATAAAATAAATAAATATTTAAAAAAATTCTCAGATTATTCTGATAACGATTTTATTGACTTACTTTCATACTTACTTACTTGACTTACCATTTTGTAAGTCATCAATGGGATCAGAAATTAGAGACAATTTTATTACCAAGGATATGACTGGTGGCTTAGTTGTCTTTTAAAGCAAGTATTAAGATGATACAAAAATTAAACTTGTAAGGTAACATTTAGGACCACTCTGCTACAATAGTTGATTTATCAGGACAGACAGAGCTTTCAGTCTCTGGGGACAATTTCCTCTAGAATTTGTATGTATTGGTGACCTATTTTTTTAGATTTAAGTCCATGTCCAGGCTTTGCTTTGTTAATGGGAATAAAAGGACGTCAATCAAGGAAAATTTCTACAACCTAGATATATTCAAAGAAGAGCAAACGTCAGGACAATCTTATATTGGGAGTCAGCCTTGTGCCTTCACTGTGCTAGATACTTTATTATATTATCCCCAAACCCTATGCTACCCTCTTAGATAGGTGTAATTATCCCCCAATGTATAGGTGGGAAAACTGAGAGAAAAAGAAACTAGGCAATTTCTCTATAGACACAACGTTAGTGCTTAAGTGAGTGGACTTCAGCTACCAAATCATCACAACTAACACCAGGTATTGAATGTGATTGCCAGAGACTATTTCTAGGCCACAGAAGCATAAGTTGGAAGAAGCAACATTAGATTCCAATAGGAAAGATCAGCAGGTCCCTTTTGTCTTTTCTGCGCCCCATCTGGGGAGGGTTCAATAACATGGGATAACGCCCTTGGAACGTTCCTAACCATCTCTGACCCTAGTCCCAGCACTAATGTGGATGCCCGCAGTAATGGACACTCCTTGGGACTGTGAGGGTTTGCATCCCTTTGACGGGGTGGGAACATGATGCTTCAAGAGCAGCAGCGTCCTTTTCCAGTCTATGTGAACTTTTCCCGTTACTCTCCTGCTCTAGGTTTCTGGCTTTGGGCCCTGTCCATAACATCAGCCCCAGCTGATCTCAAGACTGAAGGAAATTCTGAACCCTGTGAACCACGGGGACCCCCAGGCCCCCCAAGCCCTCCAGGCCCTTTGGGAATAGCTGGTTAAGAAGGTGAGAGATTGTTTTCTTTTGCTTTTACTGTTCTTTCCTTTCTCTCTTTGGTTGTAATGTTCACAGACCCAGTTAAACTCCTAAATGAGCCTGATAAGATTGCTGAAGCAAGACATTTCTTCTTTTCAAGGCCTATGAGTTGTTTCTCAACTCTGATTATGCATCAGAATGTCAAAACTTCATCTTACAGTTACTGAATCAGAAACTTGGGAATAGATGCAAATTACCCATATGTTTAGAAAGCTCTCAGGATATTTGATATACCACTGGAGTGGAGACCCAAAACTATAACTCTGGGTTGCTATTCATACACAGCATGCCATGGGGCAAGGACAAAAACATATATGAGGTTCATTTAGTGTATGTAAAAAGAAATGTGGGAGAATTCTTATGGGGAAAAGTATCTGTAGCACAAATTCATCCCCGTCCTCTCACCACCTTGCTGAGGACCAAACTGGGTTTGAGGCAGTTGGTTTGTACTTTGAAAAGATCTCCAAGAAAGGGATTCCATCTGCCTACTACTATTTACAGTAGGTTAAACCATTCAAAATTGCTGTTTTGTGGGGCAAAATCAGGGAAGTACTGACACTGTAAATATTTCAATCTAATATACATAGAGAAATTGGCAATGGGACAGGTGACACATAGTCAACTATGCAACAAGAAGTGCTCCCTGAATGAAGAATTAATGTTTGGCTGGAGCTCAGTGGGAATTTACACACCAATACTCCAGCTCTTGGCTAGAGACCCAGTGTTTTCCCACTAGTTAGCTCTTCCTCTAGAATTGGAAAAACATAGTAAGTTCTAAATTGAGATACGTTTTGATTCACATGGTAAGAAAGATCACTCAGCTACACACATGCACATGCACACATGCACACACCCACAAACATGCAAATGCAATGTGAAAAATAACTCACTTGTAAAACATTTAGAGACAAATCTTTTTTGCTAGATTAGAGAAAATGGTTGAACCTGGTGAATTTAGAGAGCATACCATACAAAACATGCATGAATACTCAGTTTGTTCTTTAATTTTGAAGTTCAGTCATGTATTTGGGAGAGTAAGGTAACTTTGTATTCTAAAAAAGACATCAATGGTGCTTATACGCTTGGTTATCAGTCAGGATAACTAGCTTGAGAAAATAGCTTGAATAGCACTTAAGTAGATGTACTCTTACTAATATCATTGTTATTTCTGTGCAGTGTGGCAGCACATATTTCACACTGAAGCAGTGGTGATTCCCACAAAATCAGGGGCAAGGTGGTATCATGAAAAGATACCAACAGGCTGGGGATTAGATCGCCATTCAGCTCTGAACACTTGCTCTGCCACTTGGATACCTGAGGACAATGATTTCCATCAGATTGACCTGTGTACATCATTAACCTGAGCTCCACATCCAGGGATTCAGATTTAGAAGAAGCAGAGTGCAGCCAGGGCATCAGTGAGCCTTTTGAGCTCCACGGGTAACTGTAATGCTTATGTGGGTTTCAGTACAACTGATCTGTGCTCTTTTAGCTATAGCACAATATGATTTCTGGATTTTTCTGCATCAGTTCCTACAGAAAGTGGTCCTTAGTTATATGGTTTATAATAAAGAAAACGTATGGTTCTGCCTTTGGGATAAGTTAAGAAAAACAATTCATGCTCTTATGCATTCAGAAAATATACTTTGAATGCTAACTACAAGCTGGGCACTCTAATGAGGCACAGGCATAGTCAAGGACACAAGTGCTTAAGGAAGGGGTTACAATTCAGTGTGGTAAAAGCTATGACAAAAGTAAGCACTGGATGCTATTCCCACAAACTAGAGAGAGAAACTTTAAGAGAATCTTTAAGATCATAAGTAAAAAACGTGGATGGGAGGGAGGGAGACAGAAGTACGCTGATCATAAAATGCATGAGTTCAGAATTACCTCCTTCCTTTGTCTGTATATCTTGTGTAAAGGTTCTCAAGGTCATCCAGGAAAAATGGGACAAAGAGGGTCACCTGGAGCTATTGAGAGGTGCCCATTGCCACCAAAATCTGCCTTTTTCGTGAAGCTTAGTGAACCTCTCCCAAAGCCCTTCCAGCCCGTTGTTTTCAAGGAAGCCCTGTACAACCAGCAGGACCACTTTAATCTGACCACTGGAGTGTTCAGCTGCACCACCCCTGGTGTGTACAATTTTGCCTTTGACAATGAGCTGTTTCAGAGATCTGTGAAGATAGGACTCATGAGGAATGGCATCCAGGTCAGATGGAAGCAAGCCCAAGCCAAAGACAGTCACAGACATGCTTTGGGAACTGTCATTGTGCATCTGGAGAAGGAGGACAAGGTCTGGCTGGAATCCAAGCTGAATGAAGCAAAATCTGAAAAAGGAACGACTCAAATTATGTTCTTTGGGTATTTGCTTTATGGAAATTAAGATGGCTTGGTGTTAATAGCACTCCTCCCTTCCTCATGTAAGTCTAAATTAATGAGCATAATTTCCCCTCTCACACATTTCCTACAACATCATAGAATGAGGGGAAGTCCATAAAACTGAGTGCCCAATTAAGAAAAGTGAATTTGACACCAATCAAAGAAACATAAAAACAATCCTTGCCAATGATAAGTAAGTGAGAAAGGCTTCTGAGGAGTCTATTTAAGTGAAGGATCAACTGAATTTACTCTTTGGCTCTTGGCTTTTGCCCTTTGTCCTTCCCTTTTCTTCTTCTTTGGTCTACAGGTATAATAGCAGGAGCTGCAGCAGCCATACTGTGATCATGAGAACTAAAGCTCAAAGCTTTTTAAAAAGTAGAGCATATCCTAAATTAAAACTGCACACAGGGCTTCCCTGGTGGCGTAGTGGTTAAGAATCTGCCTACCAATGCAGGGGACACGGGTTTGAGCCCTGGTCTGGGAAGATCCCATATGCCGCAGAGCAACTAAGCCCATGCGCCACAACTACTGAGCCTGCGCTCTGCAGCCCGCGAGCTACAACTACTGATCCCGCGTGCCACACTACTGAAGGCCGCGCGCCTAGAGCCTGTGCTCCGCAACAAGAGAAGCCACCACAATGAGAAGCCCGTGCACCGCAAATGAAGAGTAGCCCCCCATCGCCGCAACTAGAGAAAGCCCGTGCACAGCAACGAAGATCCAATGCAGCCAAAAATAAATAAATTAATTGATTTAAAAAAACCCTGCACATAAAACATCAGTACAGTGTAAACAGTAATAAAATGAATATCTGTGTATCTAACATTCAGGCCAATTAGTAGAAATTTTGTTATACACCAGAAGTATCTTATATCCCCCCATTTGCAAGGTGGGCATGAATATAGAGAAAAGTTGCTTCCTTAACAATTACCTTAAGCAGGTGACCCAGCCCTGGACTTCCTTCTTCTAGACATATTGTTATGTGAGACAAATAAACTTCTCATATAACTTCTCATTTAGTTATGCCACTGTAGTGAAATTTCTGCCATACAAAGTCAAATATAATCCTGACTAATTGTGGGCTTGCTTTCTCCTGGGGTTATTACTTCCTCCCTCCAACCCTTCCTTTTTCCTTCTTTGTCTCTCTTCAAAGTCAACAATGAACTAAGCAATGTTCTGTTACTGGGCATATAGGAATTGGCGGAACTCAGTTTCTACCCATGAAGGACTTAAACTAAGTAATATACAATACATAAATATAAACTTTCTCTCATGAGAGCTCTAGAGGAAAAAAATAATTATCCAACAATGATGAGATGAAGCTCAACAATGAGTTTCCATGGGTGGGAGCTGAATGCATGACCTCCCTCTTCTTTCTCATCTCATCTTTATTCCATTACTCCACTTCCAACAAATACCAAGACCCTCAACCCAGACATGCCAACAGTCTCTCCCTCACCATGCTTGTCCAGTCCAAACCTATTAATTTTACCTTCTAAGGTTCCTATAAAATCAATTTTTCATTTTTCCCACATTTACAACTAATACCATCTTCTGCTAATACATCCTCCATTCTCATGGGCAACACATAGCCAGACCTTCTGCCAACTACTTCTCAACCTGGCAGTCACAGGAAGTTTTAAATATGCAGCTATAATTACCTTGACACTTGCCTTTACACCTTCAGTGGTTTTCCATTTTTCAAGTTTTTTGGCCACTTTTCCCTCCTCTTCTCCCCTTGGTGGCTGGACTTCAGATACATACATTTTACTTTCACACATTGCCGTACTCTCTCCTATTTCATGGTTTTGGATATGCTCTCCCACTGCCTGGAACACCCATACCTCACCACTCCCGTCTCTACCACCTCCACCACCATCTATGACTTCTCAGAGGGCCCAGGGGATGCCTTTCTGTGCCAGAGATGATTGGGCTTGGTTGGACAACCCTCTTTCTTACATTCTTAATGCACCATGCTCCTCTCCTATGTTATTACAATTTCATTTATATCTCCTAAAAAATTATTAATGTTACTATCCACCTCTAAATTACAACTTCCATGAGAGAAAGACTGCAACTTTTATTTCGCCCTGCATTTAAATCCCATAGCCCAGTATTAGACATTAAGGGGCTCAATAACATTTTGAAAGAATGAAACAATTAGAATTTATCATATCCACTAGCACAAAATGAATATTGGCCATTATTATTGCCAATTTTATTGCTACAAATTGATCTCATACTCATACCCATCTAAACTCATAGGTTTCACTTACTTGACATGTTCAGGTCCTTTATTCTTTCATTTATTCAGTAAATAAAACTTACTGAATGAGATAGAAGACATTAATAGAAATAAAGTGACATTTATCAAATATTTTATATGCCAAACATGCCTCCTGGTACTGCCACAATTCACTTATATTATACATAAGGTGGAGACTTGTCTTAGATGGCTTGGAACAGTCCCAGTTTATGTATACTGGGCTGATGCAATTTCATATTGTAGCATTGCAATTATGACTAGTGTTCCTTTTACACTTAAAATTGCCCCCTTTTATGAGAAAAGTCTATAATCTACACACTTATTTTTATTTATATATAAATAATATATATTATTAGAACTATAAAAAGGCAAGAAATATTTAAAGAGAAAAAAATCTTTTTGCCATAAATTTTGAGCCCTTTATGAATACAGCAGGTAAGATAGCGGAGATCATATATTCTGTCTTCATATTTTCCAGATTTTTTTTCTAAGCACCAACACCACCCTCAATGATAGTTAACTTCCACAGGAACTTTAAAGTTGCAAAACCCTTCATGAACGTTTTCCTGTGCAATCTTTAGAGCAAGCTTTTGAACAGCTTTTTTTGCTTACTTTAGTATGATAAATTGTTATGTGTCCAGTGATTAGGATGTGGCTATCTTTCGGGGCCATTATTCAGCCTACCCATCCCTCATAGAGACCTTAATCAGTGAAAAAGAGGAAATAGGGGGAAGCCAGGAAGATATGTTTCTTCTCATCTCTCTCTCCAATGGATGGTTCTGAGCTGCAGTAGTTTCAAGGCCCCTTTGTGCTCCTGTGGAATCTAACATCAGCTGTGGTTATTGTAAAGCTTTGATGGGCATGGGAACGTACCACTATTTGCTCTCCTTCTTTTGCCTAACTTCCAATTTCATGCACAATTGGTGCCCTAAGATTGCACCCGCCAGTAAATTATTCATACATAAAGGTTCTTCCTCAGCCTGGGTTTTCTGGGGATCTGGGATAGACGTTGCCATTAACAAGAGCACTTATACACAATTCACATGCAGAGAGTTCTTCCATCTTCCCCGAGGAAAACAACTTGAGAATGGAAGTTCTTCTGGTAAGTGATTCCTCAAATGCCCTGTTTTGTCTCACTTGTTTGTTTTTCAAGGTTTTGAGTGAGATGCATTATTAACCAATTTCCTTTATTATTTGCAAGTCTAGTCTCTTGCAAGATGATACATGCAAGTTAGAAGGCTTTGCTTCTGTACTAGGGCACATGTCTAGATATCCAATTCTGCTAATTAATGACCATTTATACTGATGATCAGGGATCTTTTATAATATCCCGATTGGGGCTATTTTCCATCTTCGTGTTGCCTAGCTTCCCAATGGTTCCAGGACAATAGTGTGTAAGAACAGAAAGACACCTTGAATATTGCACTCCATCCTGATAAATTAACAGATGGAGAGGCTGAGGCTTAAGAAGGAAGTGAGTTCCCACATTTAGATAGCAGTTTTTAGAACAATTTATCTTTTTTAAGTGTGAAAATACCCTAAATTAACTACACATAAAATATCAGTCAATAACAGTAATAATTAACTGAATAGCCATGTATTCACCACCCAAGGCAAATTAGTATAGTGTTGCCATACACCAAAAGCCTCTTATAATCCCTTCCTGCATTCCCTTTATCCAAATAACTACTATCCTAAAATTTGCATTATTTTTTTTCTTTTATTTGTAAATAAAGTTATTAAGTACATATTTGTGTATTTTCATAGTGGACCCAGGCACTCATCTTGTATGTACTCATCTTTCTTGTGTATAATATACCTAAGAGTGAAATTACTGGGTCATAGGGTGGGCATATATTCAGCTGCAGTAGTAATTGCTAAATTAGTTTCCAAAGGGGTTATACTATTCTATACTGCTACCAGCAATGTATGAGAATTCAGGTTGTTTCACATTGCCACCATCATTTGGCATTAATATTTTAAAACTTGGCCATTTTAGTAAGTGTGAAGTGATATATCATTGTCATTTTAATTTGCATTTATCTGAAGAGTAATTACTTGAGCACCTTTTACTATACTTCCTGGCCATGGGTATCCACATGAGCTGTTTAAAAATGAGCTGTTTGCCCATTTTTAAATTGGGTTATCTTTTTCTCATTGATTGCAGGAAATCTTTAAGTTTTACTATTACATGTTTTATCAGATACATATAAATTTTAAATTTCTTCTCTAATTCTCTGGATTACCTATGTACTCTGTTCATGGTATATCTTGAACAGATCTTCATTTAAATGAAAGTCTCATTTATCTTCTTTTATAGTTAGTGGGTTTGTGTCCTACTGAAAACAGTTGCCTAATTCAAATTAGAAATAAATTCCTCTACGTTTTCTTTGATAAACTTTACTGTTTTAACGTTCTCACTCTGAGAAATTTATTTCATCATTTTCTTTCAGAAATGGATATAAGTGTTCTGATTTCTGGTAAGTTAATAACTCTTGCTAATTATCCAACCTAACGATCCTGAAGTGGGTCTTATCACACCTTCCTCATTATTACCCACCACAATCCCCTCTCTCCCCTGTCTTCTGACCCCTCACACTCTTCCCCTCTACATTCAGGAAATCTGTTGTTCTTCAGGTTTATTTAGTGATGGGAATGATGTGGAACTTTAAAAGAGCTGAGTATGAGAAGGAACTGGAGGTTAAATATTTGAAGATAAATTTTATAATTAAAATTGCATTCTGTGGTTCACTGCGCTTGGATAAGTTCTTCTCTCCCTTCTTCTGATAACTGAACAGGATATGTTGCCTAGATGGTCCAAGAAGGTAATTCAGGCACCATATTTAGTGAGTTCCTTGGCCCTGAGTCTTTGGCCTCTTCAGAATTCACTAGAGATTCAGTTATTGTCCGTTGAATGTACTCCCAGCTGACTACCCATGCTCAGGAACAGAAAGGATTTTTTTTTTTCTGAATCCTGTGTGGCTCTTTGTCTTCAGATCTCGCTGGGGGTTGGATATATAAGCAGCCAGAAAAGTGCATTGATAGAGAGGAGTGGGTTAAGAAAAGCTGGATCCTCCATCGCTTGTTCCCTCCGCCCACATCTCACTTGTTCCTGGCACATTTCACCTGCACCAGCAACTGAATGATGAGAAAAATCTATCTTCTCTCAAGTGGAACAAATCCCTCTATTGTCCCTAGAGGGTGCTCAGAATCCACCAATCTACCCATAAGCAGCTTCTGGACCTAAAGTGAAGAACACTGGAGAGCCAGAGAGAGAAAGAATAATGTAAAGAAGGAGCAGAGAGAGCTACAAAAGGACAGAGCAAAATCCTCCTCTCCTTGGGGAAAGAATCAGTGACCACTGATTCTCTGACTTGCTGGGCCCCAATATTTCAATTAGCATTTGGCCTTCACCCAACAGGTATCTTTGGAGACAGAATTGATCCATGTATTCCTTAATGCCAGGCTCCAAAGAGATCGCAATATATATATATATATATATATATATGGAATAAATATAACTACCGTTATATGTACGTCCATTTTGTGTGTTACTTTGTTCACGATGCTTTACCCACACACTATAACTTATCCTCGCAGCAACACAATAGGATACATTTTATCCCATTTGTGTTGTAGATGTGGAAGTTGAGTTGTAGAGAAGACAAAAAGCTTGGCCAAAACGAACACAGCCTATTGGTATTGTAACAAATTTCAAATCCATGTTCTCTCTAATACACCATCCAGATCTTTTCTCAGGCTCTCAGGAAGTCCAAAATTGACTTAAGGAGCAATGATTTTCACACATAATGCAAAACAGCAATGTGTGATACAAATTGTTTAATGCCGTGTATGGAAGTTTATAAAATAGAATTTCATGGCTAAACCTGACCTCAGAGGCCATTCAGTCCAAAGCACAAATCAATGAGTCCATCTTCATCATATGTTGAAGGGTCCTCTCCAGCTTCTACTTGAATGCCTCAAAGAGAAGGAATCCCCTACTGTGCAAATACATCCTTCCACTGATAAACTACCATCAGAAAGATTTTCCTTGTGTGAACCCAAGTCTGTTCCAGCTGTATCCTAAAGGCATCTTTTGTGTCCACACAGTACAAGACCACTATTCATTTTATATAACAACATCTCACATATTGCATGTCCATTAATCCGGCCCTATTCCTAGGATTTTTCATCTCCAGGTTTTAAAGAAAATCCAAGTTCCTCCTCTATTACCTTATATGTTGCAGGTTTGAGGTTTACCCACAATTCTAGTTGTCTTATTCTGGACACATTCATAAAGATGGGACCAAGAATGAGCAAATATCTATTCATCACACACCAAAAAAACCTCACATATGTCCCATCTACTGCAACTCTTTCCCAGACACCTCTTACAATGAGTTAATTGTACACTTCTCAGAATCACTCCTCTTTCTAAAGCTATAATGGCATGTAACATTTCTGGGTTGTGATTATATGTTCATATCTTTAAAAAGAATTTGAAGGCAGGAACTATATTCATCTTTACAACCTCACAGAGTATCTGGTACATATTGGATGCTCAACAAATGTTTCAGTTCTCTTCAGAGACTTTGTTCACTGATGTGTACCCAACACCTAACCAGAGCCTGGCTCTAGTTCTCAAAAAATATTTGCTGAGTGAATGCATGCATAACTCAACACAGTGTTCCAGAAAAAACATTAAATCATGCATTATTTTAAACAGTATCTGCTGAGCACATACTACGTGCCTGGCATTATTCTATCCAAAAATATTCTATAAATGCAATCCAAAGTGTCATTTTATGATTTTGACAGTTCAGTATGTTCCAACAGTCTAACGTTGTTTACCATAAAGGCAAGACCTTAGCCTTTTTTTCAGAGCCTGCTATTAAGCCATCCCTCCCGCTTACCCTCACTATAGCGTTTGAAGGTTTAGAGGCAATGTTTTAGATTTATTTCTAGCACAATTCAACTTGCTCTTTTCTTCCCTTCATGCCAGGCTATTGATAGTTTTCTGAATCCTGATTCTATTATGCAATCCATTTGTTCTTCCTCTCAGCCTTGGTGCATCCTCAGATTTGATTAGAGGACCATCAATGCTCTCATATGAAACATTGATAAAAATGTGGAACTGGACAAGACCAAAGCCAGAACTCCTCGACAGAGACCTTTGTTCCAGGTTGTCGTTAATCCATTAGTCAGCAATCTCAGGACACAGCCATTCAGATTTGACACCACTCAGCAGTAATGCCGTCAATATTTGGTCATTTGTTCACAAAGACATAATGAGATTTTGGAAAATGCCACACTAAAATCCACATGCCCATGTCTCTAGTCATCCTCCCAATAATTCATGTATAAACAAACCAACAAAGAAGGTGAGTATGGCTTGTTCTTAGTAAACCTCCGATCCTTCTTTGTAACCACTGTTTTATCGTCCAAGTCTTCACGTGCCATCTTCTTGGTATTCTTATCTAGAAACTCTCCCAGAATTTCCACCAAGCTCACCAACTATAGTTCATGACTTCCATTTTCCTCATCTGTTTGAAAATGGAAACATTCTCCCGTATCCCCAGGAATTGTCTCCATACCTCCAAGATCCCTAAAGCTATTTAAACAAATTAAGCTCCCGGTGAACTCTTACATGTTAAAAAATAATAGGGGTAACCTGAGAAAATTACGTACAATATCTACGACCAAGGGTGCTGTATGTGTCCTTTGTCCAACATCTCTTACTCCGAAGATCTGCACCAGACCATCTGTTGGCAACTCGCTGCCTTTTCTCCCTTCTATGTGCTTCTCTGTGTCACAGAGGCCAAGAAACTGAATGCAAACTATATCTCCCAGAGTCCCTGACAACTAGTTTGCTAATGTGAGGAGTTTTCACAGGATTTGGAAGATAGGGATACACAGGCAGATAGATAGGCAGGTAGATAGGTAGATGATAGTCACTGCTCCTTTAGAAACAGAAAGAAGGTATGTGGGTTTGAACTCATGACCCTGGGATGAAGAGTTTCATGTTCTACTGACTGAGATATATAATCTGAGGTACTATTAACACCCCCATTTTAAGGAAGAGGCACTGAGGCACATGGTTATGTGATTTTCCCAAAGACATAAATTAGTAAGATGGAGAATCAGGTTTTGAATCAGAGTACAGCTCGTGTCTGAGTGCACACTATGTTATTATCCCCACTAAACAACTGGGAGAAAAAAAAAAAAAGGCGTAGGGAGGTTAAGTAACTCTCCCAAACTAGCAAGTCATAGAAATAGTTGTGTGACTCTGGGCAAGTCACTTATCCTCTTTGGCCTCAAATTCATCAGCTGTAAAATGGTTAAATAATACTACCTACACAGTAAGTGTGGGGTGATAATTAAATGGCATAAATTCATATGAAGCTCAATGCCAAGTTCCTGCCACAAAGTTAGTGCTCAAAATAGTCCCTCTCAACAGTCTGAGAGGTTTATAATGAGCATACATTCCTTTAAAACCCACAAAACAATAAAAACATTCCCATTTTGAAATGAATCTTCACATGCCATTTGTCTGAGCCATGCGACTTGAATGTATTTAACAGAGCAAGACACTCTCTCACCATCTTTCCTTCTCTCTTGGATTTTTTTTTTTTTATTTCCTCCAACCAACTTCAGCTTCCATGCTCCTGACTCAATGATTAATTTTCCTGGCAGGGAGGGTGGAGGCGAGGAACACTCAGGTTACAGCTTATACATCTTTCGTGGGCTTCTCGTACCAAACTAAAAAAAATAGCCTTTTCACCAACCTGGAGGTTTTTTACGCTTTCTTTCCCGACCCTCTTCAAAGGGGTTTCAGCCCGCTCACCCCACCTGCCACCTTTGGGACACGTTCTCTTTGTGTCCTAATTCTCAGGAGAGCTCACAAAGCAGGCACACTGACCTCTTTAGACAACAGCCCTCCTCCGCTCTCTACTTCCTTCCTCACCAGGACCCTTTGTACCTTTTAACCAGGATTTCATTTTTGAAAAGGGCTTTTTCTGGTACCCGCTGCCCATGTGTTTGTTTCGTTTGTAACCGGAGCATTCCCTGAGAGCATCCCGTAATGTTTCCAGGACCCCTGCTACCACCACCAGTGACAATAACAATCGCTTCCATCCTGCCAGCACTCAGGGTGTGGCAGTCACCGTGCTCCATACTCTGCAGGCATGATCTCATTTAATCCCCTAGCAACTTTGGGACGAGGATACTGTTATTATCTTCCATAAACAACTGAAGAAAAGCTGAGGCTTAGTGAGGTTACCCAAAGCCACAGAATGAGCACGTGGCACAACTGTCCACTTTTCTCTATACCCACCTCCATCTCCCCTTCAAGGCTGCCACTCTATCCCCTGGACTGGGTCACCAGCCTCCCAACTGGGCTGCCTGCCTCTAGCCTTGACCCTCTGCAATCTTTTCTTTACCCGGGCAAAATGAAGTTATAAAAACATAAGTCATGGTACTTCTTTGCTTAAACCCTTCAGTGACACCTCATTTCTTTTATGATCATGTGCTAAGTCCTTATAGGGCTTTGAACTATCTGGATTTGCCTGAAGTTTCCAGCCTTAAGTTACTTCCCCTCAATCCCTTCCCTGTAGTTTATTGGCAGTCCAGCTCTGACTTCATTTGTCCCTGGGCCTTGCACTGTTTGTTCCCTTAGCCTGAAAATTGTTCCTTGTCCTCCACTTAATTCCCTGGGAGAAAATAAAGGTATCTCTCTTGCTTCACTGCCTCACACTTCCTTCAAAAGCATATGAATTCCCAGGTAATTTAATACATTTATAAGGTTTCTATTGCATCGTTTAATACCTTTCCAACCCTCCACAGATGAGCAAGCCGACCTCAAGCAACCTGCTCAAAATCTGAGTTCTAGCAAGAAGACAAGTGGGGTTATGAACACGTCTGTCTGACTTCAGACACTGTGATCTTTTCTCTGAGCTTTGTTGCTATGATGTTGTTTGAGGTTAAAAACAACAGCAGGTAAACGTGGCTTGGGGGTTGGGATTGTCTATGAGGCTGAAATTAATCCAATGAATGGGGAGAAAAGGAATCTTAGCCTATGCCCTTGGGGGTAGGAAGGTCAGTCATTGGGCTCCAGCTGGAGAGTGGTTTTCCGTTTTTTGAATCAGAGTAATTTCTTTGCCTACCTTTGTGTGGCTATAATCACAGGAACTGTTTTATTAATGCCCTTGGCAAAGCCCAGCAAGATGATCTGTCCTTAGCAACTAAGAGGTAGCTGAGGTCAGGTCTACAGAGCCGGAGGCTCAGCAGGGCACTTGCAGGGGAACAGAAAGGAAATCTGCCAAGGAGACAGGTATCCCAAGAAACCAGGTTTTCAGAAATGGGCTCCAAAGAGTTCTCAGCAACTCTCCCTTAGCCCTTCTCCACCCAGCACTCACCTACTCACTTGAAAACTCACTAGGGAAGGGTTGGTTCTTCGTGTCTGACAAAAGTCTTTGAGTTCCTGCTCTGCTGCGTCACTTTCTCCATGTCCTTTCACCTACCCAGCTTCAGTTTCACCATTTGTAAAATATAATAAAAGTACTACCTACTGGGGGCTTCCCTGGTGGCGCAGTGGTTGACAATCCGCCTGCCAATGCAGGGGACATGGGTTCGAGCCCTGGTCTGGGAAGATCCCACATGCCGTGGAGCAATTAGGCCCGTGAGCCACAACTACTGAGCCTGCGCGTCTGGAGCCTGTGCTCCGCCACAAGAGAGGCCACGACAGAGAGAGGCCCGCGCACTGCGATGAAGACGCCGCAACTAGAGAAGGCCCTTGCACAGAAACGAAGACCCAACACAGCCAAAAATAAATAAAATTAATTAAAAAAAAAAAAAAAGTACTACCTACTGCACAGGGTTGTTTGTGACTTCATTGAAACCATTGTATATAACAGGGACTCACACAGTGCCTGACGCATAGAGAGATTTTTTTATAGTTAACTTTGTAGTCACTGCCCTATACTTTAAAGAAAAATGCACGAGACTCCTGCATAGAACGGCCCCCCTCTTGCCTGCAGCTTTTGGCCTAAACACCCACCTGATTGCCTGAAAGACCAACCCTGATCTGAGTTCAGCCTCCTCTCCCTCCTGACCATCAATCAGCTCCCTGTCACTGAATTCCCTGCTATTTGCCAGGCACTGAGAAACACAGAGATCAAAGCATCTGCTCCTTGCCTACAGCCCAGCAGACGGACAACTCTGTCCTTCTCATCCACTAAGGCTGTTTCAGCAATTAAGCTCCGTGATAACAGTATCTAAGACCTACAAGCTTTCCAAGGGCCTAGGGAAATCTCTGAGATCTCAAATACAAAATTGTTGGCCCTGAAATATGAAAGCAGTAAAATTAAATTAATAGGTGTTTCATTTAGTGTGTCTACAAAATGCATCATATCAACTTTTATAACTTTTTTACAACTTATAATTTTTACAATTTATCATGTGTAAATTCCATTTATCATGGGATGTAGGGGGCATTTTAACTTGTCTGAGTGAGGAACCAAAATGAGAAAGCTTAAAGCTAATGAGGGCCTTAAAGCAGCCTGTACTAGCACCACACAACAGACAAATTCCACCTGCTTCCTGGTAAACCTTCACTCAGAGTCTTCCTTTTCCCAAAATGACTCCTTCCCTCTGTGCAGCTGGTGCTGACTGGCAACTAGGCAGGGCCTTCTACCTCCTCAGAAGGCTGTCCTCTCTGTGGTTTCAACATCCCTCTATCACTCTCTGTCTCTATGGTACAACCTCACTACCCCTGATTGTTAGGGTCTCCCTTTGTCAAAGAGAGAGAGCTTCTATGTCCCTAAGACCTCACTGTGAAGCAGGGAGGTGAACAAATCCACATAAAAACACAGTGTTAAGCCAGCTTTCCAAGGTACAGCAGATTTCCTCTGGCTTTCTCTGTCTTGAGAATTACATGAATTTGTAGGACCTCTTATTAAAGTTCTAGGACCTCTCTTAGCTGGACGCAGGCCCTCAGAAGCTGTCATGATTAGGGCATTTCTATGTAAGGTCCTCTGTTGTGGGGGGAAATCAGGGAAGTTTGATAATAGCTACAGCCAGCTCCTCCTAATTAATAATCCGGTCTCAAAGGGAACTGGTGTCTAGTGTGTGATGAAAGGCTCGATGCCTTGTCCCTGTCTTTGGCCTGATCCTGTTCAGCTTTTTTTAAAAACATGCCAAACATATATCATACAGCTTTACCTTTATATAAGCCTTCTTTTCTTAGCAGAGCTTTTCTGTTTATCTCTGCCTCACATGGAATTTTCCCCTTTGTTGTTTTTATTATCTAAGCAATGCATATTTATTATGAAAGAATTAGAACAACAGATAAACAATGACTCAAACCACCATCCCTTTGGCATTGTGACTGAGGATCAAATCTGCCACTACAGCAGAATGCCAAAAGCCTCCTGCCAGAT
Source organism: Eubalaena glacialis (assembly GCF_028564815.1). NCBI lineage: Eukaryota > Metazoa > Chordata > Mammalia > Artiodactyla > Balaenidae > Eubalaena > Eubalaena glacialis. The sequence goes on from NC_083726.1 coordinate 14,574,458, forward strand.
GGTAAACAACTTGAGCAGAAGAGCCATGTCTGCAGCCAGGCACTGTAGGAAAGCGTGGATTGGGGAGTCGCCCCGATTTGGACTTGGACTTGGAGCCCAGCTCCCTGCCTTGCTGGCTGTGCAGAAGTCCTCACTCAGACTGATAGGAACAATAAGGACATCCATTGGCCCACAGAACTGGAAGCTTCAGGATTGACTAATCCAGTGGTCTCCGATTCCCCTGGTCAGGCCCACCCCCTGCACAAGTGTCACCTCAGGCTGATAGTCAGGTGGCTGCAGCATCCCCAGACCCCAAATCCATACACGGAAATGTCAGAGGATGAGATTATCTCGCTGCAGCATCCCCAGACCCCAAATCCATACACAGAAATGTCAGAGGATGAGATTATCTCGCTGCAGCATCCCCAGACCCCAAATCCATATATGGAAATGTCAGAGGATGAGATTATCTCCTGCTGAGGCTTTCTCTAAAGAGTGAAGACAATATTTGCAGAAGCCACAGAAAATTTTCCCTTGCACCTTTTTGATTAAAATTGATGCTCATTTCTGAACTAATCCTGTAGCCAGCAGAATGCTCTGCACTGATTGGCTTAAGCCTGGGTTCTCCAACTGGAAATGGGCATCCTATTTCCAAGGATAGCTCCACTCATCAAGCCCTGCCCCTGCAGATGTTGTGGAGTGGACGTTGGGAAGTTGACAGTAATCGTGTGGTCTTGGGCAAGTTATCCACTCCTCTGAGCATCAACTCTCTCACTGATAAAATGGGAATAGTCACACACATTTTGTGGTGGAGAGTACCTGAGATAATTCATGTGAAATGGCAAAACACTGTACCTGACACTTAGGAGGGGCTCAGGTGGTGAATAATGTTTGATGAATCCAATAACTGACTAATCAGGTTCCTGTGGTGGAACAACCCACTTTCTTCCCACCATGCTGATTGGACAATGCTCCCTTCTTCAGATGAATCACTCCTTCCTCTGTGTCCCTGAACCACTGGGCAGAGCTCTCCTTTGGCATGGATGGTAATCAATTTCAGCTTCATCTGTTTAACGTCTGACTCCCCCTTGGTCCTGGGATGGGGCATCATGTCCCAGCCATCTTCTTTTCTCCAGTGCTTGATACAGAGCTGGCACAGGATACAAACTCAGTGGATGTTTGTTGAATGAATCACTGAATCACAATTAGGATGAGTACCTACTGAGCACCGACTGTGGTTACAAATGACAAATGTGCAATTTAGATAAGCTTAGATGGAAAAAGAGAAGAATCTATAGGACCACATAATCTGATTGGTGGTTATACAATATTTGCTTTATGATAATTTTAATATTATATAATATATTATATATATTTTCTTTAGTCTTCTGTATGTATATGTTTTATTCAATTTCTGTATGTGTGATATCTTAATTTTTACTTATTTTATTGTTAAATCTTCAAAACAAAAGCCTGAAGGCAAAAAATCTTATTAAGGAGAAAATCATAAAACTAAATGAAGCCTCATGGTACTTGAGAATATTAAAATATGTAACTAAATTTTAACATTTGCTTTAAATGTGGTTTAAAATGCAATGTCATAAATATTTTTTAAATGGTTGAAAGACATTTTGGAAATGCTGACTACGGTAAATATATGAGAAGATGAGCACAACAGAAATAGAATTTTCACTTTAGGAATTATTCAGTATCTTACTCTTGGTATTAGAAGTGGTTTCTCAGTTGAGTGGCCCCCATCACTGTGTGTGAATTATTTGTCTTTCAGTTATGGGGAGACTCCAGTATGGTAACCAATCCTGAATTATTCTTGCTGTCTGGAGAAAACTGTGTGGATGTTTAAATGTTAAATCATTGGAAGAAAATGAATTTTGAACCTCTCTGGTCATTTCATACTGACCTCTTTCTCAGTAAAACTTTAAAAAAAAATTTTACTGGCGTATAGCTGATTTACAATGCTGTGTTAGTTTCAGGTGTACAGCAAAGTGATTCAGTTATACATATACATATATTCATTCTTTTTTAGATTCTTTTCTCATACTGGTTATCACAGAATATTGAGTAGGGTTCCTTGTGCTATAGTAGGTCCTTGTTGGTCATCTGTCTTATATATAGTAGTTTGTGTATGTTCATCCCAAGCTCCTGATTTATCCCTCCCCCCCCATTTCCCCTTTGGTAACCATAAGTTTGTTTTCTGTATCTGTCTGTTTCTGTTTTGTAAATAATTTCATTTGTATCATTTTTTAAAAATTAGATTCCACATATAAGTGATATCATATGATATTTGTCTTTCTCCGTCTGACTTAATTCACTTAGTATGATAATCTCCAGGTCCATTCATGTTGCTGCAAATGGCATTATTTCATTCTTTTTAGTGACTGAGTTATATTCCATTGTATATATGTACCACATCTTCTTTATCGATTCATCTGTTGATGGACATTTAGGTTGCTTCCATGTCCTGGCTATTGTAAATAGTGCTGCAATGAACATTGGGGTGCTTGTATCTTTTGACTGAGGTGGGGAAAATCTAGTAACAGAACTGAATTCCCACTGAAGCCCACGTGGAATGTTGTGGTCTATTCCTCATTCTGAGCTATTAATACTTGCGTGTATCATTCAATCAGGGATTAGCAAAAGAGTTTGTGCTGCTGGTCATCTTCTTGTTGTCTACATCTTCTTTTCACACCCTCATGTGGTAGACAATGAGTCCTTGAAGGGACCTTGTCTCTTTCTCCTCTGTATCCCCAGCTGTTTCCCAGATGCCTGGCACAGTGGAGGTGCCAGATCAGTGGGTGCCAATGGAGCCTGTCTCAGTGGAGCAAAGGCTGCTGAGGGCCACCTCAGAATTTCTTTCTCCATCTTTAACATCCCACACCTGCCAGCTGGGACCTGAGAATGAGCTTGGAGACCTGGCACTTGCGGAGTTGCTCAGATAAACTGAAAGAATGCCAAAGCCAGAGGAAAACTTGAAAATCATCTGGGCTTACATGTTTATTTTGCAACTGAGAAAAAGGAGACCCACAGTGGTGGAGGGTGTTACCTGACCTGACATACTTGGTAAGCAGTTAAGCTGGGACTAAACCTCATGTCACCTGGCTTCCAGCCCAAGCACCTCTTCCTTTGTCACCAGGCTTCCCCTGCTCAGAGGGGTGTGTGCCTCTCCTTTTACACTGGCACAGAAAGTTTCCAGGCTATGAAGCACCATGCCATCTCCAGGAAGAGGAGCCTACTGCCAACCTATCTTAGGGGAACTCATTTTTCAGGCTTACAGCTCTTAGCATAAACAACTCAGACTCAAGGGGGATGTTTCTTACAAGGAGCAGTCATGCAGCGATTGCTCCACTCTAAGAGCTGACTCACCCCTGCCTCAGCCTCTGGGTTTATTTTAGCCCCATGTTTCTGGAGGAGGAAATGAGAACATGATCAAGGATCCTGTGGGAAGAGCCTGGGGCCCTGGAATTCTCACTGGGGGCCTCAGGCAGCACCTCACAGCTCCAGCTGCTTTAGAAACTCACAGCCAAGGGCTCCTACTGAATTAGGGCTGCCAGCCTGGCCTGGTTACGGTGTGCCCTGCTTTAAGAAAACCCACCATCTGGAAATGAGAATTAGGTAAAAGGATTAAATTTTGAGGTTGATTATTGACCTAGCAAAGAGTTTCTTCCCTTTCTTCAATGAATGTGGAATAGTTGAACAAGTAAGGCTGTTGGATTCCCAGCTTCCATTACTGAGCTATAAAACCTTGGGTTTGGGATTAACCCTACTGAGATTGGGAAGTTAGGGGGTGGGCAGGGGAAGAGTTTTGGGCTGGGTCTTGAAAGACAAGTGAGGAAAAGGCAAAGGGCATTATAGACAGAGGAAGGGGCATGTGTAAATTCCTGGAGGTGTGAAAGTGCAGGGAAATGGCTGAAAAAAAGGACGGGGGAAGCCAGGCAGGGTCCCCAGCAGCCTCCTTACTCTACCTGCAAGACATCTTCACACTTTGCATATTCCTGCCCACACACTTTTCCTTAGATCAGTCGTCTTACCTGAAGGCTTTCCCTTTTCTCTCCAGCTGCCCAACTCTACCATCCATCACCAGCACGTAGTCCATTTCCCACTGTCCCAGGCCACAGGTCCCTCGAGTGGCCTCTGTCAGCACTTTCCAACAGTGCTCCATTCAGCCTTTAGCCTTTGCACTGTGTGACCAGTAATCTTTTTATCTAGAACCACAACAAAAATGATTCATCTATGAGCTTTCATATCTTATCTGTCCTCCCTTTCCCTCTGTGTGAGTTTTCTATTTTAGTTGCAGGTAACCATTTACTGCAAACTTAGAGGTTTAAGACAGCACCCACTTACTAGCTCACAATTCTCTTTGTCAGATGTCCGGCCACAGCATGGCTGGGGTCTCTTCTCAAGGTCTCACAAGGCTGACATCAGGTGTCAGCCAGGCTTTGCTCCTTTTTGGGATGTTCTGGGGAAAGAATTGACTTCCAAGCTCATTAAAGTTGTTGGTCAAAATCAGTTCCTGTGGTTGTGGGACTGAGGTCCCCATTTCCTTATCAAAGGCTTCTCTTAGCTCCTAGAGGTCACCCACATTCCTTGCCACGTGGCCCCCATAGATGGTTCACAACATCTTGCTTCTTCCAGGTCAGCAGGACCACACCTCTCTCGCTTCTTCCTAGTGACCAACAAGAGAAAACCCTCTGCTTTGGTCTGTTTTGGTTTGTTTGCTTTGCCATGTGGTTTATTTTTTTAAAATAATGCACATTATAAATATAAACAAATGCATATTATACATTTATATAGATTACAATTTGAAAATTGTAAATTATATATACATTAATTTTAATAGCTATTCAATGATTTGTTTCTAAAAAAGTTAAAGCAATTCCTAATACCATCAGCAATGTTTGAGAGGATGTTTCTCCCCACATGCAAACTAACAAAGATGAGGGTTTTAATTGAGTTATTTGTAGTGAGGTGGATGGACCTAGAGTCTGTCATACAGAGTGAAGTAAGTCAGAAAGAGAAAAGCAAATACCGTATGCTAACACATATATATGGAATCTAAAAAAAAAAAAAAAACGTTCTGATGAACGGAGGAGCAGGACAGGACGCAAACGTAGAGAATGGACTTGAGGACACGGGGAGGGGGAAGGGTAAGCTGGGACGAAGTGAGAGAGTGGCACTGACATATATACACTACCAGATGTAAAATAGATAGCTAGTGGGAAGCAGCTGCATAGCACAGATAGATCAGCTCTGTGCTTTGTGACCACCTACAGGGGTGGGATAGGGAGGGTGGGAGGGAGACGCAAGAGGGAGGAGATATGGGGATATATGTATATATATAGCTGATTCACTTTGTTATACAGCAGAAACTAACACAACATTGTAAAGCAATTATACTCCAATAAAGATATTATAAAAAAAAAAAGAAGGCCTATCCTATTTTCCCCCTATTTCATTGGTTAAAATTTGTTATTATTGATAATTGTTAAATTTTATTCATCTTCAAAACTTGTTAATATACTGGTGACAAACTTCTGGCCATCAAAAAAAAAAAAAAAGATGAGGGTTTAAAATTTTTTTCCAGTCTGTTTGGAGAAAAGTGACTGTATTATTATTTTAATATGCATTTCCATATTTCTGTGAAATTTATTATTTTCACGTTTCTTGGTTATTTGCACTTATTTAAATTGCCTATTCATATCTTTTACTCATTTTCCCTTTGGGTTATTTATCTTTTTTGTCTACTTTTTAGAGTTCATTTTTTATTATAGATATTAATCACTGAAGTATCATGTGACCATTTTTTTTCAACGTATCTTTGGTTTTATTGCCATGAGATTTTAATTTTAAAGGCTCAAATACATTTACATGTTTTTAATAACTTCTGGGTTTCCAATCTTGGTTAAGATCTCCCCTGCCTGAGATTGTACTCATAGTCTCTTAGATTATACTATAAGACAATGATTATTACCAAACTTATGTGTGTAATAATATGTCTAGAAGGTTTCTTTTAATGATTTAAGAGCAAGATCCAGTTTTGTTCTTGCATTTGGATAGCTAGTAGTGTCAGCATCATGTATTAAATTACTCAGCCTTTTTCATTTGGTAAAATCACAACTTTAGTCAAATATTAAATTACCATATATACTAGGGCCTACTTTTGGATGCTACATTCTATTCCCCGACTAATAAATAAATCAGTCCATAGCTATGCCCGTGTCATATTTGTGAAAACCCTCAGTTTTTAAAGTGCTCACTTGATTAGGTCAAGCTCCCCTGGAATGATCTCCCTTTGTTAAAGTCAGTATGCATGTAACAAAACCTGATCACAGGAGTAAAATCCAGCATGCTTACAGTCCCAGGCGTTATTCAGGGCATGTACCCCAGGAGGCGGGGATCCTATGGGACATCTTAGAATTCTGTCTACCACACCCTCCAAGCTTCTCTCTATGAAGGAAGAATTTTTGATTTCAGGGTCAGTTTCTGAACTTTCTTTTGTAATCTGAGAACTGGACAGATTCCACCCCAAAGTGGTGAGAGCTAGAATTACACTTCCTCTCCCAGCAGGTGGCAAGATGTGGAGCAGGCCAGGAGCATGAGCTTTCTGGAAGGCAGTGGGGCCTGTGAACATCAAGACTGGAGGAAGAGGAAGTCATAGGAAACAGTTTATGCATTAAGGGATGGGCAGATGAGAGAGGCAAGGTTTGGGCCTACTGCACAAGTGGGAAATTGGGAGAAGAGGCAGGAAAGAATCACAAGGTTTATTTCAGGTAAAGATTTGATAGGAAGATGAGAATGAGAAAGGGAATTGAAGGACTAGGGAAAAAAGATTTTAAGAAGCACTGCTTTGAGCTGTAAATTGCATCCTCTGGAACACTCTTTAAGAGAAGCCAGTACGGGACTTCCCTGGTGGCGCAGTGGTTAAGAATCCGCCTGCCAATGCAGGGGACATGGGCTCAATCCCTGGTCCGGGAAAATCCCACATGCCACAGAGCAACTAAGTCCACGTGCCACAACTACTGAAGCCCGTGTGCCTAGAGCCTGTGCTCTGCAACAAGAGAAGCCACTGCAATGAGAAGCCCGTGCACCGCAATGAACCCGCTCGCCACAACTAGAGAAAGCCCGCGCGCAGCAACAAAGACCCAGCACAGCCAAAAATAAATAAATAATAAAAAAAGAGAAGCCAGTAAAAACATAAATTTGCTGTTACTAATGTTAGTTACTGGCCTGTCTTTCCTTGGATATGACTCTGTGCAGACCTGGTGACATATATTCCAGTTGCATAAAAAGGTACCTTATATAACTAGTTAAGCTGTAAGCAGGGTTGCCCTATAATGTCAGCAGAAATACTGAGCATCAAGGTAAAGGAGAAGCATAGATTCTCATAGAAATGTTCCATCTAACATCATGAGACATCTTTTTTATTTATCAAACAAACTACGTAACATCTCATTCCCAAAGACCTATACCAATGCCAGACATCTACAATTCTACCTGGGAGCCCTTCAAGGTCAGGGGCTGTCTTGATCATATCTATATTTCCTAGTCCCTAGCACAGAGTAGATATACGAGAAAATATGCTTTGCAATCAAACCTATTTGATTAATAAATATAGTAGCTAACATTGATAAAGCACTTACAAAATTTCAAACAACATTACAAAATATTGTTTTTTTTCCCTGTTTTGATGATAGAAACTAAGGTACAGAGAGGTTAAGTGACTTGCTCAAGTTTACACAGCTAGTAACTTCTAATGTCAGGAATTTAACATAGGCATTCTGAGTTTTTAGCCCATGGACTTGTCCATAAGCTGTGAACCTCTTGTAAGGGACAATGGGATTAATATGCTATATGTCTTCTTCCTTGAAGAAAGAAATAAGACCCAGGATGGGTGTGGAAGGAGTTATGTAGAAGCTCCCTGGGCACCATCTATTTCCTACAAGCACTGGAGAACATGCCCTAAGTTCTAAGTCCTTGTTACTAAAGAGTGGCTGGTAAATAAGCAGCACTGATGCCACCAGGGAGCTTATTAGGAATGTAGAATATTATGCACCACCTCCAGACCTAATGAATCCAAATCTGCTTGTGACAAATCCCCAAGTGATTCATATGCACATTCGAGTTTGGGTAGCTTGAGTCATATTATCTAAGCCAGCACAGTCCAATAAAGCTTTCTGCAATGATAGAAATGTTTTACATCTGCACTGTTCAATAGAGTAACCACTAGCCACATGTAGTTATTAAGCACATGCAGCTAGCATGATCGAAGAAGTGAATTTTTTATTTTACGTAATTTTGATCAATTTAGATTTAAATAGCTACATGGACAGCACAGATTCTAGACTTGTTGTTCCCCTGTGTTTATTTCCCTATGATCCAATTACCCTTTGGAAAGTTTCATTAAGAGAATCTTGTCTTAAAACAGTCTTGTCAGGGAACACAGTGGAGGACTTTGTGTTTCCTCTCAGCTTGGGTTGGAGCATTAAAGAAGGCAAGGAATCATAGCACAGAAGGCATTCTGTGGTCTGGCTGATCCTGCTGCCTGCCTGACATGCCTATGTTCTTCTTCAACAGTCTGTGCATTCTCCTATGGTCACATATATAGTATTACCTTCTGGTTACTCAACTGTATTCACCACCTAATGCAAGCTCTCCAAAGACAAAAACCAAGCCTAATTATTAGGCAACATCTATAGCCATCAGGATGCCTTCTGCTATAAGTAACAGAAAAAACTATTCATTATTAGGAATTTTTAGGGAAACACCCCTTGCCAACATTTTTATTTTAAATTACCACCCTCCTGCTCCACACTCCTTATTTTTCTCCATACCATTTATTCCCATTCATCACACGTAGGAAAGGAAAAAAAACCTTTTCCTCTACTCTCCTAGGTTCTCTAGGAGGCCATGCTGAGGCCTTGCAGATTAAACTGACAAAAGACAGATTAACAGGAGAAAAATAAACAGATTTTGTTAACACGTGCAGCATGTATGCATGTGGGAGAAACCCAGTGATGAGTAACTCAAAGGGGTGGTTAGTACTTGGGCTTATATAGCATCTTAACAAATAACAGTAAATGTGCAGAGAAGTGATAAGACAAAGAAAAAGGTTTAGGCTTCCAAGGGCAGTACAGTGTGGGAAGGGAAATAGAATATTTGGGGGAACTAATGGAGAAGGCTTTTTTTGTGCAGATGCATCTCGTTGCTGACTTTCTGTCTTCTTCATGACTATGAACCTTCCCTGGGAGAGGGGATTTATGGCAGTCATTTCTCAGAAGTCTCTGCTTTTAGTCGGATATGGGAAGCTCCTGGAAAGAGTCTTTCTGCAGCTGTTGATTGTCATCTGCCTCCAGCACAAAATAATCTGTATGTCAAAGTGACATTTTTGGGGAGGGATATTTTGACCCTCTACACATGTTATATATTTTCCTTGCTTATTTGTGTATGGTCTCACTTCAACAAAAGCTTTATGAAGGCAAATGTTAAGTGCTAGGGATAGAAAAATGAAAAATACATTCCAAGGGTTTCATATATCTAGTTATCTATAATAGCTACCATATAATTGTTTGTCTCTATGCCAGAACTACTTGAAGCAGTTGACAAACATCATGTCATTTAATTTTTACAGTAACCCTGAGAGAGCATAGTATTATGCTCACTATTTTAGATGAAGAAACTGACAGAATAAGTGCATTCACCTTCCTCTTACTTGACCTAAACTCTTAATTCTTGAGTTAGCTAGAGCGTATTAGAAATAACTGGGATAACAAAAGATGTCCTTGTAGGAGGTATTGGAGCTCCTAATGCTAAGATCTAGAGAAAATGAACTAATCCTCCTGGATAGAGGTGCCTTAAGAGGCTATTTAGATACAGCACTCCTCACTGACTTATGCTTTTCTTGGAAAAAAATCACATTAAGCTTGATTATCTCTTTTGCTGCTCCCTTCCTCCATATTAATGGTTTAATCTATGTGATAGGTGTTGGATGTGCACCTTGGGGCTGTTTACAGCAACTTGTGAAGTACTTAACATTCTAAAGAAATTAACTGTCCAGTGTAGAGCACTCCAGAGAACAGAGGAGCAAAAGATAGATAGGATGTCTGATAATTCTGGTGTTCTTCTGGACAGAGGATAAATGAAATAGTTTTCTCCTGGTTCTCCTCCAAACTCGCTGAGTTTTCTCATTTTCTTTCTCTGTTATTTCTTTCTTTGCCGACCCCTTAAATGTAGATGTTCCCAAGGTTTATCTTTGGCCGTCCCTTCCACCAGTGCTGTGTTCCCTCCATGGACCATCTTATCCATCCAGTGTCTCAGGAGGCAAGGTAAGGGGGCCCTGGTGAGGGGCCTAAAGAATATAAGATACCCAGGACTAGTATTTAAGCACATACTTCTTATTTCTTTCTGTTTCTGTCGGAAATACTGGAATTCCAGTACCATTAACTTCCAGAGAATTTTTAGGGGGTGGCCCAGCCTTACCCAGAGTAGAACTAGAGCCACTTAGCACCAGAAAAAGAACTGTGACTTGAATATGGCCAATCATCCCACTGAATGGACCCAGATACTTTCAAAACCCCGAAGATATTCTAGAAGGCTCCAAACCAAATGAGTCCAGAAGCATCAGGAGAGTTCCTTTGGGGATGCCCTGGCCATGCCCAGCACAGGTCCTGAAACTATGTCTTCTGAGTCAGGACAGACTGACAAAATATCACGAGTAAGTGATTGATTGAGAATAAGCTGCTACCATCTAGGAAAAAAAAATAAAAACTTGCCTGGAATAAAGCCAACATACAGAGAGAAACAGAGCAAAGAGACAGAATGAGCTAAAGACTTGATCACATCATTGGGCTCCTTGGATCCAGCCATACATGCAGCAAAACTATTCTAGGACTTTCAAATGATATTGTTAATAGAATTCAAAGCCCCGTCTTTTTTTACTACTTTGTTTTAAGGTAGCTTGAATTAGACTTTCCATCAATTACCATCAAATGAGTTCTAACAAATTCTCCACCTAAATGTAGATGACCTACAGCTTGATATCTTCTGCCCAAATGTCTTTCCTGAGCCTCAGACTCAGATATTCAATGAGCTACTTTTCTGGATACTTCTCTGGAGATCCTCACAGGTCCCTCAGCTGAACATGGCACCAGTTAATCTACCATCCATCCTCCCCTGCCCTTTCCCCTGTTCTGTCCCTACTCCCTGAGACCAGCTTCTTTGTCAGTCTTCATTGTCCCAGCTCCTGCTGACCTAGTTCCTGGGAGACCCCAGGAAACTAGGGGTCTCCACCCCTCTTTATCATCCCTCTTTTTCATCCCTCATACCCAATCATTCATTAAACCTTCCTCCAAAATAGTTTCAGAATTCATTCTCTCCTCTCCAATCCTACTTGTAGCTCCTTGACACAGTCTATCATCATGTCTTACTTGGCAATAGCCTCCTAATTAGTCTCCCACTCTAACTTTTCTTTACTAAATGTAACCTGCAATCATTCTGCATTACAGTTATAAAGTTATGTCTCTCTGTCCCCACCCTACCACTGTAAAAGTCTCTGTGTCACCCCATAACTCTCGAGATGAATTTCAAATCCTTCAGTGTGGTATTCGAAATCACTTATAACTTTTCCGGTCTCCACTGCTCCTCACCCCAACCCTCTGTGCTCATGTGGTTTTGCAGTTCCCAGGATATTCCATGCAGGTCGATACCTCTGTGCCTTTGCACAGGTAAAACTGCACCTGTCACCAGCACTTTCTCTCTGACCACACTCTGAAACAGAATTAATTGTTCCTTGCATGAGCCCCAAAACACTTTATATGAAGCATCTTTCATAGAACCTTTCCCACTGCATTATAATTAATTTCTGTCCTATGTTTATCTCTTTCAGTAGATTTCTGAGAGCTCCTTGAGCAACTGGACCAGGACTTATTTACCTTTGTATTCATGAACTGAACACAGTGCCTGGCACATAACAGATGCTTAATAAAAGCTTATTGATTTAAATTGAGGTAGAAAAGCCATTGACACCTTCTCTCAGCTTGTATCTCTCATGTTCCCCCTTTACAATCACCTCTCATTTATATGCCTGTCTCTGGATTAGGACATAAACCTGTTTGTAAAATTGTAATGCACTATATATATATGGCAGAGTCATAATTATAACTCATGAGCAATAGAAAAAAATAGACTGATCAACTGAGCATTATTTGAGCCCATTCTTAGGTCCCTGCCAGAGAACAAGGAGTACTGAATACTCTTTAGTTCCTGTCCCATATTTACTACTTACTAGCTGAGGTAGATTGTAAAAACAGACAAAAATCTTCCTATCCCTGTATTCTTGCCCCTTTTAGGGTGACCTTGCAGTTCCTCTCATCAAAAGGGTGAGACAATTCCCTAACTCCTTGAATATAACCTTGACCATGTGATTTGCATTGACCAACAAGAACAATAAAAATGATGCAGGTGCAGATTGAAAAGTACTTGAACATCAGTATTTGACTTTGTGGCTCTTGGAAATTCTGTGGCAACTTCTATATGAATAAGCCCAGGTTAGTCTACTGAAGACATATGGGCCCCAAATCTCCATCACCCCAGCTAACAGCCAGCCCCAACTATGGGACATAAGAGTAAGATCATTTACAAGAAAACTAGTCCTCAACTGACCTGTCAGCTGACTGCAGCTGCATGAATAAGCCCAAGCAAGACCAGCAGAAGAACTGCCCAAGGGATCTCAAGTCACATTTGCAGACCCACAGGAACATGAGCTAATAAATGACTGTTGTTTTAAACCACTAAGTATTGGGATGGTTATTATGCAGCAAACACTAACCGATTAGCTGTGTGACCTTGAGAAAGTCATGTTACCTCTCTAGGCATCAGATTCCTTATAAATAGGAGGGGATAGCATCTCTATCCTGGAACAAAGGACTGTCATGAAGGTCAGTTGAAATATGATTTTAAAATCCCTTTCTAAGTTGACATCAATTTATAAACATGACACTTATTCTGATATATATATAATTAATGTACATATTCAGCACTGTTTCAGGCTGTCTTTGCAGACTATCTATGCATAGTGTCCCTGGTCTTAGACTGTCCTTAGAGTGTTCCTAGAAGCTGTAGCCAGTTTTTTTATTTACTCAATAATGCACACAGTCTGAAGAATTAAGACTAAGACCCATACACAAAAATAAACTCAAAATGGATTAAAGACCTAAATGTAAGGCCAGACACTATCAAACTCTTAGAGGAAAACATAGGCAGAACAATCTATGACATAAATCACAGCAAGATCCTTTTTGACCCAGCTCCTAGAGAAATGGAAATAAAAACACAAATAAACAAATGGGACCTAATGAAACTTAAAAGCTTTTGCACAGCAAAGGAAACCATAAACAAGACCAAAAGACAACCCTCAGAATGGGAGAAAATATTTGCAAATGAAGCAACTGACAAAGGATTAATCTCCAAAATTTACAAGCAGCTCTTGCAGCTCAATAACAAAAAAACAAACAACCCAATCCAAAAATGGGCAGAAGACCTAAACAGACATTTCTCCAAAGAAGATATACAGATTGCCAACAAACACATGAAAGAATGCTCAACATCATTAATCATTAGAGAAATGCAAATCAAAACTACAATGAGATATCATCTCACACCGGTCAGAATGGCCATCATCAAAAAATCTACAAACAATAAATGCTGGAGAGGGTGTGGAGAAAAGGGAACCCTCTTGCACTGTTGGTGGGAATGTAAATTGATACAGCCACTATGGAGAACAGTATGGAGCTTCCTTAAAAAACTAAAAATAGAACTACCATACGACCCAGCAATCCCACTACTGGGCATATACCCTGAGAAAACCATAACTCAAAAAGAGTCATGTACCACAATGTTCATTGCATCTCTATTTACAATAGCCAGGACATGGAAGCAACCTAAGTGTCTATCATCGGATGAATGGATAAAGAAGATGTGGCACATATATACAATGGAATATTACTCAGCCATAAAAAGAAACAAAATGGAATTATTTGTAGTGAGGTGGATGGAGTTAGAGTCTGTCATACAGAGTGAAGTAAGTCAGAAAGAGAAAAACAAATACAGTATGTTAACACATATATATGGAATCTAAGGGGGAAAAAAAAAAAGAAAAGGTCATGAAGAACCTAGTGGTAAGACGGGAATAAAAACACAGACCTACTAGAGAATGGACTTGAGGATACGGGGAGGGGGAAGGGTAAACTGGGACAAAGTGAGAGAGTGGCATGGACATATATACACTATCAAATGTAAAATAGATAGCTAGTGGGAAGCAGCCGCATAGCACAGGGAGATCAGCTCGGTGCTTTGTGACCACCTAGAGGGGTGGGATAGGGAGGGTGGGAGGGAGGGAGATGCAAGAGGGAAGAGATATGGGAACATATGTATATGTATAACTGATTCACTTTGTTATAAAGCAGAAACTAACACACCATTGTAAAGCAATTATACTCCAGTAAAGATGTTAAAAAAAAAAAAAGACTAAGACCCATTATTAAGTGAATATGACACTAATGATGAGGTTCAGAGTACCTGAGGTTACTGGACTCCAAGGGCATGTCTGAACTTCGGAGACTATGCAGGAAGTGGGATCCAGCACTTTTCAGAGTCCTAAGGAATTTTTTTAAAGACTACCAAGAGCCACAGAGCAAGTGCCAATATCCATGTGCTTTTCAACCTGCATTTGCACCGTATTTACTACTCTCTCATTGGTCAATGCGAATCACATGGTCAAGGTTATAGTCAAGGAGTAAGAGAATTGCCTCCACCTTTTGATGGGGGGGAGCTGCAAGGTTGTCTTGCAAAGAGGTGAGAATACAGAGACAGAAAAAATGCGTGTTCAAATACATTTTGAATACTAAATAACTAATAAATAGTGTAGTAAATGACTTCCACGTCTACTATCTCACCAACCTTGAGAAATCGGGTACTATCCCCATTTTACAAGTGAGGAAATAAAACTCAGAGCAGGACAGGAGTGGAAAAGTGGGGACTCATTCCAAAAGAACCTACAGATTTATCCTGTGTCTAGATGCAGAGAGTAAAGCTCCCACAGCTGCTGAGTGGGAGCAGGCCCCAGTGATCTTTGGGGAATGGGGAGGTCCCAGCTGGACTACCACGCCCCTGAACTCACTGCCAGGAAGGTCCTGAATTAGTCATGAGCACTCTGGCATCAGGCACATTGGTAGGTCTACTTTAAGCTAAAGAACGCGGGGTGAGCTGAGGACTGCAAAAGAACACGGCTGGGACGTGCAGGCACTTCGTGGGGAGTAAATGATGGCTGGAGCCACATCTTGTTCTCCTCTGTAATCTCAACATCTCACACAGGGCCGGACGTAGATGGAAGCACACAGTGAATGAGTGAACTGGGATAACGCATTCTTCCTTTCACTCACGATTTCTGCCTTCATCACTGAATGAGCATTTTTATGCACCGCTTAGATGCCAGGCAGTGACAGTACACAAACATATAAAAACTAGTGTTGTAGGTTGAATTGTGTCCCCCCCCAAATATGGTATTTTGAAGTCCTATCCCTCCCCCAACCTGAACATGTGACCTAATGTGGAAATAGGGTCTTTGTAGATGTAATCAAGCTTAAATGAGGTCATATTGCAGTAAGGTGGGCCCTAATCTTGTGAATGGTGCCTTACGAGAAAGGAGAGAGAGATTTGGACACAGAGACACAGAGAAGGCCATGTGACAACAGAGAAAGAGATTGGAGTGATGAACTTGCAAGACAAGGATTAGCAAGGATTGCCCGAAATCACCAGGAGCTAGGAAGAGCCAGGAAGGGTTCTTCTCTAGAGCCCTCAGGGGGAGCATGGCCCTGCAGGCACCTTAATTTCAGACTTCTAGCTTCCGGGACTGTTAGAGAATAAATCCTGTTGTTTTAAGCCAGTTTGTGGTACTCTGTTATGGCAGCCCTGGTAACCGGCTGAGTCTTTCTCCTCTGTTGGAGAAGACAGATGCATTAACAGATCATTGTAATACAACACGCCAATCACAGTACAATGGAGGTATGTGCAAAGTGTTGTAAGAGCACAGGGGAGGGAGTAATAAACTCTTTCTGAAGAAAACAGGGAAGTCCTCATAAATGAAGTGATATCTGAGTGGGTCTTGAAGAACGGATGACAGCTCATTAAGCAAAAAAAGTGGAGAAAGGCATTTCAGGCAGAGTTGACAGCACATGCAAAGGACTTGAGGCTTGGACCTCAATGGTGTTTGGGGGGAATGGCAAATAATTTTGAAAGATTACAGCTAAGGGTGGGCTGGATGTGAGGTTGGGAAGTTCCACTGAGACTGGAGTGTGAAGTCCATAGGAGCCTGATTAACAGGGGGAGCTTTGAGAGGAATGTCATCATCAGATCACAGCTGGACAGAACTGGAGCTGAGACTGGAAGCAGGGCCCTGGCTGGGCCCTCTCACCGCTGAGTGAGATAGTCCACACAGCACATGAGGAGCCTCTCCAACAGGACGGTGGAGAGGAAGGCTTGATTTGGCCAAAGAGCCAGTCCGATAATGACCCGGATATGCCACAGCCTTCTCCCTAACTCTCCATCTCCCACATCGGAATAGCTACAACCATTCAGGGACAGTGTCTTCTCTGATCTTTCAGCTTCAGATGAGCTGTGAGTCACTTTTATTGCAGAGCTATATTGATGATGCTCTGAAATAGTTCTAGTTATATCTTTATGCCATATGACAAAGAAAGAGCCCACTCTCCCGGGCTTAGAATAAACACTCTATTTGTTACAAAGTTAGGCAGGAGAACGTAGGTAGATCACTCCATCCGCTGTTCCCCATAGTACTTGCCCATGACCCACTAGAATGATTCCCCAAACCACCTCTACAGCCCCTGAGAAGCTGGATCTTGGGCCAGTGAAACTTCTCTATTTATTCATTTGCTGAAGAAAAGAGAAAAGATAAAACCGTGTTTACAACTCTCTTATTAAAGATTTAGAAGGAGAGCATAAAGAGTATTTCTGCTAGGGACTCAGGAGACTGGATTTTCTGAGATTTGGCTCTGGGAATAAAATGCTATAGTGGACAGGGGGAGGAAAACGTCAAAGGAACAGAAGAGATTAAAAAATCAACTTTGAACCTTTACGAGGTGCCAGGCGACTGTCAACTCATCAAACCACTAGACTCCGACAGCATATCTCCAAGGTTGGTGTTACCACCTTCACTGCAGGGACACAGAAACAAAGGTTCAGAGACATTCAACCACTCCCCAGAGCCACACAACACTGAAGGGGCAGACCTGGGATTTGAATCCATGCCTCTCAAAGTCTTTCCCTTCACCCCACTAGAGCTTGGAACCTGGCCCAGGCCAAGGATGGGATGGCTCTGGCCTGGTCTTCTCCATCCAGGCACAGCTGGGCTCCCTTCTGGGCATCAGATAAGCAGACCTGGAGCAGAGTCCGAGGACAGAGAACAGATGCCGGATATATGTGTCGTATGAGGAATGAGAGCAGGAACTGGGGAAGAGAACACTCTGGGGATGTGGCAGCTGTCTTCAAGTATTTGAAGGGCTGTCATGAGGAAGCAAGATTAGACTTATACTGAAAGGCCTCCAGGGGGGTAGAAATAAAGGTGATGGATGGCAATGACAGGCAGTCAGATGTCAGCTCAATACACGAGAGACTCTTCCACCAGGCAGAACTAGAAAGATGGGAAGACGAGAGCTCCCTGTCACCAGGGTGTCCAAGAACAGGCAAGTTGGCTCTCTGATGGCAATGCTGAGGAAGGAATTCAAGGATTGATGAGCAAGAAGACTCAATTCTCTTAAAGGCCTCTGATGGCTCAGAGAATCCAATTTTCTGGTCTATTTATACCCTCAGTGACCCAATTTGACTTGAAATAACTATGCAATTAGTAACTCTAGCCCCATAGTTATATTCTGTGCCCCTAAATAACTTCACTGGCAGTAAAACCCATAGTCTTTACACTGTCCCGCAAGGCCCTACATGCAATGGCTCCACCTCTGTCATTCTACTCCAGACACAGTGGTTTCCTTGCTGTGCTTTGAACAGACCAGATGCACTCCCCCGTCGGAACTTTCCAGTGGCTGTTCCCTCTCTAAACACAATCTTCACCCAAATAACCCTGTGGTTATTTCCCTGGCTCTTTCACATAGTTTCCCAAATGCTCTATTCTCAATAAAAGCCTTCCTGAGAATTCTGTTTAAAATTATTTCCCAACTCTACATCCCACACCTCTAATCCCCCTGTTAAGTGTGCTCAGTTTTCTTCATAGTGTTTATCATTTTCTAACATACTGAATAATTTGCTTATTTATTATGTTAGTATTTATTGCCCATCTCTGCCCCACCCTGCCACTAAGATGCAAGCTCCACCAGGGCAGTTTTTTTTTTTTTTTTGACCATTTTGTTAACAGTTGACTGCCAAGCACAGCACACAGTGTCTGACACAAGGTAAGTACTCAATAAATATTTTTGGAAATAATGAATAAATGAATGAGGTCTCCTTTCATTCACATTCTTCTGCTTGCAGGGAGGTTGTCTGGTAAACCTAAGTGAAGAGGCAGAAACTGCCCAGCATGATAGCACATTGACATTCAGCTGTGAAATAGGGTCAAAGTCAGCAGGAAGAGTTGTTTTAACAGATATTCCATTCCACAGAAAATGGAAGACATTGTCTCCTCCAGTGATGAGCTGGATCTTAAGGACTTGAGATTTCTCAAATTAGAACCAGAGTACCTTATGGAGGACAGAGGGATTAGTGAGGAAGTAGATGAAGAGGAATCAGAAAAATGAGGAAATTCCTAGACGCCCATCCACAGTGCATTCGGAATGGATGATAACAGTCATTACCCATTTACTGAGAACTTAATATATGGCAGGCACTCTTTTAAACACTTTATAATGGCTATCTCTCTCTTTAGTCAACCCTATGAGATAGGCCCTATAATTATTCCCATTTTATAGATGAGAAAAATGAGACATGGCAAATTAATTAATGTACCCAAAGTCATACAGCTGCTAAATCCTAAATCCCAAATCTTAAATCCTCTAGCAGTCGGGGATTCAAAGCCTGGTAGTCTGGTTCAGGAGCCTGCACTCTTAGCTATTAAGATCCACTATCGGGCTTCCCTGGTGGCGCAGTGGTTGAGAATCTGCCTGCCAATGCAGGCAACATGGGTTGGAGCCCTGGTCTGGGAAGATCCCACATGCCGCGGAGCAACTAGGCCCGTGAGTCACATTTACTGAGCCTGCGCGTCTGGAGCCTGTGCTCCGCAACAGGAGAGGCCGCGATACTGAGAGGCCCGCGCACCGCGATGAAGAGTGGCCCCCACTTTCCGCAACTGGGGAAAGCCCTCGCACAGAAACAAAGACCCAGCACAGCCATAAATAAATAAAAAAAAAAAAAAAAAAAAAAAGATCCACTACCTGAAAAAATAAACAATTAAGCTCTAATCTCTGAATTTTGTCTGTTACTGTGATTGGCTGAGAGTAAGACATCTCTCCGCTATCGACTGTACCTATACACACTCTGCCAGCAAGATGGGCTTCCCCACCTATTTAACAAAGTCGTCCTGCTTTCTACAACATGGATACTTTCTGATGGAGTGGCATTCAGCCTGAGACAGATTTCCCACTGGCACAGACAAGACAAAAACACGAACATTTGGACGGTGTTTTAAAACTTATAAATAGAAATATTTTAGTTTGATCCTGACAGCAAATATGTGAATGTTATAAGCAATCTCTTTTAAAGAGGAGAAATCTAACACACACAGCTAATGAGCTATGGAGTGGGGACTCCAAGCCCAGTCATCTGGTCCAAAGTCCGACGCTTTTCCCCATTACACCATGCTGCCTTCACCACACATGGCTGTCTACACCACTCCAAACTCTAGTATCCCCACTAGTCTATTGAAAATTGGATATTGTCTCTGTACCACTGATCTTAGATCAGAGAGGAGCTGAGTATGATGCAACTATGCTTAGGTCTTAATTTCCAAGGCTCAAATGTAAAGTTGGTGAAAGCTGTTTATGTGGGTCTATTTATTCAAAGGATATTTGATGATTGTATACAATGTGTTAGGCCTTTGCTGTCCAATGCAGTAGCCACTGGCCACATGTGGTTTTTGAGCAGTTGATTTAGGACTAGGATCACTGAGGAACTAAGTTTTTAATATTATTTAATTTTTATTACTTTTTTTTAATGTTAAATGGAAACGTAAAATATTTTTCTATTAACAGAGCTTTACTGTTTTGGTAGAAGTACATTTCACTTTAGCTTTTGCATTGCATAAGATAGTACTATTGTATAGTAATGCACTTACATGCATGCACTGTTTCCACTAATACACATAAACACATCACTGATCTAGCTGGAGTTGATGGACTGATTCAGTTTGAATGATATTTGAATGATATGGCTGGTCATCACCAGCCATGATACATGCAACATTTTAGGGTGTTTCTTGGAATACTTTATTCTGACAGCTCCAGTTACTGTGACAACTATGTAAATCTTAATTGATAATTAACTTGAAATACTTGCTAATATTTTAATTATCATACAATGAAATTATTTTTTAGTATAAAAATAAGTATGGACAAATTTTAAAATTTAAAACAAAAGCAGACTACTGATGCAGAATTGAGTGGAGATGGCAAAGCAAATACTATGATCAGAATAGAAAAGAAGAGATTGGAAGAAAAATATTTTAAACTTTACAGTGAATGGCAATTGCAATTTACCGCAGAATAAAACAAAGATTTCTGTTTTGTTAAAAAAAAAAAAAAAAAAGATAACAGACAAACATTAGAGACATTTACAGCAAATATGATGAATTTGATAATAAGTTCCTTCTCTACAGCCAAAAAATAATTGACTAAATTAGTCACCTGATATCAGAATTAAACAACAATCAATAAAAAATTTTAAAGATTTTTAACAGAATCTGTGCTTTTAATTTTGGCCAGCTATGAAATGACTTAGATTCTTACACACACATACATAGAACCATTTTTTGATAGATAATAAAATGAATTATTATTTCACTTATGAACATTTTTAAGAAAATTATGAGGGAACTACTAAAAGTGATATTTTTACAAAAAGTGGAAGATTTTCAATTTCCTAGCCAATATCACACTACGTATGAATGAGCCAAACTTGAAGCTTCATAGAAAGAAAAAGCTTATTTGTGACCCAGCAAGATTGGTATGAGAATTTGCTGAAATTAAAAATTCCATTACACAGATTAATAATAATAATTTACACATTTTTCTAATGGGAATCAATATGAAGATTACAATTGATATTGAAAGAATTATGTACCTTGGCTGCAAAAATGACAAGAAAAAAATTGAAGACCTTTTTTTGGGAGTAAATTTAGAGTTGCTTTTCAATTTATACAATACCCTTTTGCACCCAATGCTAATACTGAGTTTACACAAGAGTTAATGAATCTATTATGAAAAGACATAGTTTTGAAATGGATATGCTTTAGCTTCAAAGCCAAATTAATTGTTCCAAAAACAATGAGTCAGTTTTGCCTATGTGAATTTGAATGTTAAAGGAAAATGATAGTTTTGGTATTTAATTCCAATTTTAGAAAACTTTTAAGTATGTTTGGAGCACAGTGTGAGCATATGACTATACTTTTTTGAGAAGAAATTTTGTAAACTCTAAGTGTAGATCAAGTACTTCTGATGAAACTTTGGTTTCTGAGTTGAGACGTGCTGCAAGTATAAAATACCTACCAAATTTTGAAGACTTGGTGTGATAAAAAGAATGTAAAATTTAAAATTACATGTGTGGCTTGCATTATATTTCTTTTGGACAATGCTGAGTTAGGCAAAGAGGATAGAGAGGTGAATAAGACCTAGTTCCTTCCCTCAAGAAGAAAACTAAGCTCAGACATCCCACTGTAAAATAGCGTGGAAGTCAAGTGATGGAATCTAAAAGATGTGGAAGAAGTATCAAGGACAGCATCTAACTCAGATTGAGGAAAACAAGGAAGACTTCTGGGAGGAGATGATAACAGGATATGGCCTTAAAAGAGAAGTAGGGATTAATAAATGAGAAAAAATAAAAATAGCTTTCCAATGGAGTGGTTATTATCAGCAAAGGCCTGAAGGGGTGAAATTGAGTGCTCATGTAGGGAATAAAAGCAGATCTGGTTTTCCAGGGTGTAAACTGTGAGGAGAGTATGGTCAGGGATCAGCTGGAGAGGTGGTTGGATCATAATAGGTCTAGTAGACCATGCTAGCATGGGGCTTATTCTGTAGATGATGGCAAATGGATTAAGTTGGACACTCAGGCAGTAAACTCTGTAAACTCTAGTTCCAAAAAGTTTTTCTTTCCTAATCTGTTTCACTGGGGAGTGGGATCACTGATAATTTTCACTGGTTGGATAAACAGAGTTAGTTGCACGGACCTTTCTTGAGAGATGAACTCTTATATTGTATGGCAGCTGGTTTCATGTCACTAGATTCAGGTCTTCCCCATATAATATAGTTCAAACACAGCTGATTAATTTCAGAGCCTGAAGTTTTAAATTTCAGCATTTATTGATTCCACTGATTACTGTCTGATATAATATTATATATTCGTTTGTAGTTCAGATTTCCCCACTGGAATATAAGTTGCATGAAGCAGAGACTCTGTCTTGTTCATGACTGTATCCCTAGCACCTACAATAGAGCGTTACATATAGTATGTGCTCAGTAAATATTTTTGAATAAATAACACATTAGATAAGATGGTGACACCTACTGGTAACATGTAGTATTGCAACCTAGCTCTATTGCAGTCTGTAGATACCTAGATAAGGCACCTAAGGAAGCCAAATTCCACCAACATGGCATCATTACCTCTGAATCATGCTGACTTAACTGGCTCAAAAAAATTAAAGTGGAAAGTCAACGGAGGAAAATGCATACCTAGAAAATGAGGCAGCCTAATATAATGGAAGAATAAAGACTTCATACTGAGACCAACATGGATTTCAATTCTCTACTCAGATTTTTACTTGTTGTGTGACACTGTGCAAAGTAACTCACATCTCTGAGCCTCAATTTCTTCATCCTTAAAATGGGACAGTAAAACCAGCAGTGTTTTGATATTGGCAATAATATATTTAGAGTGTGTGCTATACAGGATAGCTAGTATTAGCTTCTATGTAAGGTTATAAGAGGTAAGAAAATGGGGTTTGCTTGTCTGTTTCCAACTTTTCCTCCTCACTTTGGTCTAGGAGGAGACTTGTAATCATTCTCTGCATGTGGTTTTTCAAAGAAGGTAGTTTCTTTGCTCATTGCATCATAGGCTATTTCCTGGCCTTGTATGGTGAGTGAATAAGGTAACACCTGGATTGCCGAGGCTGCTGAGATCAGAAGCCTCTCTCCGGAGGTTTTCCAGGCACTAGGAAATCAACATCCATTGTCAAGCAGCTTCAAAGCTGATTACCTTGAAATGAATGGTCATGCCTCCTTTTTAGGTCTCCATCCTCCCCTTGTTCAAAGGATTGGCTGCAATACATTAGGTCCCTAATTAAGAAGGATGGTGCTCAGCAAATGACTCCTTTGAGCAGAATGCTAAACCACTGGAAAAGTCTTGAAGCATGTCTTCTGGAATCCACAACGAGGGAGCATATGTGAATAGAGTTGATGCTGCCTTAATTGGTAGTGGTGTAGGGATTATATTTCACCACTCTGCTGGGAGTAATAAAGGCTGATGTTATAATCAGTGTGGCAGTAAAGAAATGGAAGCTTAGAATCTGAGCTGCTCTGCTATTCAGCTAGAGCCAATGAAAAGGAAATGGATACTGCCTCAGCTGTTTGAAAATATAGACCTTTCACCTAATAATAAAAATACCCTGGGCAAGATGAAACCAGACCCTACATCTAATAATAATAATATTTCTGGAGTGAAGCCAACCTTAATTCAAGTTCTTTATCATTTACTACCCACTTAGCCTAAAGCATATTGCTTAGCCTTTCTGATATTTGGTTTCAACATTTATCAAATGGGATTATGAAAAATATGTTAATAATTTATCATAACTGGCAAAGCTTCTGGCACAGAGAAAGCTCGCAAACAATGTCACTTTCTCTCTTCTCTTTTCCTACTATTCGAAATGTCTTTGTATTTTTCAGAAGTTACCAACCTGAGGTTTGTATGGACATAAGGGTCTTTACTGATAAGCATGTCTATGGTTTTCAGCAGATTCCCTAAGGGGTTTTTAAACCCCCAAACAAGGCTATCACTTGTAAAATCTTGTAAAAAGATCACGGGTCTGTATCTTTCTTGTATGGTCTGGTTCCTGTCTCCCTCTATACCTTTACTAACTACCATTTTCCTCCTCATTCATTGTACTACAGCTAATCTAACCCTCTCTGTTCCCAAACACACCATGCTTATTCCTGCCTCAGAGGTGTTTTGCTTGTCATCCTCTCTGCTCTCTAGCTCTCCACATGATAAACTCAGATCAAATGTCACTTCTTCATATGGTCTTTCCCTGATCTCCCAATCTAAACAGTCATCCCTAGTCACTTTCTATCATATGTGTAATTAGTCTACTCCGGCTGTTACAGATTGCTGCATAGAGTGGGTGGCTTAAACAACAGACATTTATTTCTCACAGTTCTGGAGGTTGGGAAGTCCAAAATCATGGTGCCGGCCAATTCAGTTTCTGGTGAGAACCCTTGGTTTACTGATGACTATCTTCTTACTATGTCCTCACATTGTGGAAGAATAGTGACCTCTTGCTCTTCCTCTTCTTATAAAGCCACTAATCCCATCATGAAGCCCCCCACCTTCATGACCTCATCTAACCCTACTTATCTCTTAAAGGTCCCATCTCCAAATACCATCACATTGAAGGTTAGGCCTTCAATATATGCATTTTAGGTGGACACAATCCAGACCATAGCAGTACCACTATATTTTATTGACCTCAGCATTTATCCATACCTTGCTTACTGATTTATTCCCTTATTTATTTTATTATTTATCCAATGCTTCATGGGGCACTATTAGGGAGCTAATAGTATTACCATCCTCATTGTATAGATGAGAAACTGAAGCACAAAGAAGCCAGGGAACTTGCCACTGGCCACCAGGTAGGGCCAGGATTCAAATCTAAGCAGTCTGGCTCCGAGGTCCGTGCTTCCAATCACTGTGCTGTACTGTCTCCCATCTATTTTGTGCTAATCAGTTCCACATTTCCAAGCCTTGGCACATGCTGTTTCCTCTGAATTTTTAAAACTTAGATCCAGGGTCATCTCATTGTGGAGATTGCCCTGACCTCTCCTCCCACACTCCCCTTTGTCTTTCTCTTTCTTTTCTGTGACCCTCTCTGCCTTTATTACAGCAAATTTCAAGGGACTTCCCTGCTGGTCCAGTGGTTAGGACTCTGTGCTTTCACTGCCGAGGGCGCGGGTTCAATCCGTGGTTGGGGAACTAAGATTTCACAAGACCAAGCCACGTTGTGTGGCCAAAAAAAAAAAAAAAGAAAGAAAAAAACCCAACAATGAATTTCACACTAAGCCATGAGTACCTTAGGGGAAGAGACTACATCTTAATAATCTAATAATCTTAGCATCCTTTGTGTCTCACACAGTCCCTGGCACAAATAAAGGCTAATTCAGTGTTACTGAATTGATATCTAAGGATCTGAAAACTATGAGTACATAGAAAGCAGCAGAACATAGACAAAGCGAGCATTGGCTCTGAAGTCAGACTGCCTGGCTTCAAATTCCAGCCACCAACTTTCATAACTAACAGGTATGACCATGGCATGTTTATTTACTTTTATGTGCCTCAGTTTGCTCATCTATACAATGGGGATGAAAACAGTACATACCTCATTGAGTCATTGCATGGATTAAATGACATGATGTAGCAAAGAACTTAGCCAGGGTCCTGACATATAGTAAATACTTAATAAATGTTAGCTCCTCCTTCCTGAGCATCCTGGTACATTTCACACTGAAGATGCATTATAGCTATGCCTATCACTGACTAATGAGAAAAGAGCTCATAAGACCTAGGCCAAATGATGATAACATGGCAGACTGAGAGGTATAAACCAATTTACCTGTAAAGCTGCTGTACTTTACTAATTTAGTCCATGCCCAACAGCAATCAGTACTTGCTTAACATTTTTTCCATTCAGATGGATGGAGGTTGAGCGGTCAAAAATGGGGAAAAAGAAATAACCCTGAGAAAACTGATTACACCATTACCAGTTATTTTCTGGGAACATAATAATGCAGCTTTCATTATTTCTTTAATATGCCAGTCTCCTACTGCAAATTGAAAATAGTACATGCACTTCAGATATCTCTGAAGAGAAGCTTAGTTTTGAAAAAAAATGGAAACAAACAGTGGTGTATAAGCACATCCATTCTGATTGGACATGAATTACAGTTTATTATACTCAGACTGCAAGTGGAATTTCAACTGAAGAATATTCAGTATTCAAGTTTAGACTATTGACCCAATAAACAAAATGGACTGTCAAAATTATTTTAATAACTAGATCAGAGGTGAAGGCAGTAAACCAAAAGGCATAACACATTCTAATCTCTGCATTAAGATTAATGATAAAATATACATAGCATGTGTTTAGGCTTTACATCCTACGTGTCCTAATTGGAAAAGGAAAGGAAAAATCATCCCTTCTCTTCCTATCTCCTCAAGGAAAAAGATTAAAATTTTGGAAATTTATGTTGTTCTTTGTCAGGCTGTTACAGCTCAATATTGGAAGAAGATTTTTAACATAAAACTCTCTTTGAGCCACTACCTTCTCATCTACAGAAAATATTCCTTCCATATCCAGCCTGCCTTCTATATCACCAATAGTGGAAAATCAAAAGTATTGAGAAGCAGCAAAGTGTTGTGCTTAAGGGTCCAGATTTTGACTATAGATAACCTAGTTTCAAATCTCAGTTCTAAAACTGCTATGTGGCCCTGGGAAGGTTACTTAAGCTCTCTGTCTATGAGGTTCCTCACTTTACAATAGAAATAATAATAGTACCAAATCATGGTACTGTCCTAAGGAAATAGGAAATTAATATGTCTCATACAGAATAAGCTCTCAATACATTTTAATCATTATTATGTGTCTTGGATGTATTATTCATAAATATCCTTAACAAAATGGAAAGAAGTAATAATAACAATAATACATAGCACTTGCAATATTACAGATTCAGTTTTTAGCATTTTTTTTGTATATTAACTCCTTTGATCCTATAATAACCCTTTGAGGTAGTCCTACTGGGTAGAGGTGAAATGACTTTTCCAGGGTCACACAGCTAGTGAGTAGTACACCACAATGTGAACCCTGGTAGTCTGATTTCAGAGCTCTCATTCTTAAACATTAAATCTATATTCACTTCTTCTGAGCACTATGACTGAACTTATTTGCCATTCACTTAAAAAAATATTCTTTGAGAATCTACTCAGGGTCAAGTAACATTCTGGCATTTGAGATATATTACTAAAGAAGAGAGACACAAGGTCTTTCCCTTACAAAAACTTAATATATTTAATAAATATTTATATAGTTATACTGTTTCTTTTAACCTTGTCCATGTCCATTTCATTCATAGGCATATTGATGAATACTATTTGCCAGGTCTATAGGTCTTTATGAAGTCTAAACATTTGGTTTTGTTTCTTTTACCTTTTCCTCTCCAGACGAAAGTATCCACATTTGGAACCCTAATAGCTTATACAATTCAGCACCAGGGACAGCAGAGAAGAGCTATTGGCACCAGGAATATACCTGAAGTTTTTCTCTCAAAATTCATGAAGATCTGGTACTTTAGAATACACACACACACACACACACACACACACACACACACACACAATCAGGTATTCAAAAAGATCTTAGGAAGAATCCTAAAAATTACTAAACACAAGTACCTTGAACAGAGAGGGAAATTTGCATCCACAGAGCCACACAGCTGAAGTCAAGAACTAAATTCCTAAAACTAGTATATTTATAATTCACCCCATCTCAAGTGCACTGTCACCATCAAGCAGAAGAATTGTGTGTACATTCAGTGACATGGGTGTGGGGTATGGTGACAATTCCCTAAATAGGAATCAAGGAAGAAGTCAGGTACTCTGATTTAAGCTCCAGAGGTATTCTTACTTAGTCAGTTAGGAAGACGTATTTCCTAATATTATTGTTTATTATTTCCTATTTCCTGTATATTTTCTAATGTATTTGAAAGCATAGGTGAAAAGAAGTTTCAAGGTTCATTAGAGGAGAAACAGATCTAAGTTACTACTGACCCTGCCTTAGACACTGCATTTCTGTGACCTCACTGAGTACATTAGAATTCTTTCCAGCCTATCAATGTTTATAGATTTGACGCTGCCTAATTCTGACATCCCAAAGGAAGGTGACTCACTCACAGGAAGCATGTTAGTTTCTAAAGACACGTCTAATCCGGATGACATCACCTTGTCTGGAAGATACATTTTAGGTGGATAGTCCCCAGAGCTCATGGAAGGAAAACTTTCCATTTACTGTGCTTCTCTAATCCCATCCAGTGAAAGCAGCTATGAGAGGCTAAAAGAGAATGTGATTCTGTGAAGGAATATGGAATTATAGATTTAATCACTCAAGACTATAATTATTATAATAGTGCAAAGTTCTTCAAGGAAGTCTCTATAGATATAAATAAGGATCACTATAAATCGTTCTCCTCCAAGATCTTTTCAGCAATTATTCAAGTTCTACTGCCTACTAGCTATGTAATCATGGAAAGTTACTAAAGTTCTCTGAGTCTCAGTCACCTCTTCTGAATAATAAGGACTGTTTTACTTACGGCTCCTCATTGGGGCATTATGAGGAATAATGAGATAATTTGCAACCACTGGTGCAGAATAGTGGCAAGCAGAAGAAGAGGAAATGAGGCCGAGTTGACTAACTCACCTAAGAGAACTAAAATACATTTTTTGAGAAAAAGAAAGAAGGAAATATCCCTAAAGATTGGCACAAGGATTTTCCTTTTCACTGCCAATGAAATTCTTCAACTACCCAAATGTTAAAAAGCTATGCAATTTGAAGAACTGACCTCAAATTCCATCCCTATCACATATTAGCTATCATACCAACCACCTTTCCAAACTTTTATTTCTCCAGCCTAAAAAATATAATTCTTTTACTGGAATATGGTTATCACTATCTTTTGGTAAAGAATCCAACTAGCTACTTGGATTAAAAGGTAGAGAAGCAGTGTTGCATAGTGGTTAATAGTGCAGGCTCTGGCAGTGGTTTGGGTTTAAATTCTGATTCCACCACTCACAAATTAAGTGACTTTGGACAATTTCTTAATGTCTCTGAGCCTGAATTTAGTCACCATTAAAATGGGAATAATATCAACAACCGTTTTATGAGGATGTTAATGATGATTAAAAATGTTAATAGGTGTCAAGCACTTAGGGCAGTATCTGGCACATAATAAGAACTCAATAAATGTCAGATATATGGAAAACATGCCAGACCAAATATAAAGTAGTCCAGGCCTTTGTGGTAGGTACCTCCCTTTACATACTTCCTGGACAGAGGACTAAAGACCGAGAATCCTTTCTTCTCTGTAGAGCTGCTTATTGTGAAACCATGTCTTATTTTTCATTTATTTATTTTTCTTAAGGCTATTCCTTGCTCAGATGATAACTCAAACTGTGATCATGATCATGGTGGGGGGGAAATCACATCAAAGATAATTTATGTTACAATGATGCATGAAGGAGTGGAATTCTATGGAAGGAAAGAAGAGATGAAAGTGGGTCCCGGTGAAGAATCAAGAGACCAGGCTATAAAGAAGAGTGAGGAAGAAGACACAAGACAAGCTACGCTCTCTCCTCCTAACATTTACAAATGCTAGACCTCTGCTGATTGATTGAGCCAGTTCACCCTCTTTCCTGTTGACATCAGTTCAGAGCATAGAAACACAAAATGAGTCACCAGAATGAGCAGATAATGGACCTGGAAGAGCTTAAGATGAGAAAGGCAATGAGACCCAGGAAGGAAGCTCCTAGTTAGAAGAGACAGGAAGTCTGAATGCCCTCCTGGTGCTGTGGGAGGGTTACAGGAATACTATTACAGTGGCTGTTTACAGGGCTATGATCTGCAGGACAGATGATAACCCCAAATATACATGTGAAGGAGACAAGATTTACTAGTGTGTCTATGTTCCCAGCCTGCATATTCTCTACCCCACCTCCATTAAAACTTTTTTTTTTAACTTGTCCAGCAATTAGTAGAGTTTTGGCCTGCTCGTCCAGTTATTAGGGTTTTGTGATGAAATTCAGAATACGAAGAAAATGAATGGAGAGACAGGCCTAGAGATCCAAAAGAAAGAGAAAGAGGAAGTAAAAATAAAACCGTCAAAGGTTGTGTGTTAGAGTCTGAGGGATTTCATGAGGGTGAGCTCAGGAGCATAAACGGGATGAGAAAGAGTGGAGAGAAAGACTAAAAGGGATTTTAAAAAGTTGTTCTAGTTTATAAAATAGACTCCTTTTATTGGTCTTCAAGAGAGCCAGGCACGGTTTAAAACTCCTTTTGATTGCTAGTTTGGACTTTTTAAAATATGACTTTATTTAGAGACTGATTTGGGGTCCAGTAATCAGGGTTATGTATGTGCACTCTGAACTTTGAACTTCAGCCCCACTCACTAAAGACATGGATCGGGACATGCAAGCCCCTTGACTCTATTAAAGGCAAGTTCCTTTGCTCTTCTAAGGAATTGTTGGTGAAGGCAAATGAGAAAATGTCAGCAAAGTTTATTTAAACTTTGGGAATAATGTTTAAAGGAAACAGAAGAAAACCCTCAGTCTTTTCCTGAGCAGAAATAGGTGGCATTTCTCTCCTGCCCCTATTTCCTATGGGGAAGAAGAGCCAGTCAACAGATGACCTGTTTAAATTGGATAAGCGCTGACATGATGTTCCCATCATCAGGGAAATTACCAACTCTAATGATAGGAAACTTATATCCCTTGAGAGAGCTGCAGTAGAAATTGGTTTTCTCCCTTGCCCAGAAATGTCTGTGCTGAGGATTTACCGGGGGCGGAGTACAGCTGCAATGGGGGCCAGCCCTGGGGTTTCATAGAGCAGTGTTTGACAGCCAGGACTGAACAGCCTTGGCTGTCATGAGCTGGGTCCAAGAATTGATGAGAAAGAATCTTGGGGCTACTTGCTGTGGCCTGGGGTAGATGATGCTGTGACTTAGAGCTGGGACAGAGAGAGTCAGAGCTGGCTTAATGAGAGGATGAGACTGGGCCAGGCTGAGAAGTGGTCCACCACCCACTACACTTACCAATCTGAACTGTATATAAGAATCTCTAGGGACTTCTCTGGTGGCACAGTGGTTAAGAATCCACCTGCCAATGCATGGGATGCAGGTTCGAGCCCTGGTCCAGGAAGATCCCACATGCCGCGGAGGAACTAAGCCCGTGTGCCACAGCTACTGAGCCTGTGCTCTAGAGCCTGCAAGCCACAACTACTGAGCCCAGGTGCCATAACTACTGAAGCCCACGCGCCTAGAGCCCATGCTCCACAACAAGAGAAGCCACTGCAATGAGAAGCCCGTGCACCGCAATGAAGAGTAGCCCCCGCTCGCCGCAACTAGAGAAAGCCCGCGTGCAGCAATGAAGACCCAATGCAGCCAAAAAAATAATAATATTAATAATAATAATAAATAAATAAAATTTTAAAATAAATAAATAAATAAATAAATAAATAATCTCCAGGGAATAGTTTTGGAAATAAACGTTCCTGTACCTTACCTGTGGAGACCCTGATTCAGAAGATATCATGTGAGGCTTGGGCATAACTTTTTCATAAGCTTCTCAGATGATTCTGGTGAAGCTTACCCCCAAGCCGGAATTTGAGAACTACCAGTTAAGGCAGTTTCCGACCAATCGATTAAGAAACTGATTCCACTCACCACAAGCTAGTCAATCAGGGACTTTTTTCTTTCATTTCCATAGTAAACTCTCTCCAGGACAAAATGAATAAAAGTCTCCATAGCCTGTCTTAAAAGACCATGCAGTCTTCTTCCTCTTTTTTAAAAATCTCACATCAAACACCAAACAGAGCTTTAGCATGTATACAGCTTACATTAAAACATAAATGCGCTTTGCATTCTAGGTGTCTTCAAGCAGATCTTGAGAGATGTTCTTATAGATCCAGGAATTCAGTGTTATGGCCATGAGGGTGTCGTGAGTGTTGGGGAGAGTGCAGAGAGGTTGAAATTAGAAACAAACATCTCACTCAATGTCAAGTAGAGATGCTCCCCTTAGGGTTTGGGCTATGAAGGACCTGTATTGCTCCAAGGTCAATTCAGAGGATCCTAGCAGGGTCAGAAATTCAGGGTCACTCACTGCTCACGGACAGTGAGTCCAGGGACTTAAAGGTCCCAAGAGACAAGGATCAAGAATAGTCAGTGTAAGAAGGTTGGGGTCTTGATCTCAGTGGGACAATCAAAGAGATGTCCTCTCTGATTGGCATATAGTGCTTCCCAAATGCTGGCCCCTGGACATCAGAAGTAGTCAAGGAACTAGTTTAAAATACAGATTCCCAGGCCCCACACCACTTCTGATCCTTGCCACCTTCAGTCTTATTTATGCTAATCATTTCGGTCAGTCCATAAACATGTACAAAGTGCCTACTATGTGCCTACCAGGCTGTTCACTGTATGAGAATAGGGATTGCATCTGTCTTCTTCTGCCTCAGTATCTAACACAGTGACTGAAAACAACATCCATGCATTCAAAAAATGTGGTGAGTGCTATCCACCAGGCTGAGCTAGGCACTGGGACGAAGTGGTTAATAAATACGCTCCCTATACCAAGTCTAGTGGGACAGACATCCCAGAGGTCTGTTTCACAGCAACATGACTAGTGCTTGAACAACACGTATAAACATTTCCTATCTTCTGAATCCAATGCACACAGGAGCCAGGAAGACTTTCCTAAAACACCGAATCCAGCCACGGTATTTCCTCAAGACAGTCAATAGTTTTCTATGGCTCCTGTTCCCAAAGAGGCGTCTGTAGACTCCATGTAGATAGATGTCTGGGAAAGAAGTTTTCATGGTCAAATAACTTTGGAAGACTCTGGGATAAATTAAATAAAATAATTCAAGTTTCTTTAATGTAGGAATTCTCAAACGAGCCTTGTAAATCTCCAAAAGGGGAGGGAGTGGTATTCAGCACTTTGTCAGTCTTCTTTCCCTGTGGCCGCTTCTGGTACACCCTGAAGAATTCGTTCTCAGAGAACAGATTTTGGGAAATTCCAGCTGACCGCATCATGCCCAAGCTCCATAGTATGCTTCCCCTGGGGCCCCCAAGATCTCCTCCCCAGCCTCTGCTCCCCACTCTCATCCTTGCACTTTAACGAAACCGCACCCCTTCCCACTTCCGAGCCTTCGCTCCCCTCACATTCCCCAAGCCCTACAACTTCTCCCAGGACACACAGAATTTGCCTGAAGAGCATACGCGTCCTTGAAGAACCAGCTCAGCCACTGGCTCCACCAGAAGCCTCTGCCGTCCAGGGCCTCTTCGCTCTGCCTCACAGCGCTCTCTCCATCTCCCGCACAGCACTCGTGTGCCTTGTTATCATGGTTATCAAAGCTCTGGACCAAGAGCTTCTGGAGGGAAGGAGTCTTTACAAGGCTTCGTTTCTCTCTGATCTCCGACACCGGAGTTTCTCAACCTTGGCACTACTGACATTTGGGGCTGGATAACCCTTTGTTGTGGGAGGCTGTCCCTCGTACTGCAGGATGTTTAGCAGCATCCTTCTCCTCTACCCACTAGAGGACTATAGCACCACCATCACTTTCTCCTGCTCCCCCAAGGTGCGAGAACCAATGTCTCTGGACATTGTTTGATATTCCCTGGGGAACAAAATCATCCCTCACTGAGAACCAGTGTCTTGCATCTAGCACAGTGCCAGGCATTCATCAAACAAATATTTACTCAACATGTGCTAGTTCAGGCTCTGTGCCAGGCACAGGTAATACAACTATGAGCAATCACATGCTCCTGCCTTCAAGGTATTTATCTAGTTACAGGAACTGAGAAGTAAATGGACATTATTAAGAATGTAATAATAGTCACAGTTCCATGAAGACTTGCTTATTCTGATTATTTTTATATCCCTAGCTCATAGGACCGTGCCTGATACATACTAAGTGCTCAATAAATACTTGTTGATATACCATATTAACTAAAATTTATAGAGTACTTATTGTGTGCCAGAAACTGTTCTACACACTTTATGTATATTAAATAGCTTTAGCTCCTATGAGGATCTATTATTATACTCATTTTACAGGTAAGCAAACTAAATCATAGAAATGGTAGGTAACTTGACAATGATCATGTAGTGAGTGCAAGGCAGAGCCGGGAATTGAACCCAAGCAGCCCAGTCCAAGCTCAAGTACCCCACGTGTTATTTCCAAGGATGAACAACATCGATCGAACCTTGCTTTGTGCTAGGCATAACAACAACACAATAAGCTATTTATTTTATTCTCATCCTTATCAGCATTTTATAAATGGGAAATTTATAAATTACCCATTTGGGAAAGCTTGAAGCACAGAAAGGTTAAGTAACCTGCAATCTCCCGTAAGTGCTAAGTGCTGAGTTGCTCTGTCTGACTGTGGGGGACTGTGCCCTTAACTACCATGCTATACTGCCTCAAATAGGGAGAAGTAATAAGTAACTGTTAGATGGTTGAGGAACAGTGTCTAAATGCTTTCTGCATCTTCCACCAAGCAGAGGGCCTGATACCTAGATGGTGCCCCACTCATGAGTTTTGAAATGATCAGATCACATCTGACTTGTCCTCCTGGCTCTGCCTCAGAGTTGTTGTGTGACCTTGAAGACTTCACTCCCACCCAGCCAGGCCTCGCAAAATGAGAGATTTCAGATTTCCTGAGTTCCCTACAGCTCTGATGCTGATTCCAGCAGCCACAGTCCTGAGTCGACCCAGAGAGCCTTCTTTCTATTTTGGAGGCCAACCAGGTAAAGCTCCTCCTCTGACTGTCCTGATTGGTTTATTTGTCTCCTGATGCAGGTGCTGTTTTGGTTGCCTGGCAACACGGTGATGGCGACTGCCAGTTTCCAGAGGAGCAGTAAATGAATGAGCAGAGATATTCATGCTGGGAGCAGTGGTCATAGCCAGAGCAGAGCACTGCAGAATTTGTAACTCCACCTGTCCTGAATGTGCTTTTCCTATCATGCTGCTAGAGCAGCCTACTGGGGAATATTTGGTTGGGGAGTGGAGAGAAAGAATCTTCATTCTGGAAGCGGCAAAAATCCCTTACGCACAATCTTGGGGGATTGTGCATAATCCCTTGTGCACAATCCTATCTGCCCACGAGGAGGTGACCCTATCACAAAAATCACAAACACAAGTGTATATTTTAGTATCACTACTAAAAGCTCTTCTGCTCTCTTCCATGTACAAAACTACTGCTTCCTCTCTTCCACCTGCTTTTAAATGTACATCCCAGGTTCTGAATTAAAGGACAGGTCATATAAATTGGCCCAACTGATCCCCATGATCACCCTGCAAAACAGGCAGAACTGAAATCGGCAGATCGGGAAAACTTTAGAAAGGTTAAGAGCAGTGATTCTGAAATAATGTAGATGTGGGTTCAATTCCTGACTCTTCCACTTATAAAGTGTGCAACTTTGAGTAAGTTTCTTAGCTTCTTTGAGTGTCAGTTTCTCCATCTGTAAAATGGGGATATTAACACCTATCCCAAAGTGTCATTGAAAGCAGTAAGATAAGAGATGTTAAACACTTACACAGAGGCTGGTGCATAAGTGCACAATTATTATTATTATTATTGCTATTATTACTGCTTAGGGTCACGCACACAACTTAAGTATAAAGCTGGGATTTGAACTCAAATCTCTAGTAATACCCAGGCAAATTTTTGCCATTACTTCCTACCTCCTCTGAAAGGAAAAGTTATAAGAATGCATTCTTTGAACAAATATTTATGTGCCACTATGTGATGGTGATGAAAATTTTACCTTGTATATAGCATTTTATAGACCAAGCAGTGCTTTCAGATGCATCCTCTTAATATCCTGGTGACTCCTCTGATGTCTGGATGGAGATAGTTTTGGGAAAAGCAATTGTCTGCCTCTGAAAGTTAAACTCTGTTCTTCTTCCAGGGGCTTAAAAGCCAGGAGAGGGAACCCCATCCCCCAGTGCATTGAGCCAAACTAAGGGCATGGAACTCAGCATCCAGGTCACTCAGCAGGTCCTTCTCTCTTCTGTTTGCTCTGACCAACATAAAGGACTCAAAGTCCAGCATGGAGGGACCACCGTGTGGCCAGATGTCTGGAGTCCGGGCTGAATCTGTTCTTGCTGATGACAAGGGAGAGATATCCAGCCAGCAGCCTCTTCACTGGCTCCCCAACACACACGCTAGGATTTAGATCCAATCATCTAGCTTCTGTTGTTACTTGCTTCTGCTTAGAATAGCTGAGCTGAATGGAATCGTAGAAAGCCTCCCTCCCTCTCTCTCAGTCTCTCTCCCTCCTTAACTCCCTCCTTCTCTCTCTCTCCTCCAACCCCCCCTCCCCCATCCCTCTCTTGTTCTCTGTCTCCTCCCTACCCTTATCTCTCTATGTCTCTCTCTTTCTCTCCAAGCCCTGCCCCACACCCCTCCCCCCCCACATACACACAGTTTGCAATGGCCCCTGAGCTACCTCACACTAGGGTGCTGGGAAGTACATAGAAAACCACTGACCAGGTCCAAACTCCTCCTCACTCTACAAAAGAAGAACAGAGACCCAGAGAGGGGAAGTGACTCCCACAAGATCACACAGCCAGACAACCTGACTCCCATTCTAGTGCTCTTCCTTCTGCATAGCACTAAATATAGAAACTTGTTCAAGTTTCCATTCTAAAACCTCCCATTTAAAAATATCTACTGTATTGTTCAAATTAAGAAAAATAATAAAATGCAAGGGTTTGGGTTTTTTAATTACATTTTGATTATATTAATAATGATGCAAACATAATCTTATACAAATTTGAATATTATGGATAAGGCTAAAGACCCGTTTGAAACCTACCCACACAAACACATATGAGGTTGTCTCCTTGCTATCCTTAAAGATAACCACTGGTAGCAACGTTTTTGTGCTCCTACAGTATATGTGTGTGTGTATACATTATATATGTGTGTATAGTGTGTGTAGATAGATAGTGTGCATATATTCACAAATAAAATAAAATATGTAAAATGCCTATATATAGGTATACTATCTATATCTAATATATACTATATCTAGATAGATAGACAGACAGACACACACATACTATAACACTTTTCTTCAATTTACTTATTCACTAAGCAATTTGCCTTGACCATTATTAGCACATATTAGCATGGATCTACCTCATTCTTTTTAGTACTTTATAATATTACACATATATGGACATGCTATTTTATGCTTAGTCATTCCCCTACTGATGAACAGTTAGGTGGTTCATCATGCCTTGATGGACATCTTTGTACTGTACACATCTCTTTCTGCACATGAGTGAGCCTGTCATTAGTGAAGGGTCCTAGAGATGAAATAGCTGGATCATGGGATATAAGCATTTTTAATTCTGATGTGGCCCCAAATCCTTCCCACTGATACACATTGGTCTCTTGAAGGGTACTCCTGCCAAATTACTCTTTCCACACCAAACAGGAAGTGAGATACAATATTTTCTTGAGTAAATAACACCACATGCACAGGAACAGATGGGTCTGGAAAGTAGAGATGCATAGAAGGGATAAGCCGATGTGTAAGAAAAAGGTGCCTTATTGGAAAGGTGCCCAGAGCCCCAGCCTGAAGCACAGCCTGCAATAGTGCCCCAGAGTTCTCTCATGAGTGGACCTCCTTTGGGGAAAAGCATTAAGTCTCCAGAAAGCTCTTGTGAAAATATAAGTATCCTACCTTAGAAGGGTGACACCTGAAGCCATTAGCATGGATTAATTGATCAGTTTACCCAACAGAGAGGTGTAACAACTTGAGCAAACAAGTTCACTTCTCTGAACAGTAATAACTTCAACTTTGGAGGGTTTTGTGAAATCAAATCAAATCAAATATGTAAAATGCCTTTGAAAGGACCTAACAAACAGTGCATACTTGATAAAACGTAGTTTTTAGTATTGGCTCAGAGAAATAAGGAACAGAAAAGATACATTTTAAGTTGGATAACTGGTTGGGATTGAAAAATATTTGGCTCTGGGTTTCCCAATCCCATGCTGGTTCTAACTCAAATGCAGCTAACATTGAGATCATGGTATTTGCCAAGTGCTTTCATGTTTAAGCTTCACAACAGTCCTGTAAAGCTATGTATATTACCTTATTTTATAGGTGAAGAATCCACAACTTGGAGAAGTGAAGAGACTGGGCCAAGACCACACAGCCGCACAGGAAGCTGTGAACCTGACACTCAAACTCCAGCTCAGTGGTTCTCAACCTTGATTACACAATGATGTCACCTGGAAGGCTGACAAAAACTGTCTGCTGATACCCAGGCCCCATACCCTCTCAACTGGTATGGTTGGGGCATCAGAGGCCCAGACATTGGTGCATTTTAATATCCAGAGGTGACTCTAACGTGCAACCAGTGGTAAGAACCACTGCTTAGGCGTTTTCGTTGCCTATCCCATTAGATGGAGGCTGGTCTTCTTTCTGCCTCTCTGCAGCTGCTTCTTAGTGAGTTGTGAAGGCAGATGTATTAGAACATTACCTTGAAAGTGACTGATCAGCTAAAACCTTCAAGTGCCCTTAATTACAAAGGAACAGCCACTGACATCTGCCTCCCTGTAAGGGGGATTCCAAGGACTTGGAAACTTATTTTCCTGGTTGCCATGGCAATCTTTTGCAACGTCAGCAAAAATGCTCTGCACTATAAACAAGCAAGCACAAAATCTTTATCTCAGAATCTGCTCAAAATCTTTAGCTCAGAATCTCCCTCAGCTCCAGACCAGGCCATGTCACTTTTGAGCCTTTACTTAGGGATTCTAAAAATGAACCATAGATGTTAGGACATTTTAAACACTCCCTTCATTTTACTAGGGCTCGGAGATGAAATGAATTGCTTCATTTATTTCATGAAGTAAACGAATATAGGAGTAAATTAATATTTTCAGATTGTTTTTATTCTATGCCTTACCTCCCCATCTTTCTAAAACAATTTTTAAATCCAAAGAGGAAACAGGTGAAATTGAAAAGTTTTTCCACTTTTACCTTTTTAATTTTTTGTAAATTTTTGTTTTTTAATTTATTTTTTAACACCGGAAGAGTACTTAATATATGCCAGGCATGCTCTAAGAACTTTCTATGTTTTAATAACTTTTGTCCTTACTGCAACTCCAGAAGGTATTATTATTGTTGCTGTTGTTATTATTATCCCCATTTTATATTCTATAGATAAGAACCCTGAGGCAGTTACAACATGATTATTTGATATGCATATACACAGTGAAATGATGACTACCTTAACCCTCTCTGGATGGACTCCAGAGCCGTTTTACTCCTCCAGCTGATAAAGCAGCATTTTTCTCCTCACAGGCATATTTGCATTTGGGTCCCTTGATCAATCTTCAAACATAGCAATTCATCTTTGATTATAAGGATTTTAGGCACCATGATAGGTAGAGAGCGGGAAATAGGAAATAAATTTTCTATGACCTTAAAAATCTCACCATGGATGGACAACCAAATCAACTATGCCCTTGTTGACAAATGTGAACAAGCCATACCCAAATGGAGTAGAAACTTTCCGGACTCAGGTCCTGGGTTCCAATTACAGCAATGTCTCTCACTAGCTGTATTACATGACACCAAGCTGAGTGTGTGAAAAGCACACATGGCCTTTGTTGTCAAGACAGAACTGAGTTTGAGTCCTCACCTCAACAATATATCATCTATATGACCTTGCACAAGCCTCATTTTCTTCACCTATGAAATGGGGATAATGTCTTCTTAACAGGGTTTGTTATATGGGCATGTAAAATATTTAGCTCAGTGCCTGGCACACAAAAAGTGTTCAATAAATGATAGCTATTATTAATATAATCTATAAACCATGAATACTATCTAATCTGCCTACCATACAGGAATGTATATAAATTGAGGGGATTTATATGAAAGGATTTTGCAAACTGCAAAATTTACATACAGGAAGGCTTATTTCTGCAGTTGTTTTGTTATTTTAAGGGCTTGATCAGTTTTGTTTTTTTTTTAAGATCTGTTAAGAATAGCAGATCTGAGTTCTTATCAAAAACAAATATCCTGATCCCATAAATACCCCAAGCCCCTTGCCTTCAGGGAAGTGGATCTGAGACTAGTTCTCCCACCTTCTTGATTAGCTGCCTTGCGAATAAACCCTCTCTCTGCCGCAAACCTCGGCATCTCAGCATTTTGGCTTGCTGTTGGTCGGGCAAAACGAACCTGGTTCAGTAATATTATCTCCGTTGGAAAAATGGAAGCTCAAAGTGGTTAAGAAGTTTAAAAGTATACCAGTAGTAAGTTGTAGAGATTGTGTGCGCAGCCTGGCCGGTTGCCCGCAGCATTCTACCTGCTGCATTCAGAAAGGCTGAACCTTGATGGAGAAGAAAAGGAGGTTCCACTGTACAGAATGCTCTCCCGTGCACATGCTCCAAGAGATTTCATGCCAGGCAGAGGGCACAAAGTACTCTGA
Organism: Eubalaena glacialis; assembly: GCF_028564815.1. Taxonomy (NCBI): domain Eukaryota; kingdom Metazoa; phylum Chordata; class Mammalia; order Artiodactyla; family Balaenidae; genus Eubalaena; species Eubalaena glacialis. The sequence goes on from NC_083726.1 coordinate 14,615,229, forward strand.
TAATTATCAAACTGTGTGGTTGACAGGGTCTTCGTACTCCAGCTGGGTGTCAGGTCTGTGCCTCTGAGGTGGGAGAGCCGAGTTCAGGACATTGGTCCACCAGAGACCTCCTGGCTCCACATAATATCAAAAGGTGAAAGTTCTCCCAGAGATCTCCATCTCAATGCTAAGACCCAGCTCCACTCAACGACCAGCTACAGTGCTGGACACCCCGTGCCAAACAACTAGCAAGACAGGAACACAACCCCACCCATTAGCAGAGAGGCTGCCTAAAATCATAATAAGGTCACAGACACCCGAAAACAAACCACCGGACGTGGCCGTGCCCACCAGAAAGACAAGATCCAGCCTCATTCACCAGAACACAGGCACCAGTCCCCTCCACCAGGAAGCCTACACAACCCACTGAACAAACCTTACCCACTGGGGGCAGACACCAAAAACAACGGGAACTACGAACATGCAGCCTGAGAAAAGGAGACCCCAAACACAGTAAGTTAAGCAAAATGAGAAGACAGAGAAACACACAGCAGATGAAGGAGCAAGGTAAAAACCCACCAGACCAAACAAAGGAAGAGGAAATAGGCAGTCTACCTGAAAAAGAATTCAGAGTAATGATAGTAAAGATGATCCAAAATCTTGGAAATAGAATGGAGAAAATACAGGAAACATTTAACAAGGACATAGAAGAACTAAAGAGCAAACAAACAATGATGAACAACACAATAAATGAAATTTAAAATTCTCTAGATGGAATCAAAAGCAGAATAACTGAGGCAGAAGAACGGATAAGTGACCTGGAAGATAAAATAGTGGAAATAACTACCGCAGAGCAGAATAAAGAAAAAAGAATGAAAAGAATTGAGGACAGTCTCAGAGACCTCTGGGACAACATTAAACACACCAACAATCAAATTATAGGGGTCCCAGAAGAAGACGAGAAAAAGAAAGGGACTGAGAAAATATTTGAAGAGATTATAGTTGAAAACTTCCCTAAAATGGAAAAGGAAATAATCAAGTCCAGGAAGCACAGTCCCATACAGGATAAATCCAAGGAGAAACACGCCAAGACACATATTAATCAAACTATCCTAAATTAAATACAAAGAAAAAATATTAAAAGCAGCAAGGGAAAAACAACAAATAACATACAAAGGAATCCCCATAAGGTTAACAGCTGATCTTTCAACAGAAACTCTGCAAGCCAGAAGGGAGTGGCAGGACATATTTAAAGTGATGAAAGGGAAAAACCTACAACCAAGATTACTCTACCCAGCAAGGATCTCATTCAAATTTGATGGAGAAATTAAAATCTTTACAGACAAGCAAAAATTAAGAGAATTCAGCACCACCAAACCAGCTTTACAACAAATGCTAAAGGAACTTCTCTAAGCAGGAAACACAAGAGAAGGAAAAGACCTACAATAACAAACCCAAAACAATTAAGAAAATGGGAATAGGAACATACATATCGATAACTACCTTAAATGTAAATGGATTAAATGCTCCAACCAAGAGACATAGACTGGCTGAATGGATATAAAAACAAGACCCATATATATGCTGTCTACGAGAGACCCACTTCAGACCTAGGGACACATACAGCCTGAAAGTGAGGGGATGGAAAAAGATTCCATGCAAATGGAAATCAAAAGAAAGCTGGAGTAGCAATTCTCATATCAGACAAAATAGACTTTAAAATAAAGACTATTACAAGAGACATAGAAGGACACTACATAATGATCAAGGGATCAATCCAAGAAGAAGATATAACAATTGTAAATATTTATGCACCCAACATAGGAGCACCTCAATGCATAAGGCTAATGCTGACAGCCATAAAAGGGGAAATCGACAGTAACACAATCATAGTAGGGGACTTTAACATCCCACTTTCACTAATGGACAGATCATCCAAAATGAAAATAAATACGGAAACACAAGCTTGTAATGATACATTAAACAAGATGGACTTAATTGATATTTATAGGACATTCCATCCAAAAACAACAGAATACACTTTCTTCTCAAGTGCTCATGGAACATTCTACAGGATAGATCATATCTTGGGTCACAAATCAAGCCTTGGTAAATTTAAGAAAATTGAAATCGTATCAAGTATCTTTTCTAACCACAACGCTGAGAATAGATATCAATTACAGGAAAAAAATCTGTAAAAAATACAAACACATGGAGGCTAAACAATACACTACTAAATAACCAAGAGATCACTGAAGAAATTAAAGAGGAAATCAAAATACACCTAGAAACAAATGACAATGAAAACACGACGACCCAAAACCTATGGGATGCAGCAAAAGCAGTTCTAAGAGGAAAGTTTATAGCAATACAATCCTACCTCAAGAAACAAGAAACAGCTCAAATAAACAACCTAACCTTACACCTAAAGCAATTAGAGAAAGAAGAACAAAAAAATCCCAAAGCTAGCAGAAGGAAAGAAATCATAAAGATCAGATCAGAAATAAATGAAAAAGAAATGAAGGAAACAATAGCAAAGATCAATAAAACTAAAAGCTGGTTCTTTGAGTAGATAAACAAAATTGATAAACCATTAGCAAGACTCATCAAGAAAAAAAGGGAGAAGACTCAAATCAATAGAATTAGAAATGAAAAAGGAGAAGTAACAACTGATACTGCAGAAATACAAAGGAACATGAGCGATTACTACAAGCAACTATATGCAAATAAAATGGACAACTTGAAAGAAATGGACAAATTCTTAGAAAAGCACAACTTTCCGAGACTGAACCAGGAAGAAATAGAAAATATAAACAGACCAATCACAAGCACTGAAATTGAGACTGTGATCAAAAATCTTCCAACTAACAAAAGCCCAGGACCAGATGGCTTCACAGGCGAATTCTATCAAACATTTAAAGAGCTAACACCTATGCTTCTCAAACTCTTCCAAAATCTAGCAGAGGGAGGAACACTCCCAAACTCATTCTACGAGTCCACCATCACCCTGATACCAAAACCAGACAAAGATGTCACAAAGAAAGAAAACTACAGGCCAATATCACTGATGAACACAGATGCAAAACTACTCAACAAAATACTAGCAAACAGAATCCAACAGCACATTAAAAGGACCATACACCATGATCAAGTGGGGTTTATCCCAGGAATGCAAGGATTCTTCAATATATGCAAATCCATCAATGTGATAAACCATATTAACAAATTGAAGGAGAAAAACCATATGATCATCTCAATAGATGCAGAAAAAGCTTCTGACAAAATTCAACACCCATTTATGAGGTCATATATATATATAAAGGCCATATATGACAAACCCACAGCCAACATCGTTCTCAATGGTGAAAAACTGAAACCACTTCCTCTAAGATCAGGAACAAGACAAGGATACCCACTCTCACCACTATTATTCAACAAAGGTTTGGAAGTTTTAGCCACAGCAGTCAGAGAAGCAATAGAAATAAAAGGAATCCAAATCAGAAAAGAAGAAATAAAGCTGTCACTGTTTGCAGATGACATGATACTATACATAGAGAATCCTAAAGATGCTACCAGAAAGCTACTAGAGCTAATCAATGAATTTGGTAAAGTAGCAGGATACAAAATTAATGCACAGAAATCTCTTGCATTCCTATACACTAATGATGAAAAATCTGAAAGAGAAATTAAGGAAACACTCCCATTTACCACTGCAACAAAAAGAATAAAATACCTAGGAATAAACCTACCTAAGGAGACAAAAGACCTGTATGCAGAAAACTATAAGATACTGATGAAAGAAATTAAAGATGATACAAACAGATGGAGAGATATACCATGTTCTTGGATTGGAAGAATCAACCTTGTGAAAATGACTGTACTACCCACAGCAATCTACAGATTCAGTGCAATCCCTATCAAACTACCACTGGCATTTTTCACAGAACTAGAACAAAAAATTTCACAATTTGTATGGAAACACAAAAGACCCCGAATAGCCAAAGCAATCTTGAGAAAGAAAAACAGAGCTGGAGGAATCAGGCTTCAGGACTTCAGACTATACTACAAAGCTACAGTAATCAAGACAGTATGGTACTGGCACAAAAACAGAAATATAGATCAATGGAACAGGATAGAAAGCCCAGAGATAAACCCATGCACATATGGTCACCTTAGTTTTGATAAAGGAGGCAAGAATACACAATGGAGAAAAGACAGCCTCTTCAATAAGTGGTGCTGGGAAAACTGAACAGCTACATGTAAAAGAATGAAATTAGAACACTCCCTAACACCATACAGAAAAATAAACTCAAAATGGATTAAAGACCTAAATGTAAGGCCAGACACTGTAAAACTCTTAGAGGAAAACATAGGCAGAACACTCTATGACATAAATCACAGCAAGATCCTTTTTGACCCAACTCCTAGAGAAATGGAAATAAAAACAAAAATAAACAAATGGGATCTAATGAAACTTAAAAGCTTTTGCACAGCAAAGGAAAACATAAACAAGACGAAAAAACAACCTTTAGAATGGTAGAAAACACTTGCAAATGAAGGAACTGACAAAGGATTAATCTCCAACATTTACAAGCAGCTCTTGCAGCTCAATATCAAAAAAACAAACAACCCAATCCAAAAATGGGCAGAAGACCTAAATAGACATTTCTCCAAAGAAGATATACAGATTGCCAACAAACACATGAAAGGATGCTCAACATCACTAATCATTAGAGAAATGCAAATCAAAACTACAATGAGGTATCAACTCACTGCGGTCAGAATGGCCATCATCAAAAAATCTAGAAACAATAAATGCTGGAGAGGGTGTGGAGAAAAGGGAACCCTCTTGCACTGTTGGTGAGAATGTAAATTGATACAGCCATTATGGAGAACAGTATGGAGGTTCCTTAAAAAACTAAGACGAGAACTACCATACGACCCAGCAATCTCCCTACTGGGCATATACCCTGAGAAAACCATAATTCAAAAAGAGTCATGTACCACAATGTTCATTGCAACTCTATTTACAATAGCCAGGACATGGAAGCAACCTAAGTGTCCATCGACAGATGAATGGCTAAAGAAGATGTGGCACATATATACAATGGAATATTAGTCAGCCATAAAAAGAAACGAAATGGAGTTATTTGTAGTGAGGTGGATGGATCTAGAGTCTGTCATACAGAGTGAAGTAAGTCAGAAAGAGAAAGACAAAAACTGTATGCTAACACATATATATGGAATCTAAAAAAAAAAATTAAAAATGGTTCTGAAGAACATAGGGGCAGGACAGGAATAAAGACGCAGACATAGATAGTGGACTTGAGGACATGGGGAGGGGGAAGGGTAAGCTACGACGAAGTGAGAGAGTGGCATGGACATATATACACTACCAAATGTAAAATAGATAGCTAGTGGGAAGCAGCTGCATAGCACAGGGAGATCAGCTTGGTGCTTTGTGACCACCTAGAGGGGTGGAATAGGGAGGATGGGAGGGAGATGCAAGAGGGAGGAGATATGGGGATGTATATCTGATATATATGTATGGCTGATTCACTTTGTTATACAGCAGAAACTAACACACCACTGTAAAGGAATTATACTCCAATAAAGATGTTAAAAAAAATATATATCCTTTTAAACCACCACTACCACCGCCCTGTGGAGCTGGATTTCTTAATGAGTGGTAGGAGAATGTTTACCTGTCACCGTGTGTGCATCCACACGTATGCACATTACTGTGTGAACTGTTCCCCTTGGGGAAAGTGTCCTATGATGCAATATGTTTCTTTCCTTCCTGGATCCATCAGGAGTCTTGGTTAAAAGCAAGATAAACAATTTGAACTGCTAACACAAGAAGGAAAATTAGCAGAGATGGGAGACTGACAAACTAAATTTGGATGGGTGACAGGAATGGCATAAAGGAACAGGCGTGAAAAACTGGCAGAAACCAGGGGAATTCTGGAGGTTGGCCAACAAGATTCATGACTGAGTGGCAACCACTGGTCCAGCCTCTTCACGATGCTGCTGCTGCCGCCACCATCACTCTGATCAATCTCATGGCCAATCTCTATCTCTCCATCCTTGCTACTTTCTGGAGAGACAAAGCCCCAGAAATGAGCATCTAATTGGCCCAACTTAGACGACATCTCTTCCTGAAGAATTCTGGGGGGTTGAGAGGTGGAGAATTGTGGAAGGATCTGGCCCTGGGAATTACCAGGTCCTCACACAATGAAAAATTCCCTCCAAAGACATGTGGAGATATGAATACAAATATCTTCTAGGAAAGCCACCTTTGTCCAGTAGTCATTTTACAGATGGAGAAGGTTCAGAGAGGTTATTCAAGGACTGTGTGTCAGGTCTCCAGGCTCTCAACCCCATGTTCACTCTGCTACACAAAACCCAGTGGCTTATAAAATCATAAGCTGTTTCTTCAGCTTTAAACCGTATCTCAGGTGGGGACAGAAGGGACTGATGCTACGGAGAACAATTATCTGTTTTCAGGCTCTTTTCATTACATAAGCTCAGCACATAAGAATAAATAATGCTAGAGTGTAGCTGACCTTCAATATGTGACAGGAGAATCTCATTACTGCAAAACCCTTGGTGATATATAGAGAGAACTGGCTACAATACATTGAGTTTTCAATAGAAACCATTAAGCATTCCTGTATCTAATTGTTTTTTTTTTCTTATAGCACAATAAAAAAATAATTTTCTTTGCCAAAATTTGCCTGGTTTCTCAACTAAACCTCTATCTCACTCCCTGTTTCCTCTTTTCTTCTTTGTTTAAAACTGACACTAGTGAGGCCTTTTGAATTTATAGACCCAGACAAGAACACCCTTTCCATTTTTCCCCAAGTAAGTTTCCTGTGCATATTTGAAAACCAATATTAAAAAAAACTATTGTTATGATATAACTCCCAATGTTAGAGTTGGGAGGAGTCTTGGAGGAGCACTATTCTGAGCTCCTCATTTTACAGGGGGGGAAACTGAGGCTTAGAAATGATATGCCAGGTGGGTCGAGGCAGAGACTGGCCAAATGCCATCAAAGACTATGCTATGCTCCCTGAGTTGAGATTTCCTTGGTCCTCTTATGTCCAACTATTGTCACCATCTGTGTCTGGACAGAAACCATTCAGGAAGTTTCTTGAAGGACCTGAGATATTATCTAGTCCAGAAGTGATAAGTAGTAGCCAAAGGAGCAAATCCTACCCCGTACATAGGTTTGATTTTGCCCAACAGTCCTGGCCAAATTAGAATTAAATTAATTGCCAAATTTAAAAATCTGGAGATTTAACATAATCTGAATTTCTGGCTCTTTAATAAAAATCAGATCATCTGGCAACTCAGGGTCCATGCTCCCCCATGGCAAAAACCAGCTGTTGCGGAGTAACGACTGCTCCTTAGACAGGTGGGCACACCTCCGCGTGCCACAGCCCCCATCCCTCCCTGTTCTATCACACCCTGCCAACTTCACTTGCTACATTACTGCCTGTCCCCATCGGTATTAGAGTGTGCGATCCTTGAGCTAGTCTTTTCTGTCTTAGTTACTAAAGTTGGGTCACTCCTTCTTATCGACTGAGGTCGCTGAGCAAAGGTGACCATGCAATAAGTGGAAGACGTTGGAAGAGAACCTTGCAAAGGCTCAGCCCTTGTTTCTCCTCTCTTCTCACACTGCACGCTCTCTCTAGGTGGTTCCATACAGCCCAGGTCAGGGCACCCCCAATGCACATCTCCAGCCGCAGACACTTGCCTGTGCTCTGGACTTGTGTATCCAGCCACCCACCTTGGGCAAGTCGTTTAACCTTTCAGTGCCTTCATTTCCTCATCTGTAATATGGGGATAGTGAGAGTACTTTTCCGCCATACGGTTATTATGAGAATTATACAGACAATTGTTAATATATGTGAAAATGTTTGAAGAGAGCCTGGCATTGTTGTTATAGGATGTCTAACAGGTCGCTCGAATGTCAACAAGGGAGCTTTCATTTCCCTCTGCCTCCAGCCTGTTCCTCTGTAGTCTTCCCCATGTTGGCAATAGCACCATTATCCCATGGGTAGCTCAAGGTAAACACCTAGGAGTCATTCTTCATTCATCCATTTTCCTCATCCCCTAAATCCAGTCCATCATCAAGCCTTTCCATGATACTCTCAAAATGTATTTCAATCAGGCCACTCTCCCCATCTCTGCTGTCACCACCTTGGTCTAAGCCCCCATCATCGCTTGCCTGGACTTCTGTAATAGCCTCTTTGCTATGCACTGAATTATGTACCAGCCCCCCGCCCCCCATTCATACCGAACCCATAGTGTGATGGTATTTGGAGATGGGGTCTTTGGTAGGTAATCAGGTTTAGATGAGAAGATGGGGATGGGGACCTCACAATAGGATTAGTGTCCTTAGAAGGAGAGACACCAGAGAGCTTGCTCTGTCTCTATCCACCATGTGAGGACATAGGGAGAAGGCAACAGTCTACAAGCCAGTATGAGAGCTCTCACCAGAAACTGACCCTGCTGGTGCCTTGATCTTGGACCTCTAGCTTCCAAAACTGTGAGAAAAAAAATTTCTTTGTTGGGCTTCCCTGGTGGTGCAGTGGTTGAGAATCAGCCTGCCAATGCAGGGGACACGGGTTCGAGCCCTGGTCTGGAAAGATCCCACATGCCGCGGAGCAACTAGGCCCGTGAGCCACAACTACTGAGCCTGCGCGTCTGGAGCCTGTGCTCCGCAACGAGAGAGGCCACGATAGTGAGAGGCCCGCGCACCGCGATGAAGAGTGGCCCCCGCTTGCCGCAACTAGAGAAAGCCCTCGCACAGAAACGAAGACCCAACACAGCCAGAAATAAAAATAAATAAATAAATAAAAATTAAAAAAAAAATTTCTTTGTTTAAGCCACACAGTCTATAGTATTCTGCTATGGCAGCGCAAGCAGAATAAGACTAAGACACCTCCTAACCGGTCTCCCTGCTTCCATTCTTTCTCTTCTAAAATCCATTCTCCACACAAAAAGCCAGAGTGGTCTTTTAAAACTGTCACAGTCCCGCTCAAAACCCTTCACTGGCTTATTTTTGTCTTTACAACGAAACTGGAGCTCCTCATGCTGGCGCACACGGCTCTGGGTGACTTGGCTCCCGTCCACCTCTCTGGCCATGGCCCACTCTCCGCTTGCTCACTGCACTGGGCCATCCTAGACTACAGTTCCAGCCTCAGAACCACGGAGCATTTGCTGCCCCCTGTCCTCAATGCTCTTCCTCCAGCCCTGGAATCGCTTTTATCTTCCATCTCCTGGTTCAAAGTGGCCTCCGGGGACCATCCCATTTATAGCATCCCCGGCCCCCTTTCTTATTTAATCACCCCCACCCATAATGCTCACAACAATCTGACATTACCTTTTTATGTGTTTATTTGCATATAGCCTTCCCCAACCCCTACCTCATGCAAAGTCCATGTGGGCGATAAACTTTGTCTAGTTCCCCGATGCACCCCTGGCGCTAAGTGCCTAGCACACGGCCTGAGACATTTGCGGTGGGATTTCTGAAGGAGCCTCTTGAGGGCCAGGGAGGTCAGGTGACTTTCTCAAAGCTGGCTTCCAGGGATTCTGCACTCTTCACACTCCCTGAGGGGCGTCTAGACGCTCTTGGGATGGAGAATTATTACCTTTCTCGGCTGCCCGAGCCGTGTAAGAGCTGAGTCTAGAAGCACTTCTCCGGCTTGAAGAGACGAGGAGCTGGGTGGGAGAAGGCAGGAGGGGCCGCAGGGGCGGAGCCTTCTGTGGGCGGGGCCTGGCTGCCCGAGCCAATGGGGCGCTGCGGCGCGGGGAGGCCGCGCGGCCGAGAGGAGACGCTAGCGCGCAGTGGGGAGCGGAGGTTGAGCTCCGGGACCCGAGTGGATCAGCAGGCGGACGCCGCGGTATAGGCACCCACCCAGCTCTTGGTTCCTGGCGGCTCGCACGGTAAGCAGAGCCCGCAGCGAAGTAGACTTTGTGGGGTTTCTGACAGCAGGGAGTCCCCGCCGCTTCCCGCCGGGGCTGCTGGTAGCGTCCTGGCTCCAGGCTGCGTCCCCGGGCGCTCCGGCTGTGTGCCGCGGGATGCCGGCGCGCGGAGGGGCCCGGCAGGGAGGCGAGGAGCCGCCGCGCCACGCCGCCTCCACGGGCTGCTGCTGCCCGGTCCCGGGGCCGACCCTGGGATAGACAGGTCCTCGTGCGGGGATGCCTGAGGGGCCCGGGAGCCAGAGAGTCTCAGGATAGTGGCTTCCAAGAGAATCTCCACCCAGCGCCGGGGCCCAGGGAAGAGCTTGCGGGTAGCTGGAGACCGTAGGGGCCGGACTTTGCTCTGCCTGGGTCTTAAGACGCCTCCTGACCTGTTGCCCCGGGGCTAGGAGTCAGATTTGTCATGCCATTTCCTATTTCCAGGTCTCCTGGAACTCAGGAAAAAAATCTCAGAGCGGTTTTCTGGCCAAGCTAAGAGCAGAGAGACTAGCACTTTATGCAGCGCCCCGTGTATTTATTCAGCATTTATTGGGTTCCTATTGCGTGCCAGACACTGTGCTAAGCCCTAGCGTCAGGAAGAAGTGCCTTGGAGGAGCTCCTGGGGCTAAGAAGGACAATACGAGGAACAATTACAGTGCGCTGTAGTACAGGGGATGTTACGGGAGGGGAGGGGAGGGGAGGACCATGAGCAAGCCAGGAAGGCGTCCGAGAGAAGGTGACTATTGAGTGGGGGCTGGAGGAGTCGGAGGGTTTGCCAGGCTGAAAGCTGTGTGGGCTGGTGTGTGTGTGTGTGTGTGTGTGTGTGTGTGTGTTTGTGTGATGAGATAGCAGTAATTCCAGATAGATTTTCCTGTGCAAAGGTAAAGAAACTGAAAAAGGCCAGTATCCTGACTTAGAACATCAGATAATCCTATATCAACTAATCAAATAGGACCACAAAAGGTGGGTAGGAAATGAGCTGTTAACATGGCAGGAGCTAAAACATTCACAGACCTTAAAATGCAGCCTTAGACTATATAGAATATTGTCCTGGGGTCAAGAAGGGCAGTGGAAGAATTCTGGCAGCTCTGTGGAAAATGGATGGAGATTGGAGCAGCAGAAAGCTGGTAAGTTGTAGTTAATATTTTGGATGGGGCTGCAAATGCTCTGATCCCTAAAGGCAGCCCCATCTGCCCAGGAGCCCTGCTCCCTGGCTTCCAGGCATGGATCATTCAGGGGATCATTCAGGCAGGGAGATGTTGCCCATGTGATTGCTTGCCTCTGCAACCTGCAGGTCATTTTTATATTGTTTCTGGAGGCTTTGACCTGGACCTTGTCATCAGGGATGCCCCCTGGAAGATTGTGAAGGGTACCTCTGCCTGCCGTTTCTGATGTGGTTTTCCCTTCTCCCTGGGCTCCTCCTTCTGCTTCACAGAGACACAGCCTCAGCTGTTAGAGGCTGTCGTGAAGAGCAAGGTCTTGCCGGGGAGTCAGACCCGAAAGTCACTTTAGCCATGTGTCTTGGGGACATTATCAACCTTTCTGAACCTCAGTTTTCTGATTTAAAAGGAAGTCATCATCCCCACCTGTCATCGGTTGGGTTCCCTGTAAAAAGACTCGGAGGCTCTGAGAATTGTGTGTAGGAGGATTCTTGGGGAATGGTCTCACTCTCCAAGGGAGGGGGTGGTGAGGGAAGCAGGGTGGGGCAGAGGGAGAAGTTGGTCTGTGATGCAGAGAAAGAGAGGCCTCAGTTGATCTTCTGAGGCATGGGGCCAGGCCTTTGAAACCCCATGTTGACCAGCCAGTGGGGGCAGGCTGCCCCCAGGGAAGGGGGCATAACTTTGGCTGTCCCTTCAGCAGGACAGTTCCTGAAACGGAACTCAGCTGTGAGCCATGCATAGCCAACACTCCCAGCAGCCGGCACAAGGGAGTAAGAGGTGCCTCGGTCTTGGAGGGGGACTGAGAACTGTACCACGGCAGCCACCTTACAGGGTGGGTTTGGGAAGTGGCTGAGATGACTGACAGAAGGTGCGCAGTGCAGAGCAGGCATTTAAGAAGTGTTCCTTTTCTCACCTTTAAACTTCTTGCCTGTGCCTGAAAATGGATTTTGGAGTTTGAATTGAGTAGATCAGCTTCTGTGAGGAAAGAACCTTTCATGATAATGGCCACAATGACTACTATTGAGTGTCTGTTATGCATATGCATTCTCTCCTAGCTACCCAGTAATACTCCAGCTTAGGTACTTTTATTCTCATTTTACAGTTGCCCCAGTGTTTTCTAAAACCCAACAGAGTAGGTGTCCTTTTGCCACAAAATAATAACAATAACAACAACAGCAAAAACAATAATGACTTGTTACAGTCTATGAAGTGATTTCATTGGTGGATTGATTAAGTAATTAATAATTAAGTCATCAATGCGCATTGAGTGTCTCCTAAATGGTCGGCACTGTCCTAGGCACTGGGAATACAGTTCCGTCTGTTAGGGGAGACAGAGGCTGACATTAAATGCTTTGATTCCTCCAAAGCAAACATTGAAGGCTGGACCGTTGCATAGCCAGGGTGTGATGGAGAGTAATAGGCTGTCTTCCCAATTGACTCTTTCTCACCCTTCAGTTTCAATATAACCACCTCAGAAAGGCCTTTTGGACCATCCTGTGAAAAGCAGTTCCCCTCTCTTTTACTCCCCCTTCATCACACTTGCTCATACATTTTATTTACTTCCCTGTCATTGGTCGTCCCCACTCGACTAAAGGCTCCAGGAGATCATACATCACTTTATCCTAGCACAGTGTTTAGCATGTATTTATTGAATGAGTGAAGTGAATGAAGGGTAGATCTGCTTAGAAGAGTGGTATCACCAGTAAGAGATATTACACTGAGATCTAAGGGATGAGGAAGATCCAGCAATGCCAAGGTCAAGAGGCAGAGAGAACAGCTTGTTCAAGGACCATGAGGTGGAGGAATGGAGCACAGCATGATTGGAGAGCAACCTGAGATGAATTTGGAGAAATAGATGGGGCCTTGGAAGGCCATGCTGAGCTTGGATTTTACTCAAAGTGCAATGAAAAGTCAGTGAAGGATTTTAAGCCTAGTAATGACCTGGTGTTATAAATACAGTATATAATTGCTTGTTGTCTGTCATGCCTCTGGCAGGCAAGCTCCGTGAAGAAAAGTGCTCAGTAAATATTGCTGAAGTGAATGGATGATGTGGTTTATGCAGCTACCAGGTGAAAAACGGAGTAGGGAGAAGAATGGGATCTTGTCACAAATTGGGAGTTTGGTGAGAGAGGTGTTGGTGTCCTGGCTGCAGGGTAGCAATAGTGTTGGAAAAGTAGAAGAACTGGAGCTGTATTTGGGGTGTTAAATGGACAGGACTCGCTGATACATTAGGTGTCAGGAATATGGGAAAGGGAAGGATCAAGGATGACCCCCCAGGTTTATGGTTCAAGATTGGGTGGATGTCAAATGTCCATCAACAGGGTAATGGATAAACAAAATGTGATAAATACTTACAATGGAATATTACTCAGCCATAAAAAGGAATGATGTACTAATACATGCTACCATGTGAATGACCCTTGAAAACATGCTAAGTGAAAAAAGCCAGACACAAAAGGTCACATATTACATGATTCTATTTCTATGAAGTATTCAGAATAGGCAAACCCACAGAGACAGAAAGCAGGTTGGTATTTGCCGGGGGCTTGTGCAGAGGGGGAAGAAGGCTAAGTGGGGCATGACTGCTCAAAGGGTAAGTGGTTTCCTTTCAGGATGATGAAAATGTTTTGGTACTAGATAGAGGTGGTGGTTGCAGAGTATTGTGAACGGACTAAATGCTACTGAGTTGTATACTTTCAAAAGGTTAATTTTACTTTATGTGAATTTCACCCCAATTACCAAAAAAAAAAAAGGTTGGTGGATGGGAGCACCAGAGAGTGGAGATGCGGAACAGGCTGTGGTTAGGGGAGAAAATCCACACGCTCTCTTGGAGATGGCCTGGAAGACATCCACACAGAGTCTAGTGGGGACATGTGGACTGGAGAAATAAATAAGGGAGTGGTCAGGACTTACATGTCAGCCAGTAAAATAGGTGAAATCTAGGGAGAGAGAGTGTAGAGGAGCACACCTGAGGCTGGATCATTCTTTAATTTGATCCTCGTAACTGCCTATGAGGAAGGTGCCTATGAGGTGTTCTCATTTTCAGGTGAGGAAACCAAGGCCCCCTAAGAATGAACTTGCCCAAAGTCAGACAGTTTGTTCACGTCGTTCCCCTGGCTTCCAGTCCTTTGCCTTTCCCACCTCAGTGTGATGCTATTTAGAACTTCAGCAAAGACCTTCCCTCCCTTCCTCCCTCCTCCCTCTCTCCTTCCGTCCTCCCTCCCTCCCTCCTTTCTTTCTTTCTTTCTTTCCTTCCACAGTCATGATTGAGTACTCACATGTGGCAGGCACTGTGCTGGGCATATGTTGGTGAAGGTAGAAATGGCTCTAATCTTGGGGAATTTACCTAGTAAACAAGCAGCTGCAGTCCACTGATACAGGGCACCATAGGAGCCTGGAGCAGGGGTGTCTCTCCCAGATTTGGGGATGGGAGGAGGCTTCCTAGAGAAAGTGACAGCTAAGCAGAGATTTGTAGCAGAAGCAAAAGAACTGAGCCTGAGAAAGAGAATGATTCTCTGGAAGGTTCATGATCCCTGAACACCTGCTATGGGAATTCCCTATTCTTTTCACTCCCCAGTTCTTCACGTGTTACTGGCATTTTCCAGCTCATCCAGAATGTCTATCTTTTCTATAACCCTGGAGGCAATAAGTAGACAGATAGCTTGGTTTGATTTCAAGTGGAAGCTTCAAAGGAGTAGCAAGGTATGGTGCAAACAGCCTGGCTTTCAAAGCCGGGCTCCATCTCTGAGCAAGTGACGTAGTCTCTGAACCTTCCTTTTACACCTGTGAAATTGAGCCAGTCACATCCACTGCTCAGTGCAGAAAGTAAATGAGATGATGTAGTAACGTATTGGGCACATAATAAATGCTCAGAAAAACGTCGTCTCATTTATCTTTTGGAGAGGAAGCCTTTCTGAATAGACCAGTGGTCTCCACACCCTGAACACTGTTTAAAATACAGAAATCCATGCATCCTCTGAAGAATCTGATTTAGATGGTTTGGGGTGGAACATAGCAATCTGTATGTTTAGAAAGCACCCCAGATGATCCTGGTAAAAGCAAGATCCAGGAACCACTGGCTTAGACCAAATGCTTGTGTCTTTGCTATGATGTACGCGAAAGGGTTAAGCACCTAGAAGCAGATAATGCCTTCTAGGAATTATTAGCCAATGACGGTGCTGACCGGTGATGTAATGCCTTTGGCTGGCACTCTATTGGTTAAGTGTATTGTTTCTCTTGCTTCAGCTGTGTAAGGAGTAGAGCTGGAGCCCAAGGGTTAATAATTCCGTGGCAGCACACAGAGCTATTTTTTCCCCATTTCTCTTCTGCTAGGTGTGAGTGTGTAGCATGGCTCAGCTGGCTGCTGCCTTTCTTCCAGTAAATAGCTGCACCTTCCTCCTTACCTCTTCCCAAGCAGAGCACATGTCTCCATAGTACTACGGAGGGGGAGGAGGAGGGGGGGGATGATCAGGATTGTTTAGGGAAGAGAGAGCCCTTTCAAAGTTCCACGCCGCAGTCTCTCCTTGCCACTGGGGATGGGCACAGCTCCAGATGCTCTGACCCGAAGAGGTCCCACTGGATAAATTGCTAAATGGCCACCTGCTTCTGAGCATTGTTCAACCTGGAGGGATCCTCGGAACCGGGAGGTAAGCCCCGGGTTTTGGAAGGAAGAGTGGACCTGGAGGAGAGGAGCCTTGGGGCAGTGGGAGGAAACAGGCACAGGCCCCATGGAAAGCTGCCCGCACGTGCGGTGTGAGCTGGGCCAGGACGGTCTCCCTCTGTGTGTCTATTTACTCAAGAACACAATGTGGGGCTTGGATTAGGGAGGCACTGGTGGGGAGTGTGCTGGCCAGGCACTGTCCACAAGCGTGCTCTCGAAGTAGCTTTCTGCCAAATGCTTCTGGGAGAGAAATGCTTTTCTCTGGGGGTCTGGGGCAGGAGGGGGGGGCGTCAGGTTAGCACTGTCTCCCTGAGCCAGCTGTCACCCGGGCCCTTCTGTATCTTGTCTGGGCTTCCTCTTCAGTGCTCCCACTCAGCTGAGTGGCCCTTGGTGGACTCTGGGCTGAGTTTTCTCCAGAAATACCTAAATGGTCTCAGGGATTTTTGATTGTGTTTTTTAGGGGGACCTTTGGATCCCTGACCCTTGAGTTATGGGTGTGCCTTCGTGAATTTGGGCATGTTCCTAATTGTCCCATGCTGGAGCTCTTAGGGGTGGTGGGAGGGAGGGAATTCTTTTTGTACTATGACAGTGCAGTTGTGAGGATTTTCCTGTTTGTGTTTAAGGGGGCATGCGTCACTGCCCTGACCTGAGACTTCTCACCTTGCCCAGAGAGGATCCTAATGCAGCATGTCTGCCTCAAGGTGAACAAACTGAAAAAAGTCAAAATGGGGAGGGGAAACGGGAGCAGAGTAACTGGTAAGGGCTGCTAGCAAGAAACTCTACCCTTCATTTCACAGGGAATTCAGGGAAACCTTGCATTTCGTGGCTAAACTATGACGCTACGTCTCTCTTGCAGCCCTCCCCAAAATTGGTAAATAAAAAGTTCCATTGTTTTTATTTTTCAGACTTTGGTTATACATGGAGTGTCCCCAGTTTCTTTAGGGAGAGCAGAGCCTGCAAAGGTTTCTCTCCGTGTCTTGTATGACCCCTGGCGTCTGCCACCCTGTGTTCTGGGTCAGGCTTTGCCTGACATGTAGGTTCTTGGGCAAGTCACTGTGCCTCTCTGAGCCTCAGTTCCCTCGTTGTCAATCACAGAGGTAGGAAGGGGTTGGACTAGCTGACTTTTAGAGCCCTTCCTCTCTGGCTGTCTGTGCTCTGGATCATGAAAATCCTCAGAATCTGAGTCTGTTGATTAAGTGGATTGGGTGTGGGTAAAGGATGTTTGCATAAAAGGACACGTAGCATGTGTCCTCTGGGTGCTGGGGGCTTCACACACATTTTAACTCATGTAACCCTCCCAGTGGACCTGGGAGGAGGTGGGATGAACAATCTAAAGATGTGAAAATCAAGGTTGAAGGAGTTCAGTGACTTACCCAAGATCATCATTCAGTAAATGTTGACACGGGTATTTGTGCTGGTCATTATACTGGGATGGCGGTACATGGCAGAATAATGGGAGGGCTGGAGCTGGAATCCTTATCTACCTTTGCTTCTTTGCATGCTCTTCATTCTACTAGAAATCAGGCACTGATTTTCAGATCGACTAATTCAGCCAGATTATTGTGGATTATCCAGTTTACTGTCTGGGACAGCAGACGGTCCCTGGATCTGAAAGGGACTTTACAATCCTTTGGACCAGGCCCCTCAATTTATATCTGGGAAAATGAAGGTCTGGAGAAGTTAGGTTACATATTCTGTATCACTCAGTGAGTCAATAGATGGCAGGGATGACTCCTTGCCTTAGGTGTTTGAAGTGGTATTATTAGTAAAGAGTTTGTTTAAACCTTCATTTGAGAACTTTGGGATCATTTCAACTTAGTTATTCTTACCTCCAGGCCCTTTTGAAGTGCCAGAGGGTTGGAGTAAGACTCATTGAGCACCTACTGTGCGCTTGATGTTGAGGCAGGTGTTTGAGACACGGATGGGTTTGGTAAGCAAGCAAAGTGGGAGACCTGGTCAGTTTCCCTGGAGAGACTCAGGATGCAAGCTGTGTTTCAGGAGCGTCTAGTTCACAGGTCAGCAACCTTTCCCAGTGGAGGGGCTGCAACCCTGACCTTTTGTCTCCGCATGTGGCTGGCACCTAATTTATACCACTGTAAGAACACTTGCCACATGACATGAGATCTCTGTTCTTTCTCTTCCCGACTAGGCTGCGTGTTTCCAGGGCACAGCTCCCAAAATGTAGGACCTAATCAGTGGAGCCACCTTGTGGGGAGGTGGGTGTCAGTATCTTGGATGTGCAGAGATGTACACCCAGAAATAAAAACCATCAAGTTATTATTAAAAAGGGCAGTGCAGATACATGACTCTTTTCTCGATCACTATAACGTTAAGAAAGAATCATCCTAATACCAGGCTTCAAATATCCTAACGATTATCATAGGAAAGAGGGGTTATAATTGTTCTGCAGGGCTGAAGAGCAAAGCTAGCAGCCATGGGTGGAAGTGGAGGGGAGCAGGCAGCAGGTAAATGCAGGAAGAGTGTGCTGTTGGTAGCAGTGGTCCAGTGGGTAGGACCACTGTCATCAGAAGTGGGTGGTGACCTTCAGGCATTGCTGCCCTGGCAAAGAGTAGCATTTGGTAGTCTCTAATTTCCTTTCTGGATCTAAGATTTCTTGATTACCTATCAAGCAGGAGTGAATGAGAGGAGGCCAGAGGTAGAGTAGAGCTGCATCTTACTCATATTTAGATTCCAAAGCCATAGTGTGGGGTGGAAATCATTCATAACCAAAATACCTTTGAAAATATTTTCACTGCCCCCAAAATTGCATTATACGTGGTTTTTGTGTATGCAACTCTGAACAATAATTCCGATGCCAACTAGTATGTAAAACACTGACCAAGACTAAAAGAAGTCACAAAATGAAATTTATATGCAGTTGTGGGGTTTCATACTGCTCTGTCTTGAAGGTAACTGCAAAATTTCTAACTGGCATAAAGTGGGGGAATAGAGAATTCTCAAGGTGTTCGTGTTTGCTTGCAGGGTTTATGCCATTGTTTTGGATAAACAGCCTATACTACTTCATACATGTAACTCTTTTTAAATGATAATGAAAATTAAATGAGATAATATATGTGGGTACCCTGATCTGAGTTACAGAGCAGACGCTGAGTACACTTTTACTGGAAGGTACTCAGCCGCTTGCTTTAGCAGACTTGCCGATGCTGGTCTTTGAAAAGTTTTAGTGAAGAACCTGGTCAGCTGTGTCCAGGCTGGCATTTCCTACTTGAGGTTGGCATGTCTGTTTGGCTCTCTGGACAGTGCTCACCATCATGCCTCTGACTATTGCTTCTAAAATTCAAAGTGGGAAAAGAATGAGTTGGACGCTACACAGACCTGAGTTCAAAGCACCGGCCATTGCCTGTAGATGTGTGAAACTGGGCATGTTACTTAACCTCTCCGTGTTTGGGTTTTTTCACTTATGAAAATGGGATCCATAGACCCCACCATGCAGGATGGATGGAGGATTAAATAAGAACCTTTAGAGAGTGCCTGGAACATGTAGAGTAGGCGTCCTCTAAGTGCTGATTTATTCCTTCTCCTTGGAAGGGTGTTGAGGAGAGGTGGTATATTTTTTTTCTTTCTTCAATCTCACCTCCAACTCCTTTGCCCACATTAGTAGATGCCCACTTCTAGATGGCTTTTCACAAGCCCGTAGGAAACCCCATGTGGCATTACTCTAAGAATGAGTGTGCTTACAGCCTTGCCCTGTCCTAGCTCATCCTCATGCCAGTTGCCTAACCAAGCACCCAGAAGGCTGCATTTAGGGCGATGTTGAGCTTAAATCATTTTTAAAGCACCAATAGCTAACTAAATATTCTGGGCTGGGGCTGCTTTTCTCAGAGGCCAAGTGGGCAGGTGATTTGAGGGATGCTACAAAGAAGCCAAAGTACGTCTCCAAGTTCAAAGCATTGGGAATTCCATCATTGAATATTCATATCTTGGGTTTATTCATTAATCATTTAACAAATATCTATGGAGCTCTTATCTTGTGATAGGCAATGTCCTAGATGCTGAGGATGAGTGGTACAGACAAGATTCCTACCCTCATGGATCTTAGATTCTGGTGGGGAAACAGAAAATAACCATAAAGCACACCCAGTGAGATGTCAGTTAGTGATGAGTGCCATGAATTAAAATGAAACAGTATAAGGGCAAGGGAAATGCCATTATAGAAAAGTCAGTTAAAGAAGGTCTCTCTGAGAAGTTGATATTTGAGTAGAGGCATGAAGGAGGTTTAGAAATGGGTTTTTGGAAATATCTGTGGAAAAGAATTCCAGGCAGAGGAAATAGTGGGTGAGCCTCGGGGTAGGTAGAGAGGCACAAGAAGGGAGAGTTTGAGAAGATGTGACCTGAGAGGTACCTGAAACCAGATCTGGTGGGGACTCATGGGCTGTGGAGAGAAGTTTGGATTCTATTCTAAGTTGGAGGTTTCGAACAAGGCGGTTACAACATGGTTTGACTTATTCTTTCAACTCATTTTATTTTTCTAATTGCCATATGATAAAATTGACTTTGCTTTGGCATAGAGTTCTGTGACTTTTGACAGATGTATAGATTCATAGAACTACCAACACCTCAGTGAAGACACAGACCAGTTCTTTCCTCAAAAACCTCCTTCCTGCTATCCTTTTGTAGCCACAAACACCCCACTTCTAACATATGGCGACTACAGCTGTCCTTTCCTTCACTACCGTTTTGTCCTTTTGAGAATGTCATATAAGTGGAATCATACAGTATGTAACCTTCTGAAGGCTGGCTTCTTTCCCTCAGCATAATGTCTTCAGGATTCATTCATGTTGTTGGGCGTGTCAAGAGTTTGTTCATTCTTATTGCTGGCTAGTGTTCCATTGAATAGACATATCACAGTTTGTCTATCCATTCACCCCTTGAAGGACACTTGGGTTCTTTCCAGCTTTTGGCAATTATGAATAGAGCTGTTATAAACATTTGAGTCCAGGTTTTTGTGTGAACATACGTTTTTGCTTCTCTAGGGTAAATAAATACCTAGGAGTTGGATTGCTGGGACATATGGTAAATTTACATTCAATTTCATAAGAAACTGCCAAACTATTTTCCAGCATGGTTGTAGCATTTTGCATTCCCTTCAGCAGTGTATAAAAGTTCTAGTTGCTCTGTGTTCTTGTCAGCACTTGGCATTTTCAGTATTTTTTATTTTAGCCATTTAGTGGTATCTCACCATGGTTTTAATTTGCATTTCCCTAATGGCAAATGATGTTGAATATCTTTTCATGTGTGTTTTTGCCTTCCTTATATCCTCTTTGGTGAAGTGTCCATTCAGGTCTATTACCCGTTTTTTAAGTTGCTTTTGTGTTTCTTACTCTAGAGTTTTGAGTATTCTTTGTATTTTCTGGATATCAGTGCTTTCTTGAATATGTGATTTGTAAATGTTTGATTTGTTTTTAAGGAATCATTCTGAATGCTTTGTGGCAAGGAAGTTGTAGGGGACCAGGGTCAAACTGGAAGGATCAGCAAGTGGACCATTGCAGTAGTCCATGGGCAGAGATGATAGTAGTTTGGACTAAGGTCATTGGGGTAGAAGAGGTGAAAAAGTGGTAAAAAAAAAAAATCTTTTGAAGGTAGAACCATCTGAACTTGGTGATGGATGGAATGTGAGGGAAAAGAGGATTCAAGGATGGCAACATTGCTGGAGGTGCCAAGAATTTAAATATGATTCAGGCATGTTCTCTGCCCTCAAGTAGCTCACAGTCTGGTGAGGGGAGATGTATTGTAAGTAGTTCACCTGGAATGTGACCAGGTGTGCTCTCAGAGTTCATGTGAAAAGTCCTGGGGGAGCCCAGGTGACAGAGAAATGGCTAAGTGTAAGTTGTGCAAGGCCAGCTCTCTGGGAAGCCTCTCTAAACTTTAGTGTGTATTACAGTCAGTTTGGGAGGTTGGTAACAGTGCAGCTGACTGGGTTCCCACCCCAAAAGTAGGAGGTCTGTGGTCAGCAAGCACCACAAATCATTCTGTGTCAGTGATTGGCCGACCACACTATGAGAACCTCTTGGGGGAGCTAGCTGGGGTGACTTCACAGAAGAAGTGATGTTTGAGGGGAGGTGTCAGTGTTTAGCAGGAATTCTGACTTGGAGAAAGCTGGGGAAAGGGCAGCCAGGCAGGGGGAAAAGCAAAAGCAGAAGCTTGGAAGTGATAGAGAATGGCTGGAGCCAAGAGGAAATGTAGGTTGGTGATGATGATGACTATGGTTGACCAAACAGTACATGTCTGTTTGGTGATGGGTGGGAGTCATGTGACTTCCTGCGCTAAATGAGTCTAAAGGGATTGCAGCAACTCATCAGCTCCCTCTTTACTAACAAGGGGCCTGCCACAGTGAAAGGTACCAAGCAGTCCAAGAGCGGGGTGTGCAGAGGGCCTGCTGTGCTTTCAAAGTCTCCTGTGATGCAGCGCCTTTGAGGAAAGCTATGGCTACAGTGAACGAGCTGGCTGGGGTGGAGTATGCAGAGGTTTGTGGCAGGATGCCCTTTACCCAGTCCTACCCTGGGCCTTCCTCAAAGCTCACAGACTCTGCATCTCCTTCCTACACATACATCATCCTGCCTGCTTTCCAAGGATGCCAGAGCCACATCTTCCTGTGGCTTAACTACTAATTCATCGCACACTCGCTATGTGCCAAGCCTCGTTCAAAGCACTTTACATGGATTAACCCATTTCATTCTCACAACAAGCCTATGGATGAGATAGAATTATTATCCTTGTTTTAGGATGAGCAAAGTGAGACACAGAAAGATGAATGACAGGCCCAAGGTCTGGGAAATAGAAGAGCTGGGATATTAACCCAGGTCGTTTTGACTTCAGAACCCATGCTTTTAACTATTATGCTGCATAAACCCTCCAGGGCATCTTCCGAGTATGAGGAGAAGTATTCAATAGTAGTAGCAGCAATAACACACATACAATAGTTACTGTGTCATCATTGTTTTATTCTTAGGGTTATTCCATGTAGGGACTATTTCAGTGATAAAGTTTTATGTTATGAAGATTTTTCTTTTCCGATTTTAGCCTTTAGGTTAAAACTTACTATTTTTATTCTTTCTTGTCTGGTTAATAAAAACCAGTATGGTATATCTTTTTTGAGGTTTGAAAGAGCAACATAAAATGTTATAATACATGATGACCCTAAAAGTTGTTGTTATATGTGAAACTGTTCACCATTATACTAGATGACCGTAGATTATTATGTATAGAGTTCTTTTAAATCTGTCTTTCCGCTTCAAGTAGCCAGTGTACTTTCCTCCAGCAAAATTCTGATTTGCTGTGTGTGTTTGGCTGAAGTCAGGCAAGGCAAATTACCCAATATACATGCATTGTTTCCTAAGGAAGAATCAGTATAATCTGACTGAAGAGCTTTTCTCCTTTTGTAAAGTATAGAAAAAGGTGCTGTAAACTGGTGGGTCTAGGGCCTTTTCTTCCCTTATTTCAACTGTGTTGTTGTCTTAGGAGTTCTGGTTGCTATAACAAACTACCATAGACCTAATGCTTAAACAACAGACATCATTCCTCGCAGTTCTAGAACCTGGGAAGTCCACCATCAGTGTGGCTGGGTTCCGTCAGAGGCTGCTTCCTGCTTTGCAGATGGCCATGTTCTTGCTGTGTCCTCACTGGGTGGAAAACAGGGAGAGAGGACGTAAGCTCTCTCTTGTGTCTCTTCTAATAAGGGCACAATCCCATCATGAGGGCTCCACCCCCATGACCTAATCACCTCCTAAAGACCTCATCTCCTAGTACCATCACATTGGAGATTAGGGCTTCAATATGTGAATTTGGGGGGGACACAAACATTCAGTCCATAGTAGTTGGGTGGTTGAATTTGCTGCCTAACCAACCCCAGGCAGGAGTCATCCCATTTTACAGAAGAGTCTAGTTAGGAATCTCGACTAGGAGTCAGGCTAGACTGACAGACAACACAGAAGGAGAGCTACATCATCTGGGAGAGTTTTGAAGTTTCCTGAGCAAGGAATGTCTGAGCTGAATTTTGAAAGATGAATGGAATTCACTAACCCCATGGGATTGGGGGGAGGGGGGCGCTTAGAGGAGAATAAAAGAGGATGGTATTCCAGGAGGTGGAAAAAGCATAGGCAAAGGCATAAGACCACGTGGGAGGAAAGCAGATAGGAGTTAGCGGAGATAATGTGAAAGGGTACCATGGTGGGAGAGGAAGCTGGAGCTTCAGCTGGCCGGGCAGGAAGGGTCTCAGAGCTGCATGGAAGAGCTTGGATATACATCAGGGAGCAATTGTGGTGTTTAAGCAGGGCAGTGACATGGTCAGATTTGTGTTTAAAAAAAAGTCTCTGACACTGTATGCTATGGAAATTGATTTGGAGGAGACCTAATTGGATACAGGGAGACAGGAAGGAGGGTTTTACAGTGGTCCATGAAGGAGATTGTGCATGTCTGAACTGGAAGTTGAGGGAGACGAAGAGAGTGGCAAAGCATCCCTTTCATTCATTCCCACACCCAGAACAAACCCCTTTGCTCTATTATGGGACTGTGTGGAGGTGAATCCGATACAAGCCCTGTCCTCAAAACGTTTATAACATAGGGACATTGAAGAAACCATTGACAATACAAGAGGTGGATTCACTCAGTTTCTTTGACTCACAAATATCTTTTGAACGCCTACCATGTGCCAGCCCTTTCTGGTGGGTGCTGGAGATGTAACAGTGAAAGAAAAAAACCCAAATCTTTGACCTCATGGGGACCACATTCAAGTTGGGGGGCAGCAGAGAAACAATACACTACAAAAGTAAGATATGTAATATGTTGGATGGTGATAGGTAATTGCAGAGAAAACTAAAGCAGGGAAGGGGAAAAGGAGTGTTGGGAGCAAATTTTTAAAAGGGTATTTGATTAAAGGGCTAAAGGAGGCAAGGGAACATTATCATTAATATACAAATGTGGAGGCTGAAACACCTGCCTGGAGACATTGTGGTTATAGCAGCATTGAGCATGGGCCTTGGGGCCAGACAGACCTAAATTTGAATCCTGGCTCCATCCCATACGGGCTGGGTGACTTTAAACATGTCATCTCACCTCCTTGAACATGGATTTGTTTATCCATATAATGGGGTTGGTGACACCCATCTCCCAGGACTGCCATGAGGCTGGACAGAGACCCTCACTGCTCAGCGTGGAGCCTGGCGCCCTGAAAATGCTCATTACATGGTTCATATTGACGATGGCGGGAATGATTCTGGTGGGGCATCGCCAAGGCTTTATGGGAAGGGGGCCCTGGGAGGTGAAACGGGAGTCTTGGAGCAGGATTGCCTTACCAGGGCTCTTCTGCTGCGGGCTCTACAAAACAGAGTCCTGGGGCCCCGGGGCCGAGAAGCAGGAGAAGTCCCAGAGTAGCCCCGGGTTTCCTCCAGCAGCTCAGGGGTCCTTCACCATCTTGGCTATTCGCAGTACGATCCAGGGAGGGGAGAAAGGCTGAGTTGTAGCCTGACTCCTAGTCGAGATTCCTAACTCGACTCTTCCGTAAAATGGGATGACTCCTGCGTGGGATCAGTTCTCGGGGGCTACGGGATCACTCGATTCCTCCCTCCACCCCTAATCCCCCTTCTCCAAAAAAGAAGATGCTGCAGCACTCGGGGCAGGGGAACCATGGGGCTGATGTCATGCCACGTTCCGAAGCCCTTGAAGGCCTCCGCCTTTCCTGAGAAGGATTCTGTCCCCAGGCAGGTCCAAACCCCCTGGGAAAGGATATGAGAAAACCTTTCTGTGATTTAAAAAAGTAAGTGGAGGGCTTCCCAGGTGGCGCAGTGGTTGAGAATCCACCTGCCAATACAGGGGACACGGGTTCGAGCCCTGGTCCGGGAAGATCCCATATGCCGCGGAGCAACTAAGCCCGTGCGCCACAACTACTGAGCCTGTGCTCTAGAGCCCGTGAGCCACAACTACTGAGCCCGTGTGCCTAGAGCCCGTGCTCCGCAAGAAGAGAAGCCACCGCAATGAGAAGCCCCTTCGTTGCTCACTGCAATGAAGAGTAGCCCCCGCTCGCTGCAACTAGAGAAAGCCCGCGTGCAGCAACGAAGACCCAATGCAGCCAAAATAAATAAATAAATATATTTTTAAAAAGAAATTTAAAAAAATAAAGAAGTAAGTGGAGGTGAAAGAGAGCATTGGTGGGCGTGAAGGGGAGTCCAGCTTATCTTCAGCAGTTTGACCAGCAGGCGCAGCAGAAACGGCTGTTTTCTGCAGGAGCTGGAGGCCCCCGCCGCCATCTCCATGCGGACTGCGCAGAAACCTCCCCTTGCCTGCAAGTGACAGCTGGAGAGGACCGGGGGGCTGCACTCTGGAAGGAGTCGGCAGCGGCTGCCTGGGGATGTTTGGGTGGAAATCTGATGCCGGGATAGGAAAGCTCTGCTTCCCTTGGGCGCTTCCCTCCACCTGTCACATGTCATCAACCATGAGGTATCATAGCGCCTGGCCTAAGGGGGCATTACTGCTGCTTGGCTAAGGCCAGCTACTTCCCCAGCTCAGTTGTTCCTAAAGAGGGAGGAGGGAGGAGGAGAAACAAACAGACAAAACCCGTGGTTAAAGGCCTAGACTGTGAGGTCAGAGGAACCTGATTAGAGTTCCGTACCTTCCCTGCTGTGTGACCTTGGGCAAGTTACTGAACCTTTCTGAGCCTTGGGTGCTTCAGCACTAAAATAAGGATACTAGAACCTTCCTCATAGGATTATTAGGAGTATAGGAGAGAGTGAGGGTACAGGTAAAGTGCTTAGTTGAGGGTCTGACATGTAGCAGGAAGTCTGTCCATGTTGCTATTATCAATATAGACTGACAAGTATTATTAGAAATCAGGATAAAGGAAGGTAGAGAAAGAAACCACTTTTCTGTGTCTGGTTCTTTCTGTTGAAAGTGAGAATCAAAGATGTGCATCTGAGTTCTTCAGCTCTGAGCTCCTCCTTTTACCAATGGGAGAAGCCCCTGGGTGGAGGGGTGACGGAATGACTTGCCTAGGGGGATGCTGATGGATGCTGATAGTGTGGGATGAGGAGCCAAATCGTCTGGGCCCAATCCTGACTCCACACTGAACCACAGTGACAACTGGGCAAGTTACTCTACCTTTCTGGTCCTCTGCATGGAAAGCGGATAATAACGAAGGATTCCTATTAGCACTAATTGATTGAATATATAAACAGGGCTTAAAACAGCACCTGGCACATAGGAAGCACTATATAAATATTATATATTTATAATATTGTTGCTATCGTTACTATTACAGTTATTGTATTACTATTAATATTATTGCTATTAGTTGCTACTATTATTGTTATTATTACCATTACCATCATCATCATCATCATTACTGTTAGGGTCACACAGGGAGCCAGGGGCAGTAGCTACTACCTATTTTAGCA
This sequence comes from Eubalaena glacialis, assembly GCF_028564815.1. NCBI lineage: Eukaryota > Metazoa > Chordata > Mammalia > Artiodactyla > Balaenidae > Eubalaena > Eubalaena glacialis. The sequence continues at coordinate 14,642,402 of NC_083726.1, forward strand.
AAAATCTGCATGCTAGCCTTGCCCACACCTGCTTCTTTATGTGAGCATGAGGCTGCCTGCCAGCTTCTCTAGCCTGCAAGAGGGGACTGTATCCCCATAACTGCAGCTGAGCCTGCTGTTCCAAGAACTTTCTGAGCCAGTGCTCTCCAAGGTGAAGGTCACTGCAGAGTCTGCCCCAGAGTGCTGCCTAGTAGGTGCCAGGCTATCAAGGAGCACCCCATTGATGTTGGTGCCCGGGTTGTTGGGAGGAGGGGGGCCAGCAAACCAGGGTATCACAGTGGTTGAAGGGCTACATCTGGAGATAGACTAGACTGATCTAGAGCCAGGATTTAATTTTGCCCCTTGCCCAGTACATGATGTCCTGCCAGTTGCTGAAGCCCCTGAGCCTCAGTTTCCTCATCTGTAAAATGGGGCTAATAGTTGTATTTGCTTCACAGGGTTATGTGAGGATTAATGAAATGGTGCTCTTAATTAAATTAGCTCAGTGCTTGAGCAAGCAGTCAGCCACATGATGGTTATTAGTATTTTTTTATTTAGGAGAAAAGTACTCCCCAGAGAGGGGGAAGTGAGTGGCTAGCAAGTAGGCACTGATATCCTGAGAATCTTGTATTTTAATTGTGATAATTGTGGAATCAGAAAACATAACATTGGCTGAAGACTCGGGTGACCTGTGTTCTGGGCTTGGCCTGGCCTCTACTTTACTAAGTGACCACAGACAAGTCACTTCCTTGTCTGTACCTAGTTTCCCCATCAGGCAACAAAGTCTTGGGAACGGGGGTGCCACACTGCATGGTTCTGTGTGATTTCACAGGTGTCCCTCCACCTCCCCAGGTCCAGCCCCTCCAAGTAACTGTGTTTCTGCCGAGGTATAGCCCACACCCCCCTGGGGTCCTGGAGTCCTTCAACAGATGATTACCGAGCGCCCAGGGTGCCAATTCTGCATCTGGGTGTGAGGTGCGGGAAATAGAGGACTGAGGGGGTCAGGTCTGACAGGAAGTGAAACCATTCCTGCTATAAAGAAAATGCCTCAGGAGGGTGGAAGAAGATACAGTTGGTGGGATTGGGGGTCTAGGGTGAACATTAAATGGAGTGGTCGGAGAAGAGCTCTGGGGAAGTGGCATTGGACTTGAGACCTGGATGCCAAGGAGGCAGCAAGAGGATGAGCCAGGGAAGAACGTTCTGAGAAGAGGGAACAGCACGTGCGAAGGCCTGAGGGCAAGGGCAGTGCTGGGGAAGGAGGCCGGCTTGTTCGGGAGACAGAAAAGAGGCCAGTTCGGCTGTAGGCAGTGAGTGAGGGGGAGGGGGCCCAGACAATGTCAGCCTGCAGAAGAAGATTGAATGCCACCCGCACTGAAGGGCGGGAATCAGAGTAGGGGAGCAGGTGGGGAGGCAGGGGGAGGTCAGAGAAGATCTTCCGGCTTGGTCCAGGTGAGGGATGACAGCGGCTCGGACGCTAGGGGTGACCGTGGAGTTGAAAGAAGTAGGTGGATTCAGAGGCTGTGTTGGAGATGAGAGCTGGTGATGGCCTGGGTGTGGGAGGCTCCAGAGGGAGGAATCCTGGCATCTCTTCACATTTCTAGCTTAAAGCACTGGATGGGGTATCTGCTGAGATGGGGAGGATGGAAAAGGGGCAGTATGGGTGGGGGAGATGGCAGGAAAACAGGAGTTCTGTTTTGGACCTCATAAATTTAAGATGCCTAATAGCACGCCTTTGCTCTCCAGAGTGAACTTGCTAAATTCCTCATTAGGGTGGCACCTGGCCACCAGAAGCACCGCCAGGCTGGCCATCTGCCCTGTGGAAGCTTAGGCAGAGGCTGTAGGAACTGAAGGTGATGAAATTGAGTGCTGCACTGCTTACAGCCTGTGCCCTCTCTGTGCCTCCCTGTCTCTCTGTTTCTGTGTCTTTTTGTCTCTCTGTTGTTGTGTGTGTGTGTTTCTCTCTCTGTCTCTCTGTCTTTCCATCTCTGTGTTTCTCTGTCTCCTCACCTGTGAATACCTTCATTGAGGTGTTCCAAGTGACTGGTGTTTCCCCTCATTTCAGCCCTTCCTTTGCATCCTCAGGTACGTTGCAGACCTGAGCAAGCCTCCCAAAGATCTCCTTTGTCTCTAGGGGAAGGTTACTTATTTGGCTCCATGTGTTTTCTGACCCAGCAGACAGGAATGCCACGGCTGGTTCCCAGGCCTTGGCAATGCTGGCATCTCTCCTAGACTCTGGGTGCCCGGCTCTGCCTGCCACCATCTCCAACTCAGTGAGTCTGCAGCCAGACTTGGTCACTTCTCCAAACCTGCAGTGACGGGCATGTGCAGGCCTCCGCAGGAACACAGAGCCGCTCTCTTGGTCCTAACTGGTTGGTGAGAATAGTCAGGGAAGCCTCCCCAGAGTAGAAGAGGTTAAGCTGAGTCAGAAGTAACCAGCTGAAGAATGTAGGAAAGCAAAGGAAGGTCGTGCCAGGAAGAGGGAATGGAAATGTGAAGTGGTTGTGTGGGGTGCAGGGCATACAGGATGGTGAACCCTAAGCAGATTTGTGTAACTGAGCTAAGTTTAAGGTACCTAAGAAGACAGATTCCAGGCTCACGGGGGCCCAAGGCACCATTATGTGATGGAAAATCGATAGGCCCCAGACAGACCTGGGTTTGCAGCCTGATACCATGGAGGGGCAGTGTGGTCCAGTGGTTACTGCCGTGCCCACTGGAGCCAGGTTGCCTGGGTTTGAATCACAGCTCTGCCCCTCGTCAGCAGTGTAACTCTGGGCCTCAGTGTCCACATCTGTACAGTATAGGTAAGAACAGCACACCTGCCTCATAAGGCTGGAGGAAGGATGGCATGAGTTAATAGGGTCAAGTGCTTAGAACAGTATCTGACAGAACTGTAATGATTACTTACAGGTTGAGTAAAGTACTTATCATCTCTGGACCTCAGTTTCTTTTTCTGTAAAACGGGGTGATTGCACTTCCTGGGCAGGGTTGTTGTGAGGCTTGGGGACCACTTGCAGGCCATCCGTGTGCAGTCCCTGGCTCCCCACAGAGGCTCAGTAAATGGTAGCCACCACCAGCACCACCAGCGCTACCATTATCATGGTTGTTGTTATACTTCCGTGTTGGCTGGTCTGGCACCGAGTCCCTGCTCACTGACTCCCTCCCTCTGCCCAGCAAGCATCATGGATCACCCAGCCTAGAGACTGGAAATTAAGTGCTGTAAATCTGGGCCACAGTTGCCCTGGAAAACGATCTGCCTTTTGCTGGGCAGCAGTGATTCAGATGCTCTTCTGGCCATGCTAGCAGCTGTGTTGTCAGCTTTCCCCCAAGTCATGCAAAAGGCCAGCAGCAGGGCTCTCCCCGAAGCTTGTGCAAATAAGCATTGCACACATGACTTCTGGGCCCAGTGCTGACAAGAATGGAGCTATGATCAGCACAAGGAAATCCCGAGGCCATTCCACTCTCTGTTCCCTCCACTCACGTGGAATTTGGTTTCCACCTACAGTCCCTGTTAACGATGAAACTGGAGGGGACAGGGCAGGCTCCTGGGTGTCACAGTTGGGTTCCCTCTGTGCTCTGTCCCTGTCTCTTTCTTATCCAGTCTTCATCGTAGGAAGGCAGCATAGCGTAGCTAAAACTGGACCCCGGGAGACCCAGACTGCCTAGGTTTGAATCCCAGCTCCACCATTTAACCAGACATAAGGCCTTGGGCAAGTCACTTCATCTCCCTGTGCCTCAGTTTCCACATCTTTAAAACAGAGATGATGTTAATACTGGTTTATATCTCATAAAGTTGTTATGACTAAATGAATCAGAGTTAAATGAAACTCACTTCTCTTTGCTAGGCTCTTATCTCTTTATTCATAAAATAAGGTAGTTGCACTAGAACCTCTTAAGATTCCACTTCAGAATTTCAGGCACTGCAGTATGTGGAAATGAATTCTGCTTCTGCTACTGACCTGCTGTTTGGTCTTGGAAAAGTAACTTAACCCCCTGAGGTTTTCATTTTGTTTTTTTAAAGGAAACAAAAATACCTCCATGATGGATTTTGATTAGTATCTGAATTAGAATATAGGTAAAGATATTATATATCTCTCTCTATAGATATAGATATAGAGGAGATATCTGTATCTCCTAGCAGAGTGTTTGGCACTTCATAGGTGTTCAATGAATGATAGCAATTAATTTTGCATTGGAAACACTATAGAAGGAAGTTCCGTATTGAATAAGAAATAGTATTAACTCCCAACTCTTTCAAATTCCAAATTAGTTCCTGAAAAAGTGGAGGGGTGGAAGATAAAGAATCAGGAAGGAGGAAAAGAAGGAAGGGAAGGAAGAAGTGATGGAGGGAAGAGGGAAGAAAAGAAAGCACAGATGAAAATGGGATTCAAAACAAAATGATGGAGTTGATGCTGCCCCACTTGCATTTTCTGAGCAGCCCCACATGCAGGATGAGGCATGGGGAGCTCTGCTGGGGGAAGGTTCCAGATCCTAGTTGCCCACCATCAGGGGACCTCCACTGCATTCCCCTACTCCCAGCCACACTCTGCATCCTAGTGGCATACCCAAACCTCAAAATTTCCTGACTTCATTTAGAGAGAATCCAAATGTTCTGTTTTCTGGTCTGTTGCTACAGAATGAAATGTGGGCAAGAGGAGCTTTGGGCAGATCCCTCTCTAGGGACTTGGGCATTGGGGAAGTTGGTGGAAATTAGCATTGCACAGCTGACTTCTAGGCCTGGCACTGATAAGGAAGGAGCTGTGATCGGCACAAGGAAATCTGTAAGCCGTTCCGCAGTCAGACTCGCACTGATGTGTACAGAGACTCTGATGTTTCCTTGGATACTAATTATTCTCAGTGTATACAATAGCCAGGTTTTCTCAATAAAATCAGGGCACAGAGATTTTCTGGGTTTTCTTTGGCAGGGAAGGAGGGAGCAGAGCATTCTCAGCCCTGATCCTGGAAGTGGCTAGGGCTTAGGTTTCCAAACAAGTAGAAGGGCCTGGCAGCCATAGTTCTAGGAGTCTCAGATGCTGTCCCAGGAGTTGGGAAGTTGATCCTCCCACAGGCAACAGGCAGTCATGAATTTAAAACAGAGATTAGGTGCTAGGGTCTTGTTGGATTAGTGGGGGCTGGTGAAATGAAGAGCCCAACTGGTCAAAGAAAAGAACAGAAGCAGGCCAAGGTCAGCCCTTGGACCACTCAGAGGTTTAATTTTACGGTTAATAGGGTCAGTATTTTGATCTCAGGATTATACAAGAGCCTGGAGTACCCCTGGACACCAAGCTCTGAGTCTGACTGGCAGAAAAGGTGCCCTGGGGAGCCCTAAGAGCCCCAGCCTTTGTAGTTGGTTTTGGAAAAGTGAGTTCATCATAAATCTTTTTAAACAGGGCCGCAGAGAGTATTGATGAGGATTTTCTCGGGAAATAGAGATTCTATCCATTCATTCATTCATTCATTCTTCTGTTATTTACTGACTGCCTACAAGTTGCAATGGATGCAGAGCTGAAATGCAGACCCTGTCCTCAGTGAGCCTAAAATCTAAACCAATTATCGCTGTATCAGGAGCCACTACTATAACAAACAACCACAGCCTCCAGATGGCATAGATGATAAACATTGTCTTGCTCACGTGTCTTCAGGTTGACTGGGAGTTGACTAACGTAGGCCAGGCTCGTCTGGGTGGCTCTGGGATGCAGCTTGAGTCCAGGTCTTCTCCACGTGTCTCTCCTCCTTAGATCCGTGGGCCAGCCCACAGAACATGCCCATGGAACATTTTCTCATGGCAATGGCAGAGATGCAAGAGGGCAAGTAGAAACACATCATGATACCTACTAGGTCAGGCTCAGAACTGCTACACTGTCAGGTCTGCCCTCATTCCATCAGCCAAAACTAGTCTGACAGCTGGGCCCAAGGTCAGGGGGCAGGGGAGTCAGCTACTAGTGGAAGGAACTGCTGAGTCACTTGGCAACCTGTGTAGATCCTGGGAGGGGTGAAGAATTGTGGTTGATTATTGAAACTACAAAATTGCCCACCCCAACATAGGCATATTTATTTATAAATCATGACTACTTTGCTAATAATTGTGTTCATAAAGAGTACACACAAAAAAGAAATTTAGGGATGAGATTGAAAATTTTGAAAGAAAATTTCAAACAATTTTCTTTCCCTGCACTCCAGTGTATCATCTTGGAAATCCCCAGGGGATGCACTTCTCATCTTTAGAGACTCTGGTCTGGAGAAGTGTTTCCCAAAATGTGGTAGACCAACTGCAGCAAATCATTTGGGTCATTTGGAGAGCTTGTTAAATGCAGATTCTGGGCCACTTTTCCAGAGCTGTTGAGGGTGAAGCCTGGGAATTTCTATTGTTAGAAAGCGTCCCAGGAGATATGGGTACGTAATTAGAGTTTGAGACTTTAAATCGACAGAGCCATCAGCCTGTGAGGGGAAGAAACCCAAGAGTGGATTCTCAGAACACCCCTTTACCTGGCCTGCAGCATGCTGGGGTGGTCAGGAAGGTTAGCCTGAGTGAGTGATGGAGGTGAGGCGTTCTGAAGGAGGGGGCAACTTAAATTAACCATGCAGTGAAGGAGAACAAGGCTGAGCCAAGCAGAGGTCGCTGCATGTGTGAGAGCTGCCCTTGAGAGTGGGCCCACGGGTTCAGGGAACCCCATTTTCGGCATAAGAAGAGCGGAAGCTCAGGGAAGACTGAGTCAACAGATGAGTGAGATTTAGCCAAAGAAGGGAGATGAGGCCGGAGTGGGGCAAGAGTGGTCTGTTCCGAGCTGGAGGTGAGAGGACTTGTGAAGGACCTTATGGTGTAGGCCATGGGCAAGTGCGGGAAAGTTTGCTGCAGGAAGTGACGTGATCATGTCCAGTTGAAGTGCTCGAGAGGTCAGCTGGCTGCAGTGTGGGGAAGGGGCTGGAGGGGGAAGCAGGCCTGCAAGGTATATAGCACTTGACCTGGGAGAGCTGAGGGTGGCCCGGCAGTGAGGGGAAGAGAGAGATGGATTCCAGAGGGATTGGATTCCAGAGGCAGTTAAAGAGGCAGAATCCATGGAGCAGTGAAGCAGCAGAAGAGGAAGAAGACTAGGGAGGCCTGTGAGTGAAATGGTGTCTTCGGGCTTGAGCGTGATAGGCGGGAATACAAAGGGGGGAGGGGGGCAGAGCAGTTCACCCTCAGGACAGGATCTTGCCCAGAGAGGCCAGCGTTCCAGATGATCACCAAGGTGGGCACCTCTCCAGCTCCAGCTTAAGATGAAAAGGCCTAGAAATAATATTGTGAAATATATCCCCAAAACCACATGTGGTTTGTATTTTATTTTATTTTACAGTAAGTTAATGTCACTAGAAATCACCTGAATTTATTTTGAAGGGCACATCATGGGCAGCCATGAGAGGGACCCAAGATGGCCACTTAGCTCCAGACTACAGGTTATCAAGGGCCTTGGGTTAGATGTTTGACAATGACCTTCAGAGGAAGGTCTTGATAAATCAGAGACAAGCCGGTGTGATTGTCAGATAACGCCAAACTTCTGTCCCACCTGGGGCTGCTTGGAGAGTTCTATAAATTCTGTTTGTGAGTAAATATCCTGTGATTATTTTGTGGATAACACAGTTATAGTTGCTTTATAATTTTAGGTTAAAAGCTTTAATTTGCTAAATGTAAATATTCATGTGCATGAATATTTTTTGTGACCTCTTTTGGCATTTCTCTATTTGGATATATTTCAGGTTGGGGAGGGTAGTTTCTAATACGTGGAAAAAAATCTCACCTCTCTGGACCTCGAGGAAACCCTCTCCCATGAAATTTCCTGACATGCTGGCGTTCTCCAACAAGGGGAGGGAGTTGCTGGTGCAAAAGCTCACTCACCTACAAATCCTACCTCCGAAGCCCAAATTCTTGGCTGGGGACCTACAGTGTCCCACCTGTGGGAACCAGAGTGTTGCCACTCACAGGAGATCAAGGCCTGGGTGAGTGGATATGAACTCATCAAAGACGGCACACACTTTCATGTAGCTGTGGCTGGAACATAGCTCGGAGGATGAAAGGCCCGGCAGATCTTTTATGTGGAAATGCAGCTGCTCCCTCAGGAGATGCGTGTTTGACCTTTTTTCAGGAAGTTAAGCATCTCTTAGCTCTGCAACTTGAGTGGCACACTCTCTGGGTTCGAAGGCTTACCCACACTGCCTGTGCTCATCAATATATGGATGAAGCTCAGCCCATGTTGTCTCCATGAATTTTTAAACTTTTTCCCCAGGCAGAAAGGGTTTTAGCAGTTGTTAATTGCCCAAATGCTGGTTCCTAGTAGGCGAGGAAAAAGAAAATCTTTCATCACTCATTGAGTCAAAGATGAAGAGAGAAAATTTATGAGTCTTGGTGTTTTTTCATGGGGAAGGAAGTCACTAAAAAATGAAATCAGATATGCCCTCCCATTATTCCAACTGTGGTCCAGCTTAGGCTTATAGGCATCCACTGGGATGGATGCTTTCTCTTATACAATTACACATTTAGTCTTTGCAAACAAAAGGTAAGGATAGTTTAATTTTATTCCTGTTGTCTTAAGCAGGTTCACTCAACAAATATGTATTGAGCCCCTGTTATGTGCTAGGCACTTTTCTAAGTGCTAGGGATACATTAGTGAACAAATCAGACAAAGATCTCTGTTCTAGGGGGGCTTACATTCTATCAGAGGGAGCAGAGAACCAACAATAAGAAAAACAAGTAAGTCAATTGTATAGTTTATAGAAGGTGATGCATGCTGGGGAAAAAAGAATAAATGGAGCAGAGTAAGAGATCCAAAGTGACGGATGGTTTAACATTAGGGGGTCATGGGAGGCCTCACTGAGAAGGTGACATTTGACCAAAGATCTGAAGGAGATGAGGGGTGAGCCATGCAGATATCTGCAGAAAGAATGTTGCAGGTGAAGGAACAGCCAGTGCAAAGGCAGCTGATGATCAGGAAGTTCAGACATTGGAATTTGTCTTTTCCTTTAATGTTCTAAGAAATGTGCCAGGCCTTGAATATTCCTTATCTGGTATCCCACTGTAGGAGAGCCAGGTGTTAGCCCGTGAAACACCATGCTATCAACATTTGCAGAACACTTTAAAGATTAAGAAGCTATTTCGCGTGGAGTGAAGGAACTGTTCTCTACCCTGGTTGTGGTGGTGGTTCTATGTGTACACCAGAAAAGTCAGTTTTACCCTACGTTAACTTAAAAAAATAAGCATTTTGAAAAAAGCAGTTTAGTGCATTTTATTTTGTTCTGCTCAAAGACCTGTGGATTAGGGAGGGCAGAGATTAGCATCTCCGCTTTGCAGATCAAGAGCCTGTGGCCAAGATGTTACCCAGCCGTAAGAGGCAGACCGGGTCTCAAAGTCAGATCCATCCAAAGCCTGTTCTCATATGAATACTGAAGTCCCTGCCACACTGCCTCGCAAACTAAAGCTGACCACGCTGCCAGACCTTCTGGCAATGGGAAGCACACTGTCTAAAAAGCAGTCAGTGTGATCACAACAGCTAATGCATACTGCTCATCGTGTGCTGGAGCTGTTCTAGATACTTTACATGTATTATGTCACTTAATTCTCACAAGAACCCTATGACATAGGTACTATCTCCATATTACAGATGAGCAAACCGAGGCCCAGGGAAGTTAGGAAACTTACCACAGGCTGTGTAGGTAGTACGGTCGCAGAGCTGGGATTAGACGCAGGCAGTCGGGTTCCAGAGTCCGTGAGCTTAAGCTTCAGGCTTACTGGCTCTGTCCAGCTGTGTCCAGCACCAGAGTGCTAAAGCCATGATAATCCTTAGCCTGGGTTTGGTAGGGGTCTTGCACTTAAAGAATCCCTTTTTTCTTTTCAATAAGGCATTGTGTTTTGAGTGTAAGGTTCACAGCAACTTGAGGTGCAGAGAAAACCCATAAACACATGCACAGGCTCCCCCATTATCAACATCCCCACCAAAGTGGTACATTTGTTATAATTTTTTTTTAACATCTTTATTGCAGTATAATTGCTTTACTATGGTGTGTTAGTTTCTGCTTTATAACAAAGTGAATCAGTTATACATATACATTTGTTCCCATATCTCTTCCCTCTTGCATCTCCCTCCCTCCCACCCTCCCTATCCCACCCCTCTACGTGATCACAAAGCACCGAGCTGATCTCCCTGTGCTATGCAGCTGCTTCCCACTAGCTATCTATTTTACATTTGGTAGTGTATATATGTCCATGCCACTCTCTCACCCTGTCACATCTTACCTCTCCCCCTCCCCACGTCCTCAAGTCCATTCTCTACGCCTGCGTCTTTATTCCTGTCCTGCCCCTAGGTTCTTCAGAACCTTTATTATTATTTTTTTTGATTCCATATATATGTGTTAGCATACAGTATTTGTTTTTCTGTTTCTGACTTACTTCAATCTGTATGACAGACTCTAGGTCCATCCACCTCACTACAAATAACTCAATTTCGTTTCATTTTATGGCTCAGTAATATTCCATTGTATATATATGCCGCATCTTCTTTATCCATTCATCTGTTGATGGACACTTAGGTTGCTTCCATGTCCTGGCTATTGTAAAGAGAGCTGCAATGAACATTTTGGTACATGACTCTTTTTGAATTATGGTTTTCTCAGGGTATATGCCCAGTAGTGGGATTGCTGGGTCGTATGGTAGTTCTATTTTTAGTTTTTTAAGGAACCTCCATACTGTTCTCCATAGTGGCTGTATCAATTTACATTCCCACCAACAGTGCAAGAGAGTTCCCTTTTCTCCACACCCTCTCCAGCATTTATTGTTTCTAGATTTTTTGATGATGGCCATTCTGACCGGTGTGAGATGATATCTCATTGTAGTTTTGATTTGCATTTCTCTAATGATTAATGATGTTGAGCATTCTTTCATGTGTTTGTTGGCAATCTGTATATCTTCTTTGGAGAAATGTCTGTTTAGGTCTTCTGCCCATTTTTGGATTGGGTTGTTTGTTTTTTTGTTATTGAGCTGCATGAGCTGCTTGTAAATCTTGGAGATTAATCCTTTGTCAGTTGCTTCATTTGCAAATATTTTCTCCTATTCTGAGGGTTGTCTTTTGGTCTTGTTTATGGTTTCCTTTGCTGTGCAAAAGCTTTTAAGTTTCATTAGGTCCCATTTGTTTATTTGTGTTTTTATTTCCATTTCTCTAGGAGCTGGGTCAAAAAGGATCTTGCTGTGATTTATGTCACAGAGTGTTCTGCCTATGTTTTCCTCTAAGAGTTTGATAGTGTCTGGCCTTACACTTAGGTCTTTAATCCATTTTGAGTTTATTTTTGTGTATGGTGTCAGGGAGTGTTCTAATTTCATACTTTTACATGTACCTGTCCAGTTTTCCCAGCACCACTTATTGAAGAGGCTGTCTTTTCTCCACTGTATATGCTTGCCTCCTTTATCAAAGATAAGGTGACCATACATGCATGGGTTTATCTCTGGGCTTTCTATACTGTTCCATTGATCTATGTTTCTGTTTTTGTGCCAGTACCAAACTGCCTTGATTACTGTAGCTTTGTAATATAGTCTGAAATCAGGGAGCCTGATTCCTCCAGCTCCATTTTTCGTTCTCAAGATTGCTTTGGCTATTTGGGGTCTTTTGTGTTTCCATACAAATTGTGAAATGTTTTGTTCTAGTTCTGTGAAAAATGCCAGTGGTAGTTTGATAGGGATTGCATTGAATCTGTAGATTGCTTTGGGTAGTAGAGTCATTTTCACAATGTTGATTCTTTCAATCCAAGAACATGGTATATCTCTCCATCTGTTTGTATCATCTTTAATTTCTTTCATCAGTGTCTTATAATTTTCTGCATACAGGTCTTTTGTCTCCTTAGGTAGGTTTATTCCTAGATATTTTATTCTTTTTGTTGCAGTGGTAAACGGGAGTGTTTTCTTAATTTCACTTTCAGATTTTTCATCATTAGTGTATAGGAATGCAAGAGATTTCTGTGCATTAATTTTGTATCCTGCTACTTTACCAAATTCATTGATTAGCTCTAGTAGTTTTCTGGTAGCATTTTTAGGATTCTGTATGTATAGTATCATGTCATCTGCAAACAGTGACAGCTTTACTTCTTCTTTTCTGATTTGGATTCCTTTTATTTCTTTTTCTTCTCTGATTGCTGTGGCTAACACTTCCAAAACTATGTTGAATAATAGTGGTGAGAGTGGGCAACCTTGTCTTGTTCCTGATCTTAGTGGAAATGGTTTCAGTTTTTCACCATTGAGGGCAATGTTGGCTGTGGGTTTGTCATATATGGCCTTTATTATGTTGAGGAAAGTTCCCTCTATGCCTACTTTCTGCAGGGCTTTTATCATAAATGGGTGTTGAATTTTGTCCAAAGCTTTTTCTGCATCTATTGAGATGATCATATGGTTTTTCTCCTTCAATTTGTTAATATGATGTATCACGTTGATTGATTTGCGTATATTGAAGAATCCTTGCATTCCTGGAATAAACCCCACTTGATCGTGGTGTATGATCCTTTTAATGTGCTGTTGGATTCTGTTTGCTAGTATTTTGTTGAGGATTTTTGCATCTATGTTCATCAGTGATATTGGCCTGTAGTTTTCTTTCTTTGTGACATCTTTGCCTGGTTTTGGTATCAGGGTGATGGTGGCCTCGTAGAATGAGTTGGGGAGTGTTCCTCCCTCTGCAATATTTTGGAAGAGTTTGAGAAGGATAGGTGCCAGCTCTTCTCTAAATGTTTGATAGAATTCGCCTGTGAAGCCATCTGGTCCTGGGCTTTTGTTTGTTGGAAGATTTTTAATCACAGTTTCAATTTCAGTGCTTGTGATTGGTCTGTTCATATTTTCTATTTCTTCCTGGTTCAGTCTCGGCAGGTTGTGCATTTCTAAGAATCTGTCCATTTCTTCCAGGTTGTCCATTTTACTGGCATAGAGTTGCTTGTAGTAATCTCTCATGATCGTTTGTATTTCTGCAGTGTCAGTGGTTACTTCTCCTTTTTCATTTCTAATTCTATTGATTTGAGTCTTCTCCCTTTTTCTCTTGATGAGTCTGGCTAATGGTTTATCAATTTTGTTTATCTTCTCAAAGAACCAGCTTTTAGTTTCATTGATTTTTGCTATTGTTTCCTTCATTTCTTTTTCATTTATTTCTGATCTGATCTTTATGATTTCTTTCCTTCTGCTAGCTTTGGGGTTTTTTTGTTCTTCTTTCTGTAATTGCTTTAGGTGCAAGGTTAGGTTGTTTATTCGAGATGCTTCCTGTTTCTTGATGTAGGCTTGTTTTGCTATAAACTTCCCTCTTAGAACTGCTTTTGCTGCATCCCATAGGTTTTGGGTCGTCGTGTCTCCATTGTCATTTGTTTCTAGGTATTTTTTGATTTCCCCTTTGATTTCTTCAGTGATCACTTCGTTATTAAGTAGTGTATTGTGTAGCCTCCATGTGTTTGTATTTTTTACAGATCTTTTCCCGTAATTGATATATAGTCTCATAGCGTTGTGGTCAGAAAAGATACTTGATACGATTTCAATTTTCTTAAATTTACCAAGGCTTGATTTGTGACCCAAGATATGATCTATCCTGGAGAATGTTCCATGAGCACTTGAGAAAAATGTGTATTCTGTTGTTTTTGGGTGGAATGTCCTATAAATATCAATTAAGTCCATCTTGTTTACTGTATCATTTAAAGCTTGTGTTTATTTATTTTCATTTTGGATGATCTGTCCATTGGTGAAAGTGGGGTGTTAAAGTCCCCTACTATGATTGTGTTACTGTCAATTTCCCCTTTTATGGCTGTTAGTATTTGCCTTATGTATTGAGGTGCTCCTATGTTGGGTGCATAAATATTTACAATTGTTATACCTTCCTCTTGGATCAATCCCTTGATCATTATATAGTGTCCTTCTATGTCTCTTGTAATAGTCTTTATTTTAAAGTCTATTTTGTCTGATATGAGAATTGCTACTCCAGCTTTCTTTTGATTTCCATTTGCATGGAATATCTTTTTCCATCCCCTCACTTTCAGTCTGTATGTGTCTCTAGGTCTGAAGTGGGTCTCTTGTAGACAGCATATATATGGGTCTTGTTTTTGTATCCATTCAGCCAGTCTGTGTCTTTTGGTGGGAGCATTTAATCCATTTACATTTAAGGTAATTATCGATATGTATGTTCCTATTCCCATTTTCTTAAATGTTTTGGGTTTGTTATTGTAGGTGTTTTCCTTCTCTTGTGTTTCTTGCCTAGAGAAGTTACTTTAGCATTTGTTGTAAAGCTGGTTTGGTGGTGCTGAACTCTCTCAGCTTTTGCTTGTCTGTAAAGCTTTTAATTTCTCCATCAAATCTGAATGAGATCCTTGCTGGGTAGAGTAATCTTGGTTGTAGGTTTTTCTCCTTCATCACTTTAAGTATATCCTGCCACTCCCTTCTGGCTTGCAGAGTTTCTGCTGAAAGATCAGCTGTTAACCTTATGGGGATTCCCTTGTGTGTTATTTGTTGTTTTTCCCTTGCTGCTTTTAATATGTTTTCTTTATATTTAATTTTTGATAGTTTGATTAATATGTGTCTCGGCGTGTTTCTCCTTGGATTTATCCTGTATGGGACTCTCTGTGCTTCCAGGACTTGATTAACTATTTCCTTTCCCATATTAGGGAAGTTTTCAACTATAATCTCTTCAAATATTTTCTCAGTCCCTTTTTCTCTTCTCCTTCTGGGACCCCTATAATTCGAATGTTGGTGCGTTTAATGTTGTCCCAGAGGTCTCTGAGACTGTCCTCAGTTCTTTTCATTCTTTTTTCTTTATTCTGCTCTGCAGTAGTTAATTCCACTATTTTATCTTCCAGGTCACTTATCCGTTCTTCTGCCTCAGTTATTCTGCTATTGATCCCATCTAGAGTATTTTTAATTTCACTTATTGTGTTTTTCATCGTTGCTTGGTTCCTCTTTAGTTCTTCTACATCCTTGTTAAATGTTTCTTGCATTTTGTCTATTCTATTTCCAAGATTTTGGATCATCCTTACTATCATTATTCTGAATTCTTTTTCAGGTAGACTGCCTATTTCCTCTTCATTTGTTAAGTCTGGTGTGTTTTGACCCTGCTCCTTCATCTGCTGTGTGTTTTTCTGTCTTCTCATTTTGCTTATCTTACTGTGTTTGGGGTCTCCTTTTCACAGGCTGCAGGTTCGTAGTTCCCATTGTTTTTGGTATCTGTCCCCAGTGGCTAAGGTTGGTTCAGTGGGTTGTGTAGGCTTCCTTGTGGAGGGGACTAGTGCCTGTGTTCTGGTGGATGAGGCTGGATCTTGTCTTTCTGGTGGGCACGTCCACATCTGGTGGTGTGTTTTGGGGTGTCTGTGGCCTTATTATGATTTTAGGCAGCCTCTCTGTTAATGGATGGGGCTGTGTTCCTGTCTTGCTAGTTGTTTGGCATAGGGTGTCCAGCAGTGTAGCTTGCTGGTCGTTGAGTGAAGCTGGGTCTTGATGTTGAGATGGAGATCTCTGAGAGATTTTCGCCATTTGGTATTACGTGGAGCTGGGAGGTCTCTTGTGGACCAGTGTCCTGAAGTTGGCTCTCCCACCTCAGAGGCACAGCCCTGATGCCTGGCTGGAGCACCAAGCACCTTTCATCCACACGTCTCAGAATAAAAGGGAGAAAAAATAGAAAGAAAGAAAAAAAGAGGATAAAATAAAATAAAATAAAATAAAATAAAATAAAGCTATTATAATAAAAAATAAGAAAAAAATTATTAAAAAATTTATTAAGAAAAAAATTTTTAAGTTTTTAAAATAAATTTATTAATTTTTTATAATAAAAAATAAGAAGAAATTATTATGAAAAAAATTTATTAAGAAAAATATTTTAATTTTTTTAAAATAAAAAATATTAAAAAACTTAAGAAAGAAAATTTTTTTGAATTTTTAAAAATAGAAAATAAGGAAAAAATTATTAAGAAAACACTTATTAAGAAAAAAGAAATTTTTTAAGTAAAAAAAAAAAAAAAATACGGACGGACCGAACCCTAGGACAAATGGTGAAAGCAAAGCTATACAGACAAAATCTCACCCAGAAGCATACACATATACACTCACAAAAAAAGGAAAAGGGGAAAAATTAATATATCCTGCTCCCAAAATCCACCTCCTGAATTTGGGATGATTCGTTGTCTATTCAGGTATTCAACAGATGCAGGTACATCAAGTTGTTTGTGGAGCTTTAATCCGCTGCTTCTGAGGCTGCTGGGAGAGTTTTCCCTTTCTCTTCTTTGTTCGTACAGCTCCCGGGGTTCAGCTTTGGATTTGGACCCGCCTCTGCGTGTAGGTCGCCTGAGGGCGTCTGTTCCCCGCCCAGACAGAACGGGGTTAAAGGAGCAGTTGCTTCGGGGGCTCTGGCTCACTCAGGCGGGGGGCGGGGGGTGGGGAAGGGTACGGATGCGGGGCGAGCCTGCGGCGGCAGAGGCCGGCGTGACGTTGCACCAGCCCGAGGCGCGCCGTGCGTTCTCCCGGGGAAGTTGTCCCTGGATCACGGGAGCCTGGCCGTGGCGGGCTGCACTGGCTCCCGGGAGGGGCGGTGTGGAGAGTGACCTGTGCTCGCACACAGGTTTCTTGGTGGCGGCAGCAGCAGCCTTAGCGTCTCATGTCCGTCTCTGGGGTCCGCGCTGATAGCCGCGGCTCGCGCCCGCCTCTGGGGTCCGCACTGATACCCGCGGCTCGCGCCCGTCTCTGGAGCTCGTTTAGGCAGTGCTCTGAATCCCTTCTCCTTGTGGGCTGCGAAACAAAGAGGCAAGAAAAAGTCTCTTGCCTCTTCGGCAGCTGCAGACTTTTTCCCGGACTCCCTCCCGGCTAGCTGTGGTGCGCTAACCCCTTCAGGCTGTGTTTACGCAGCCAACCCCAGTCCTCTCCCTGTGATCGACCTCCGACCTCCGAAGCCCGAGCCTCAGCTCCCAGCCCCCACCCGCCCCGGCGGCTGAGCAGACAAGCCTCTTGGGCTGGTGAGTGCTGCTCAGCACCGATCCTCCGTGTGGGAGTCTCTCCGCTTTGCCCTCCGCACCCCTGTTGCTGCGCTCTCCTCCGTGGCTCCGAAGCTTCCCCCCTCTGCCACCCGCAGTCTCCACTCGCGAAGGGGCTTCGTAGTGTGTGGAAACCTTTCCTCCTTCACAGCTCCCTCCCACTGGTGCAGGTCCCGTCCCTATTCTTTTGTCTCTGTTATTTCATTTTTCTTTTGCCCTACCCAGTACGTGGGGAGTTTCTTGCCTTTTGGGAGGTCTGACGTCTTCTGCCAGCGTTCAGTGGGTGTTCTGTAGGAGCAGTTCCACGTGTAGATGTATTTCTACTGTATCTGTGGGAAGGAAGGTGATCTCCGCGTCTTACTCTTCCGCCATCTTGCCCAGACCCCCCCCCCATTTGTTATAATTGATTAATCTAACTCGACATGTTGTAATCGCCCAAGGTCCATACTTTTACATGAGTTCACTCTTGTTTTGTACATTCTCTGGGCTTGGACAAATGTATTAAGGACATGTATCCATCATGATGGTATCATACAGAGTAATTTCACTGCTCTAAAGATCCTCTGTGCTCTGCCTCTCCATCCTTCCCATCACTGCAAACACCCCCGCCCCGCTACAATCCCCAGCAACCACTGACCATTTTGCCGTCTCCATCATTTTGCCTTTTCTAGAGCAGTTGGAATCACATACACACATAGTACCACAGCCTTTGCAGACTGGCTCCTTTCACTTAGTCACATGCATTTAAAGTTCCTCCATGTCTTTTCATGGCTTTGACAGCTCGTTTTGGTACCGACTCTCCCGAGTTGGTTCTGTTTGCTCAGTGCTGTTCGAGCAAACAGAGCGGGACCAAGTTTGGTTTAGAAGCAAAGGAAAGCTTTATCCTTTGATCAAAGGATGGAAAGGTGCAAGCTCACTCTCTGGAATCCACGCCTCCCAGGGAACTCCCTGGCGGTCCAGGGGTTAGGACTCTGGGCTTCCACTGCGGAGGGCCCGGGTTCAGTCCCTCGTGGGGAACTAAGATTCCGCAAACCTTGCGGAGCAGCCAACAGAACAAAACATCCCCCCCGCCCCCACTTTATAGGGTTCTTGTCAGCAGGGAGGGGGCAGAGTTCTTGCTGGTCAGGCGCAGCTATGCTGCTCCCCGTGCTGCCGATCACAGTGTGGAGCGCGGCGCTCCTGCGCACGGCCCGCCGCTGCCATCTTGAAGTGAGGCGCCGTGCGCAGCGCTCCTGCACGAGGCCCGCCGCTGCCATCTTGAAGTGAGGCGCCGTGCGCAGCGCTCCTGCGCACGGCCCGCCGCCATCTTGAAGTGAGGCACCGTGCGCAGCGCTCCTGCACGAGGCCCGCCGCCGCCATCTTGAAGTGAGGCGCCGTGCGCAGCGCTCCTGCGCGGGGCCCGCTGACGCCATCTTGAAGTGAGGCGCCGCGCGCAGCGCTCCTGCGCACGGCCCGCCGCCGCCATCTTGAAGTGAGGCGCCGCGCGCAGCGCTCCTGCACGGGGCCCGCTGACGCCATCTTGAAGTGAGGCGCTGTGCGCAGCGCCTCTGCGCACGGCCCACCAAGCTGAGGTGTTGGCGCAGCTATTTTGCGCTGGAAACTCTGGTCTGAAGTGCCGAGTATCAGGCTTCTGCAGGCGGTTTCCCGTGAGCAAGTGAAACTAGACTAAACACAAAGGAGAAAGAAAGGTTAGATTTTATTTTATTACCCAGATTCTATGTTTACTTCCCTGGAATTGTTAATGGGTTTTGCCAGTGACACAGTTTCTTTTTAGTACTAAATAATATTGAGTTTCCTGGATGTACCACAGTTTATCCCTTCACTTCTGAAGGACATCTTGATTTCTTCTAAGTCTTGGCACTTCTGAATAAACATCCTACTGTAAACATCTTGGTGCAGGTTTTTTTGTGTGGACGTAAGTTTTCAGCTCCTTCGGGTAAATACCAAGGAACATGATTGCTGGGTAGTATGGTAAGAGTATGTTAAGTTGTATAAGAAATCACCAAGCTTTCTTCCAAAGTGGGTGTATCATGCATTCTCACTGGCAATGAATGAGCATTCCCGTTGCTCCACATCCACGCCAGCCTTTGGTGTTGCCAGGGTTCCAGGTTTGGGCCATTCTGCTAAGTGTGTTATGGTCTCTCCTTGTTGTTTTAACTTGCATTTCCCCACTGACAGATGACATGGAGCATCTTTTCGTGTGCTTACTTGCCATCTATATATCTTTGGTGAGGTCTCTGTTAAGGTCTTTGGTCCCTTTTTTAATCTACCAACCTGTGAACCAAGACTATGATAGGAGTGAGGGAGGGGTGAGGATGATATTAAGGATGTTTTGGGAGACAAAGTTGACAGCGCCCGGTGCCTGAGTGGCTGAAACCGCTGAGGGCTAAGAAGGAGTGAAGTATGAGACTCGAGTCTCTGGCCACAGCGAATGGATGGATAGTGGCACTTTCGGGAGGAAGAGGTGGGCCCAGGTACAAAATTCATCAGAGGATGAGCAAGGAAGTGAGTCTGGGTGTCTGTGAGACACCTGAACAGAGATGTCCACTCTCCTGTCCAGTTCACGATCAGTTGCTCATCTTCTCCCAAAGTAGCTGGTGCCACTGTGGGGCGGCTCTCACTCTATGGAGTTGTTTATGCTTTGACGCGAAACCTGCATCCCTATGATTTACACCTTACTTCTGTTGTGTGGCTCCATTAACAAGTGAGAAGTTTCCAATCTTTATTTAATTCTTCACAGTAAAGTCTTCCTTCCCGCCACAGCCTCCAAAAAGTATGCCTGCTAAGTTGCTGCTTTGTGAAATGTTTGTTTGTTCTGTCTGGTGTGGTCACTCCTGCCCTCTAGCGGCTGTTGGTGGGGCAGCATGGGGCTGAGCACTCAACTGGCCTGCTGGATTCTATCCCAGAAGGATTCTATCCCAGGGTCTTCCTGCCTTTCTGTTCCCACTGCCTTTCTTCCAGAATACCCATTATCCTCACCTTGTCCCACCATCAAATTAAGTTTGTCATTGAAGAGATATCCAGTGTCTAGTGGCACAGGAAGTCAGTGGCTCACAAGACAGGAAGACACCCTAGAAATCACATAATCCAACTCCCTTTTTTTATATGTAAGGACCCAAGTGATTGTAACAGCCTCCTAACTTGTCTGGCTTTAAAAAATGGGTGCAATACCTCTATATTGAAAATCACAAAACATTTCTGAGAGAAACTAAAGAAGATTTAATATGTAGAAAACTCTAACGTGTTCATGAGGTGGAAAATTCAATAGTGTTGAGATGTCAGTTCTACCCAAACTGAGCTAGATTCTACATAATCCCAAACAATATCCCAACAGACTTTTTTGTACAACTTGACTTTAAAATGTACATAAAAGTAGGACCTAGAATACTCAAAACAATGTTGTGAAAGCAAATACAGTTTGGAGGACTCACTTTACCTGATTTAAAGACTGCCTATAAAGCCACAGTTATCAAGACAGTGTAAGGATAACAGATCAATGGAGCATAATCAAAAGTCCAGAAATAGGTAACATGCAGTCAACTGGTGCCAACAAAGCCACCAAAATAATTCATTTGGGAAAAATATTTTCATAAATGGTGCTGGAAAACTGGATAAATGAACCTCTCCTCACACTCAAAAATCAAGTTTTAATGGACTGTGGACCTAAACAGAAAAGCTAAAACTATAAAGCTTCTATAAGAAATTATAAGACAATATCATCGTGATCATGGGGTTGGCAAAGATTTTTAAAAGCAGACACAGAAAGGACTAAATGCAAAAGAAAAACTTGGTAACCTGGACTTCATAAAAATTTAAAATTTCTGTTTATAAAAAGATCTGCAGATAAAGGTAATAGATGTCATATATGTACATATAAATGTGTATACATATGCACATATGTACATATTTTTTGTATGTATAGATAAAATACTCCTAATAACCAAAATATGGAAGTGTGGTCTCATCCTATGGTATAATTTTTTTTTTCCATTGGGATGTTTTTATCTCGAGTAACAATTCACTTTTTTGTAAGAGTTATTTTATTCTGCCAGACTTATACTCATGAAGGAAATGAAATGGTAAGCCAAAGACTGAGAGAAAATGTTCACAATATACATATCTGACAAAACACTTATATCCAGAATGTGTAAAGAACTCCTAAAAATAAATAAAAAATGTAAACAACCCATTTTTGAAAATGGGACAGAGACTTGAACAGACACTTCACCAAAGAAGATATATCGATGGCCAGTAAACCCATGATAGTTGCTTATCCTCATTAGGTGTCAGAGAAAATAAATTAAAAACACCGTGAGATCCTATTTTACACCCACTAAAATGGCTAAGATTAAAAAGATGGACAACAGCCAAAGGTTGGTAAGGATTTGGAGCAACTAGAACTCTCAGATGAAAGGTGCAAAATAACCGCTATGGGAAGTTTTTGGACAGTTTCTTAAAAAATTAAACATGTGCCTACCCTATGACCTAACAAATTAACTTCTAGGTATTTTCCCAAAGAAAAAGTGAATCTCTCAATCAACCTTTCTCTCTGTCTCTCTCTGTCTCTCTCTCTCCTCGCCCCTCCCTCTCCCCCCCCCCCCACAAAATTACTTAAATAAAACATCTAAGAGCAATTCTATTCAGAATACCTCCCAAACTGGAAACATTTCAAACATCCATCAACAAGAGAATGTAGTAACAATTTGTGGTTTATTCATCCAGCAGAACACTACTCAATGATAAAAAACAGAATGACTCTTGATACGTACAACATAGCTGAGTCTTGAAACCATTATGTTGAGGGGAAGAAGCTGTTCATAAAAGAATAATACACAATCACATTTATATAAAGTTCAGGAATAGCTAAAATTAATATACGATGACAGATATCAGCAGAGCGTTTGCCTATGAAGACGTGTGGATTGACCAGAAGGGGACACAGGAGAATTTCCTGAGGTGATTGGGGTATACTAAATCTTCTACCAGTGTATACATTTATTAAAACTCCAAGAATTGTACACTTATGGACTATGCATCTCACTCTAAGTAAATTTTACCTCAACAAAAATATAAAATAATCTTAACAAAAAATATAGGTGGGGTCGAATTGCATGATATAAACAATCATTTTTCTCAATGAGATATTTTGATCTCACATGAACAGTTTGGTTTTTAAAAACTTACTGTATTCTGTTCAGAAAAGGAATGCATTTGTTTATTAATCTGCTGGGGCTGCCATAACAAAACACCACAGACTGGCTTAAACAACAGAAATTTATTGTCTCACAGCTCTGGAGGCTGGAAGTCTGAGATCAGGGCACCGGCATGGCTGGCGTCTGGCGAGAGCTCTCTTGCCGGCTTGTAGCCTGTTGCGTTCCCCCTGTGTCCTCACATGGTGGGTAGAGACAGAGCAAGCGCTCTGGTGTCTCTTTTTATGAGAACGTTAATGCCCTCACGAGAACACCACCCTCATGGCTTCATCTAACCCTATTACCTCCCAAAGGACCCCTCTCCAAATACCAGCACATTGCTGATGAGGGCTTCAGCATATGCATTTGAAGGACACAATTCAGTTCGCAGCTATAAATATTCTAGAAAATCTGGAAAACATAGGTAAGTGGAAAGAAAAAGAAAAAACAAAAAACCCTGTAGTCACATTACCCAAATATAGTCACTGTTAACATTCTGATGTCTTTTTCTTTCCAAAGTTTTATTATTTCAACTTTTATGTGGTTGTAGTCATTCTGTATCTATAATCTTGTATCATGATCTTTTAAATTACAACATAAAATTTTTTCTATGTTACTAAAATCCCTTTTTAAATACCTCTTTTTAATAGCCACAAAAGGTTCTGCTGAATGACTGTGCTGCAGTTTACATGTTCATTATCTTGTGGTCAAACGTTGAGGTACTTGCCAGTATTTTGCTAGTGTAAATAATGCTGTGATAAATACGTTTGTACAAGAGGCTTTTTCTGTAACTCGGATTTCATTCTTGGGATAGAATTCCAGAAAATGGAAATTGTAGGTTAAAAGGGTATGGTCTAATTAGATGTCGCCAAATGCTTTGCCAAAAAGATGTCCCACTTTGCACTGCCCCCAGCAGCAGGGCAGGAAGGGGCATCATCTGTTTGTTCTTAAGGGGCTGAGGTCATTTCCACTAATGTGTTTGTTGGCCTGTTTCCACAGGTAAAAAAGGACAGCAGCAGCCGACTTGCGTGGGACTCCCCTGGCTCTTCTGCCCGAGACCCTACCACTCCCTCTCCCTGGCAGCCTGTGTTCTGGGCCTCACCCAGACAGTCTGAGTAGGAACAAGCCATCTCATCATTCACCGCCATGAATTTCCTCCGGCGACGTCTCTCGGACAGCAGCTTTGTGGCCAACCTGCCGAATGGCTACATGACAGACCTGCAGCGCCCAGACAGCTCCACCAGCTCCCCTGCATCCCCAGCCATGGAGAGGAGGCACCCCCAGCCCCTGGCAGCCTCCTTCTCCTCTCCAGGATCCAGCCTTTTTAGCTCCTTCTCCAGTGCCATGAAGCAGACCTCTCAGGCCCCCTTGGGGCCGATGGAGACTCCAGGTCCCTCCACGCCTGTTGTTCAAAGGCCCAGGATCCTGTTGGTGATTGATGATGCCCACACAGACTGGTAAGCGGGACTCTGCAGGTGCCCCCTCCCCAGGGGCAGGAGAGGAGATGGGGCTTATCTCACTCATGGGGAAGAGAGAGGGGAAGAGCTGTGAGAGGCTCTGTGGTATCAGAGACTGGCAGGAGGGAAGGCCACTAATGCCAAGCACCATGGCAGCTACTTTGTGCCACACTCTGTCCAAAGGGCTTTGTATTTAAGGTCTGAAATCCCTCACCTGCAAATCCAAAATCCAAAAAGCTCTGAAACCTAGAAAATAGTTTATAACCCATTTGGCAACAAAACCTGATCTGAAGGAAAGTTAGACTGTAATAGTCTTCATTGTGCCACTCACCGTGCTTGTTCATATGATTTGCTGCAAACATCGTAATACATTTGATACGGGGTACTGCCCAGAGCCCACTGGAAGTATTATATAATATATGGTATATGAACTGTATTACTTTTCTAAAAATGGAAAACTTAAAATCTGCAGTAACTCTGGCAAGTTGCTTGACCTCGTTTGGCTTCAGCCATGCTCTCTCACTGAATGGGGTTGCTATGAGGGTAAAAGAAACCAACAAAGGCCCACAGTCCTTATCTGAAACCCTTGGGAACAGAGTGTGTGAGTTTGCATCCCTACTCTTTCATGTACTGGCAGTCTTGTTCCAGAACCTGTCCTCTTAACAGCAAAGGTAGGCAGAAATGACAACCCTTCCAGTCTCTTCCCAGGTATGCCCCGCCCCGATAGATGGTAAGCATCCTGGGGGGCAGAGACTGGACACATGTGTCAAGGTTATTGCAGCAGTAGTTCCACAGGTAGTTACTGAGCACTGACTGAGTGCAAATGAAACAGTCTTAGGTACTCAGGTAAGTAATGAACAGGCCCTGCACACATGGAACTGCAGGTGGAAAAGAGGTCTCTACTCCAAATTTTTGGTAGACAGATATGATAAATATTATCATTCCAGTTGGAGACATAGAATTTGCAGTCCAGGAAGTAAACCCAAATGTGGAGACATGGAAGCACGCCATCCAGGGCAATTCTGACAGTGGACCCATGGATGGCCATGGGAGCTGGAGGGCAAGGTTTTCTGCATGCATCTCCAAAAGCTGCCACAAAGTAGGCATCCAGTAAATATGTATTAAATGAATAAATTAATGTATTCAGTTCCCTGAGCATGCCAGGTGCTCTGTTATTCTGTCACGGATGTGTGCACTCACATTCATTCCTTGAGAAGTTAACTCAGGTTGGGAATGGTTGAGCCTGTACTTTGAAGTGTTAGATATTTATAGTTTTTAACGTATTCAATACAGTCAACATTAAAGCATGTCCAGCAGGTTCAGACATTAGCCGTTATTTTCCTGCGAAGAAATCACTTCATCTTAACCAGGGTAGTCATGTGCCTGGCCTCTGTTCTGACCCAGCCTGAATCGTCTTCAGTGACGCTGCTTGCTTGAAGGATCTTATATGAAGCCTTGTTCATCTCTGCTTATGCTCTTGTGTAAAGCATCATATTTAGATTCTGAGCCAAGGGGTTGATTTCTGCAGAGGTGTTGTTTCCATGCACTCTTGCCTGTGCAATCCTGCTGCCTATCTGCCTGGTAATCAAAATGCATACATGGCCTTTGCAGTCCTCTGTTTCTCTTTAACCCAATTTGACCTTGATTTTGAGTGTTCGCTGCCGACTGTGTTATCCCTGGTTCAGTCAGGGATAACATGGTATGGTGATGGGGGGTATTTGTCAAAAAAGTTGCTTCCTGTGTGGAGGCTGACCTAATAAATGGCAGCATGGTGCAGTGGTTAAGAACTCAGACTTCAGAGCTGTCTGGATTCAAATCTCTACCGTATAATAGCTGTATGACCTTTGAACGTTACTGCGTCTAAATGGGAATAAAATAGTACCTACCTGTAGAGTTAATATATGTAAGTACGGTTAAAATCTGAGTTACTATAGAAGTGTTTAGGATGTGTCTAGTAGACAGTAAGTGCTATTTAAGTGTATATTATTATTGCAGACTATTGTTACCTTCTGTGCAATATTAATCATCTTGACAGCAGCTCCTGTAGGCATGCCTATTTAATTTCTTTATGCCCACTATTAGGCAGAGTGGATTAGGATTTAGCCCTGTTGTACTAAGGTTTTCTAATGATCACTCTTCCCTGCTAGCTCTCAGATGATAAAGTTGGGTCTTATTAATTAATCTCTGTCCCCCACAGTGCCCATATGGTGTGTAGTATAGTGTAGGCGCACAGTGAATGAGACTGAAATGCCATGAATAGCCTCAGCCAAGTAACATTTAAATTTTGACTTTGGTCTTCAATCTCTCTAATCCACAGGCAAGACCAATGTGTGAATTTTAGGCTGTGCACCCTGGTGGGGGACACAATTTTTGGCCAGAGGAATTTCTCCCAGTCTGTTTCAGTCACGCTTCATATGCCCACAGGTTAATTAAGTCTTGAGAACAGCGGTCCTTTTCTTGCCTCTCAGTGGTTAAAAAAGTGGAAAGGTGAGAAACTGAGACTCATTATGTCACCTGGAAGTTGGCTCTGCACTCGTTGGATGTTTGTGACAGAGACTTCCTACCCACACGTAACAGCTTCTCCTATAGAACTCCATCCTAGATCCTTTAAGAACTTGCAAGCCTTTCCAAATACATTCCCAGCTTCCCAAATTGATGCTGGCTGCCTTAAACCCCAATCCTTCCCTGCAGAGTTCCCGAAGGATGCCTGTCCCCCTGATACCAGGAGTGGCCAGGAGGTGGCGGGCCAGCCCCACTGTGCCTGGGTGGCTTTGGCAGAGCCTCGCTGCCTGGGGTCAGCCCTCTGCCCAGCCCCTCCTTCATCGTGCAGACTGTTTCCTGAGAGGAAGGAGTTGTTGAAGGGGGAGAAGCCAGCTCACACAGCCCCTTTCTTTCTCCTTTGAGATGGTAATGAGCGGGGAGAAGATCCACCATCTGGACTGAGAGTGAATCCACCAGGAACAATGTGGCTCCCTTTTCTTCCTTGTCAGCCCCAGTTCCTTCTCTCTGTCATCCCTTTCCAGGTCCAGGACCCTGCTGCAGAATCAGGTTTCCTCGTGGGTGAGAGAGTTGCAGGAACCTCCCACTCTTGCTTCCTGACAGGCCAGCTTGCATACTCTCTGAACCAGCCTGGGCCCCCCAAGGATGATCTGATACCTGGCCAGTGAACGGGAGAAGGGGCGTGAGGTGGGGAGGGGAGGACTTTTCATCTTCTGAGGAGACACAGAGGGTCCCAAAGCCACCTTTGCTGGGAAGAAGGACTCATGGCCGAGCATTTTAAGATCCCACCAGCTTTTGGGGTTGCTCCAGAGGTGAGCCTGGCTACATCAAGGATGTTGGTAAGCTTTGGACCAGGATCACCCCCCAGTAAGGTCTGGCTCAGTAGTAGGTCTGAACTAAAGCTGGTGCTGTCCTCTGGGATGACGGGAGATCAGTCAGCCTTGAGAACCACAGGGGAAAGGAGAAATAAAACAAAAGCATTTCAAGCTCAGTTTTCTTCAGCCCTACTTGCCTAGAATTTTCCAGCAGTTTCACTGGTCTCAGGCCTCTAGCCTTGACCTCACCTCCTGGTTACCTTTCATGTTACCACCAAAGTATCATCTTTCTGAAAATACAAATCTGATCAGTTTGCTCCCACGCCCCACCATGTATCCCCTTTTATAACCATTTGGTGGTGCATCATTGCCCTCAGGTTCAAAGTCAGAGTCATAAGCAGGTCTGCCCTCCCTCTAGTTCTGCCTCCAATTCCACTTCCTGCTTTGCTGCTTATTCCGCAGGAATAGCAATGATTTGTAGTTTTCAAACACACCTCTGCCTTAGCACATTCTGTTCCCTGCTACCTGGAATACCCTTCCCTATCTTGTTCACTGGGCCAATCCCTATTCATCCTTAAAAGCCTGCTCAAGTGTCACTTCTTCTCTGAATTCTTCCCTGACACACCTACCCTGCCAACAGTGCTAATAACTACCTCTGATAACTTAAAATATATTCCGTTGTGTCACTGCAGCACACATGACACTGTATTATAATTAGCTTTAGGTGGCTGTCTCTTCTGCAAGAACAAGGTCTATGTCTTATTCTTTTTTGTATCCCTGATGCTTAACACATAGCATATTTTCAATTAGCATATGTCATTGTTCCCAACCCAGTCCAATCAGGACAACCTTTATTGGGCATCATGGGGCCTGAAACTCACCTTACTTTCGAAGTCAGCAATATAGTACATACAGTTGAGGGGGTTCCAGTTTTACTCACCTGTGTATAAAGTCTTGGCTCTTTATTTTCCAGTACATAGCTAGAATAACTGTAAGGCAGCTATTTGAGATTCATAAACAGATGAATTTTTAAATTATTAACAGAATGTACTGGAACCCTAGGTTTGATTTTTCAAAAGGAGAGCATTGAATATGACCCCAAGAAAGATTGTTCGTAACCAGGTCAGGGTTGAGTGTACTTCCTTGCTCTCAGTTTTACCTGCAAGGTCTCAGGAGCCCGAATGGGCTTGGGGAGGGGATGTTGGGGTGAAGGGGGCATAGAGCAGCTAAGCCTTGGCCTCCACCCCTCCCTCCAGTGGCCTCTGGAACCCTCCTCTCCTCTCGCCTCACCAGTGGTCCTTGTTCCCAGAATGTCTGCTATTCCCTTTCAACAATTATCTATTGTTACCTTCCCTTTTATTCTCCACCCTTCCCTAGGATTTCTTTTTTATTTTATCTGTTGAGGAAATGAAAAGAGGATTCTTAGTTTGAAACACCCCTTAGCTACTATGCTTTCAGCCTGGAGTTTGTGAGGCTATACCATTCTACTAAATGATGGCTCATGATACTCATTAAAGCACCTTGTGCATGTCTAGATTCACCAAGAGTTCTTATGCTGTGTGATAATTTGTGTCCCCATGACCACCACCCCACGCATGCCTACTTGCTATCTTTGTATCCCAGCGCCTAGAACAGGGCAGGCAGATAATAGGTGCTAGGAAACATCTGTTGATTGAATGAGTGATTTGAAGGTGATGTTATTGGTAATGACAAGGGTGAAGGTGTGACAGTGAAATTGAGGAGTGACCTTGGTGGCATTCTTCAACCCTCTTTTTCCCTCTCTCACTTACTACTCAATCCAACAGAAAGTCACAGTGGCCATGGTGAGAGCATTTACACCACGGAAATTGGCAAGTGCTACAAACCAGGCATTTAGGTCTCCCCAGAGAGCCAGTTGTTAAGCATTTGCCAGCACACCACTGCACGTTGCACTTCCTGATTTTACTGGGGAGCATTTTACAGGTGAGGAAGCAGAGTACAGACAGACCATGCACCTACTTGAGGAATCAAAGCAGGAGAGTGGTAGGCTGGGACTTGAATGAAACTAACTTTTTAAAAGGCATTTCGCATGGTGACCTGCCTCCTGCTGACCACTGCCCAGGGTTTCAGTGTTTTGCATGAGGTAGATAATGAAAAATCTTGGTTGAAAAATGAATGAACACACAAATGAATAGAATAAACCACGAGCTCCTTGGGAATAGGGTCATGTCCTCATCATCGTCATATGGCGAACACTTGTGCACTTTGTATGACCAGACCTTGTGCTAAATGGTTTTCATAGATTCTCTGATTTAATCCTCCCAACAGCTGTATGGAGTACTATTACTATTCTCATTTTAATAATAAGGAAAACTGAGGCTCTGAGCCCAAAATGAGAGCAGATGCTGGTGGCATCTGGATCAGCTCAGGCCATCCAGCTGGCAAGGCTGGGCATCCCTGTTCTCTTATCATTCTTCCCTCTCCCACCTAAGCACAGGGTGTCAGCCCATGGAGCAGGGCTCTGGAGCTTCACATGTGTGCACACACCCACACATGCTCGGTGTCTGAGGGCAGGACTGCTTGTTACAGCACTGTGGCCAAGTGCAGGATCCTGGTGACCTCATCCTCAGAGGAAAGCACCCACCTCGAGTTAGGCAGCCCTGCCCTACCAGCGCCTTCGGGCAGCCAGAATGTTAAGGTGCCAGGGGAAGAGGGGCTTCCTGCAGCCAACCAGACACTTGTGAGCTCAAGCTTGGAAGTTGGACCCTTTGCAGAAGTGGCCCTTGGACTATTTTCCTCTTTTTAAAGCACCAAGGGAGCTCCGACAGGGTCTTTTCTGTTCTTTTCCCCTGTGTTTTGATATTAAAGTGTGATTTCCTAGCACATGCCTGACATGATTCCCCAAGAGAGTTAAAAATGGGGAAGAAGATAAAATGCAGAGAACTCAGGGCTGGCAGGTGGCAGGTCAGGATTGAAGTGCCAGCTCTGCCACTCACCTGCTGTGAGGTTTTGGCCAAGCTGCTTTACCTTTCTGAGCCTCAGTTTCGTCATGTGTAAAGTGGGCTCATAATGCCACCCCCTTCACCATACCACTGAGCTCACAGGGAGGTACGAGGCTCCAGTGAGAGCACTCTGTCCCTCTCCTCCATGGGCGGTTTTCGGTGTGATGGTTTGTTTACCTGTGATGCAGTTCTGCTCTAGAACATCAGCTCCAGGAGGTAGAGTTTAGACCTCTCTTGTTTAACCGCCGTATCCCCGGAGCCTAGCACAGTGCCTTGAACTTGGTACAATAGGATAAATGGAGGATATAATTAACAAGCAAATGGATGCTTTTGCCAAGGCTGTTATTATTATTAAGGGAAAGTTCAGGATTGAGGATGCCCTGGGGGAGAGCCTTTCTCAGAAAGCACTCAGCTGCCCTGGAATTCGGGAAGGGTACCAGACACTTCCATGCTATTCCCCAGGCTCCTTACTCCTTCCTGCCCAGCTGATACCTCAAAGGCTCCAGCCTCCACCTTAGAGCTGAGCTGCTTCAGGCTGCTTGAGTGAAGGTGCGAGGACTGCAGGGTGTCTTGGCAGCCCTAGAAGCCTTGCTGTGACCTAATTGGCCCCAGCGTGACCAGGACTTTGCACTTCCCACTGTGCCACCTTCTAGGGGGGTGGGGTGGGGGAGCAGCATTAACTCAGAACTGGCATCACCAGCAGAGGTTTTGGGTAGAGTTGTCGGTTTTAGCCAATAAAAATACAGGATGCCCGATTAATACTTAGATAAACAATGAATCAGTATAAGTATATCCCATGCAATATTTGGTATAGACTTATTTATACTGCAAAATTATCTGTTGTCTCCCTGGGATTCAACTTTAACTGGGTGTTGGGACTTCCCTGGTGGTCCAGTGGTTAAGACTCCGTGCTCCCAATGCAGCGGTCCCGGGTTCTATCCCTGGTCAGGGAACTAGATCCCGCATACCACAACTAAAAAAAGAAAAAGATCCTACATGCCGCAACGAAGATCCTGCACGCGGCAACGTAGATCCCGCATGCCACAACTAAGACCCGGGGCAGCCAAATAAATAAATAAATATTTTAAGAAATATATTAAAAAAAAATTTAACTGGGTGTCCACTAGTTTATCTGGCCACGCTACTGATGGAGGTGGCAACGAGAGACAGTGCCCAGCCCTGCTAACGTGGGCCCAGTGAGAGGCTGGCCTTTGCATATTTTTGCTTTCTGGTTGGGGAGCCAAACCAGGCTCCCCCAGTCGACCCCATGCTCAGGAAGCAGCTTTCCCTGCCTGTGATGAGGACTGAACAATCTCAGTTACTAGCAGGGCAGGAGCAAAACCAAGTGGACAGTCTCGAGGCAGGCTGCCTGGGCCCCCGTTCTCTCACTCACTTATGTGACCTTGGGCAAGTCTGACCTCTGAGCCTCACATTCCTCAGGCGTAAGGCAGGATCGGATCGTGGCACATCTTTCACGAGGGGTCACTATAGAGTTAGAGATGATGGCATGGGTGGGGCTAGTACTGGGCTTAGCTGCCATACAGGCACTGAAATGGTAACTGGTATTAACAATTAATTGCAATCACTAATTGCTAGTGAATATAATAGCACTGGGAGCCAGGGGGAAGGAAGCCACTTGGCATGTTTCTCAGTTCAGCTGGATATGATTGAGAGCTGTCTCCTAGAAGCCCTGGAGGAGGGGTGTCTGGATGTTGGTAGGCTGGCACACTCTCTACTCTGAAGATGGGAAGATGGGGGCTGAGCTGGTCCCCTCCTCCTGGAGTTGGCTGGGGGGGGCTCAATGGGGGATACACACCTCTCTGTTGAAGACACTTGGCTCTAGGAAACAAAATCCTTACGCCTCCCTCCACCACTTCCCCCACCCCTAAGACTCTCCTTGAACAAAGACGGGCCCTGCGGGTTCCCTGTGGGGAAATCCAGAGGTGGAGGGAGAGGGAGCTAAGAAAGTCTTGATGAGAGGGGTCTTGCCACCCTCCTACTCCCTTCATCTGCTGACTCACAGGGGCCACCTCACACAACCTGGAGTGGTGCTGGACTTCTGGACTCGTCCTTCCACTCTGGGCACCCTCTGCCACTCCCCCTCCCTCCGCCCTGGTGCCTGGGTGGGGAGGGGCCTTGGGCATTCCCCAGCAGCCTGCCCCGTCGCCTGGACACCAGCGCCGTTTTCCCAGGCCCGGCCCCTTTTATCAGGAGGACAATGTACACACACAGTGAGGGCCTTGTGTGGCACCCAGGCCCCGAGCCCTTTGACTTGAGGAATTTTTCAAGTGCTGACCTCTCTCCGTGAGGTCTCCCTGCCATCCAATCCAGAGGCCTGGTGCCCCTGCTGCTTCCTACCCTGCTCTTGCAGGGAGAGAGGGAGAGAGGGGAAAACAGTGAAGAGTTGTCTCCTGCCCTGGTAGAGTCTTCACCCTCTGAGACTGTGGCTAGGAAATCTGGGCGAAGTGTCTTTGAGCAGAAGGGAATGTGGGGAGGAATCTGATACGTGCTGTTTCTTCCTAAGTTCTCCCTTCTCTGCTGATGCTGTGAGATCTCAGTGGAGCCACTTTCCTCTCTGGGCCTCAGTTTCTTCATAAGTCAAACAATGACAATAGACTAAGATCACGGTCCCCAAAAGACTGTTTCCATCAGAACGACATTCAGATTACCAGGCACCACCCTACACCTTCTGTATTGGATAGAGTTCTTCGTTTGCAAGAAAAAGAAATTACTTTGGCTGACTTCGGCAAAATGGGAGTTTATTGAAAATATGTGGGAGGCTCACAGAATGAAAAGAAAAACCATGAAGACCCGAGTTTAGGAGAGGTCAGGACCCAAGGTTCTGCCAGGACCTAAGAGGCAGGGACTTGTGGACAGTCTCTGGAGACGTCAGCTCCTGTTTCCTCCCAACCTTGTGCCTCTCTGCTTAAAAATCAAATTCCTGAGCAAGAACAAACCTGGCTGGTTCCACAATGTGTCCTGGGGACACCTGGGGACAGTCCCATCAAGACTGTGTGCAAGAGAGAGGCTTGGTTCCATGTATGCAAGTGCAGATGGAGGTGCTGTTACTAGAAGTCAGAATGGGTGCAAGACAGGCCACACTGAGATGTACCCCTAGAACTACGGAGTTAAAATATCCAGAGGAGAGCTCAGGAAACTTTTTTTTTAAATGATGAAGAGCCAAGTTTAGAAACCACTGAGCTAAAGGACTGGTTTCATGTGGCTCCCAACTGGTAGAACTGAGACCAATGAAGCAGACAAATAGGGAGACATGTCAGCTCAGTGTACAGAATGGTAAAGTCATCCAAGGACCGCGTGGGCTTCCCGGTGCAGGTTATCCAGTACAACTGGGTTGGTGATTTGGGAGGAACAATGCAGAAGAGGCTCACACTCTAAAAGAGTCAGCCTGCAAGCCCTTAAAGGAGTCTCAGACCTGCAGCTTTTCATTTTCCCCACTCTGGCTTTTTGTGTCAGTCACTTTTCCTGCTGTTACCCTGCTTTTTTCTGAAGAGTTCAGCTGTTAAACTTCTGAGTCTTCCCTCACCCTCCAAAATGTGGTTTTCTCACCTAGGTCCTCCTCTTTCGAAGGAGTGCCTCAGATGTCATGGGCTCTCCTAGCAGTAGCTGTTCCTGTTCCTCCAGACTTCACCTGCCTGGTTATAGCCTTGCCCTGCGGGGGGCATGTCACTGGGTGCATGCCAGCCTCATTACAGAATGTCTTTCCTCCTGGGTCCTGTGGAAGCCTGCCTGGGACGTGTTTCCTTGACAGGAGGGAGGCTGTCTGTAACGGCAGGAGAGGGGATGGTGCTTTGTGTCCATTTTCCTGACCTCCACCTCTGAGTTGGGAGAAGGGGTGGGGGTGTGGGCTTCCTGAGGGTTTGCGCTGAGCTAATTGCCATTTTCATAATGGAATTTGTTAGATTAGGGGTTGCCTGTGCAGTTGCTCACAGGAGACAAGGTGGTCAGTGAGTGAAGAGGCAGGTGTTAGGAAAAGGCACGGGCACAGAGAAATATTTCCCTGCTACAAGGAAAACAACAGCGCAAGCTCTATGATAAATGTATCTGCCACTTGACTCTGGCTGCAGAGAGACAACAGGGAGCAGTGGGGACTGTTGAGCGTGGGAACTGATGCCCCTCTGAAGGCACTAGCTGCCATCCACTCAGCCAGTTTTTGCCATGTGGGAATACAGGTCTGGTGTTGCCCAGTTATTGATTTTCAGGGGAAGCCAGAAATCTGAATTCTTTATATGAATTTTCTAGTTTAAAATTAAAAGTATGTAATTTAAGTCCAACAAAACAAGACTGTGGACTCCATGAGGTTGGCCAGTTGGCAACTTCTGATGAAGACAGGAGTCAGGGTAAATATTCCTCATCTGGACCTGTCTCCTGGCTAGACCAGGAGCACCAGGATGGCAGGGGGCTGTTTTGTTCAGCATAATTCCTAGGGACTCGCACAGTGCTAAGCACATAGTAGACCCTGGATGGAGGGAGGGATGGAGGGATGGATGGATGGATGGGTGGATGGGTGGGTGGGTGGATGGAGGGAGGGAGGGAGGGAGGGAGGGAGGGAAGGATGGATGGATGGATGGATGGATGGATGGATGGATGGATGGATGGGTGGGTGGATGGGTGGATGGGTGGGTGGATGGATGGATGGATGGATGGATGGATGGATGGATGGATGGATGGATGGATGGGTGGATGGATAAGCGGATGGATGGTTAAGTGGATGGGTAATCGGATGGCTAGATGGATGAATATGTGGAGGGAGGGAGGAGGAGGGAAAATGACTTCTCACAGCCTTCTCCTTCTGTGCCCTGCCCTTCTCACCTTGACAGGCCTCACACCCCCTTTCTAAATCAAACACTTAATATTCTCATGGTCCCCTTCTTCTCATCCTCCTTATACCATCTAAACTTCTTTTACGGATGATCAGATATAAGTCACTTGCACCTTGGTATGAATTACCTTTCAGTGTGTAACCTTTTTCATGGGCATTTCCCCAGGTTGAGCTCTTAATAGATGCTCATTAAATGTTTGCTGAGCGAACAGCTTAGCCTTCTAAATGTGAACTATCTTGGTGGAGTGAACGCTGTGGATTTTCAGAATTCTGTGGGAATGAGGGTGACACAATGTTGTGTCTTCGGAGAGAAGAGGGCTAGGAACCGGGAGATAACATTCTAGCATGATCTCTGCTGTCAGAGTGAGTGGGTGGCTGACGATTTTGTTTACCCTAAAGGCTGGTGCTGGGGAGGAAGAGGAGCTCCCAGACGGCAGCCAAGGCAGGTTTCCATCATGCTAGACATGAAGCAGGAGTTCCATTTAGAGAAAGGAAAATACTGCCACCTTCCCCTAAATGATATGTCACTTCCTCAGGTACCTGCCCACTTGTTGAAGGACAGGAGGGAAAGAGATGAACAGTAAACACTTGCCAGGTATCAGGGATATCATTCATGGGGCCTTATAGCAGACATAGTGATACATAGTGATGTGCTTACTTTTTCAAACGAGACTGGGGCTCGGGAAGGTTGATGTTTGTCTGAGACAGCACTAGGAAATAAATAACAGAGCTGGAGAGGACCTGGGTCTGTCCTCTGCTAATGCTAGCAGTGCCTGCCCACCTCTTTACCTGGAGGGTGAAGTCCACCCC
This sequence comes from Eubalaena glacialis, assembly GCF_028564815.1. Lineage (NCBI taxonomy): Eukaryota > Metazoa > Chordata > Mammalia > Artiodactyla > Balaenidae > Eubalaena > Eubalaena glacialis. Next base: position 14,677,961 of record NC_083726.1, read on the forward strand.
AGCAGCCCACCAGTGAGCAACCCACTTGCTGGCACGTTTTTGGCAGGTTCCCAGAGGCCTTCAAATCTGCGTCCTCATTTTATCCTCATGACCCTATGGGTGGATCTTCCCATCCCCACCCTATAGATAAGGAAGCAGAGGCTTGTTCAAAATTTGCAGGTGCCAGAGCTTCAAATTCAAATCTAGGTCTTCTGTTCCATGCCTGTCGCTCATTTTTCCTGCATATTGGGAGACATGCCCCAGGAAACTTCATCAGCTCCCTGAGTGCCACCAGTGCCTGCCCAACTCATTTGTCCTTGTCTGTGCCTTTCACACACATACACACACATCAGACCTTCTCAGATTCATCTTTGCAGCCCTTTGTCCTGGCAAAGGATAAGTACCAAACATTGGATAGATGGATGGATGGATGAACTGGGCCACTTCACCAGGGAAGTAGCCCCTGGCTCTCAGACTGGGCTGGGTCCCTTTCTGTGGGCTGACCTGCTCTTTGGGCTAATGCCCTGTGTGGTCATTGTCCTTTATGGGTCTCTCCCTCCTGTTAGGTAGTAAACCCCCTGAGGCCAAGAACTCAGGGATGAGGATGTTATCTTCATCCCTGTTTCCTTAGAGTCTGCAGGCTCGAGCACACAGTAGATGGTTAGTACACGTGTGTTAAATGTCTTCCAAAGAAGCCTTCCCTCACTACCCCAGGTCAGATCTCCCTGCTGCCCACATCCTACCCTGTACCACCTTGTTCACTGTATTCATCATTTCCTTTTCACCTGGTTAGTTTCCTGACTTTTCCAAGAGCATGTTAGCTCCACAAGAGCAGGGACTGTATCAGCCTTTCCCCTCATGCCTAGTAGGGTGCCCAGTCCTTCCGAAGCTCAGTAAGTAGTGGTTAAATGAGGGAGTGAATAAATGATGTGAATTGTGATCAGACCTGCCCACACAAATCTCCTTCCCTATTGCTGTCGGAAGCCTACGAGGGGACATTCATCACATCATGTGGCTCGGGGCCCTAGTATGTCTCACTTCCTCACCTTCACAGATCCCTCTACAGGTGCAAGGGGCCTTGTCACTCTCAGAGGGTCCCTCCCTGTCCTAACTCACTGGAGCCCCCCAAGTTGCAAAGAGGTACAATGAGGCTGCCCCATCACTGGAGGCTCCCCTCTGGCAGTGGGAGGGGACCAGGAGGGTTAGCTATTCTTAGGAGTAGATAATGGAGCTAGAATTGGATCTCTGAGTTGGAACTCTGTGTTCAAAGGCCCTGCTTTTGTCACACCTTCATCCATCCAGCCTGTCATGTGACCCTCCTCATCTTGCTAACTGAGAAAACCCTGAGTGTGTCCACCTTCAGGGTTCTCCTGTGTGGTCTGTCATTCATCTCCCCCAGCTTCTGTCCAGGCCACAAATGAGCAATGGGCATGTTACATCAGAAATAAGAAAATCTGTTTCTAGGGCCAGATCCCTGCCTTTGTTCTCCTCCAGCTACTCTGAGACAGAACATGCCTGACCCTCTCCTCCCCAGGAAGGGCACCGCCAAGGCCTAGCCTCATTGACTGTACATCCCAGACGGGACTTATTAGAAGGGTGCTGCTTGGACACAGGTGGATCCTGTTTGTGCTAATTCTCCTCTTCCTTCTGCCCCTGCTGCAGCCATGAAAGAACGCGGTATCGCTCCCCATAAATCTTGCTCACTCACCACATCCCGCCTCCCCAAACTAGCGATTTCCCACCCCAGGCAGCACTGGTTTTATAATATTCTCCTTCCTGGTGCCTCTGATGTGGCAGTAAAATCTGAGACCACCCACAGAGATGGAAGCTTTGTAGAATCAAGAGCTTCCCCCAACCCCTTCCCAAGGCCAAGGACTTGACTGATTGGCCTGTGGATTCAGGGATCTCATTATGAGGATAAACATATTAGGGCATTAGGAAGAGGTCTGCATTAGGAAGACAGAGACCTCAGGCACAGTGGGGTCATCCATTTTGCCTGAGGTCAAACAGCCAGGCAATTACACAGGCAGCAACCCCAGCCCCCAGGGCATCTAGAATTCCAGACCATCCCTACCCTTTCCTCTGCCAGACAGAACTGTTCAGAAGCAGCTCAAGCCTGAATGAGCCCCAGGCAAGGAGGCAGCAGTCTGTGTGGCCTGTCAGGAGACAGACTTCTGACTCTCGGCCAAGCAGGGGGATGGACCGCCTGACCCTCAGCTTCAGCCTGAGTCCGTCTGGCAGGCCCTGTAGTAAACATTCCAGAGATGGGCAGAACAAGTGTTTCTCCTGAGAAGGTGAGGTCCGTGGAGGCCAGAGATGCTTGGGTGGTATTGGTGTAGTGCTCTGAGTTCTGAGTTAGAATCAGAGTTAGAATCCCGTCGAGGGCTGCTGGTTGTGTGTGTTGGACACTGAATGGTGACCCCACATGGTAATGGGTATGGATTTGTAAGTGTGTTACAACATTGCACCAGTAGATGGCAGTAGAGCAGCTGGAGCACTGGATGCCCCATGGCCTATCCCTGGAAACATTATTCATTTACCCAGTCAGCAAACATTCCTTAAACATGTGCCTGTGCCCTGGCACGTTGTGCCGCTTTCGGGAGATTCAGTGAGCATTAAGACACGGTTTCAGGTTTCCAGGAGCTCACAGACTAGGTGTACGGGGGCAGGGGACATGTCATTCCAACACACAGTGATATATGTTATATGGTTGTTAAGTACAGCGCCCCGTGGGAACCCAGAGGAAGGATACCTAACCTAGCCTCGTTAGGGGGGTGCTTTCAAGGAAACAGTAGTCAGGGATCTTGAACATGAGAAAGAGGTAACCAAGCAGAGAAGGAGAGAACAGCAAACACAAAGGCTCAGAGTCATAAGAGCATAGGAATCACAGGAAGTTGAGTGTGTGCAGTAGGTGGGCAGAAAACCAAAGAAATGGGCCATAGGTTAACAGGGTCCAGATCATGAAGGTCCCAGAGGGTCTAGCTGAATCCTGAAAATCTTTAAGCACAAGATCTAACTCACCATTGCTGCTTAGAGGCTCTGTGTGACTTTGAACCTGTGGGGGCTAGTCCTGGCCCTGCCGCTCCTCAGGGTGGACACTGGGGCCAATACAATAGGAGGAGGGATGTGAAGGACTTGCAGGCCTTCTGTACCAGTGCCGCCTATTTATCATCAGCATCATCACCAATCTCTTATTGCGCTAACGGGGCAGATCAAAGTGAGATGAACTGTAATTCTGTTCTGTAGCCCCCATGAGGGTAAGATTATGTTTGTTTGTGGGTCCCCGCATACGGCACCCGTAGCCACAGCGTAAACACTCGGTGGTTTCTTTGCTGTCATTGTTGATTCTGTTTCAGGCCCTGGGCTGTATACTTTGGAGCTTACTCTGTGCCAGGAACCATTCTAAGTGCTTTGTACATCGTGTCTTGTTTAATCCTCACAACACCGCTGTGGGATAGTTACTGTGATTATCCCCGCTTCCCAGATGTGGAAACTGAGGCACACGGAGGTTGAATGAGTTACCCAAGGTTATACAGTGAGTGAGTGGAGGCACTGGGATTGCATCCAGGTGGTCTGGCTCTGAGCCCACACACTCTACTTACTGCCCTTCACGTACAGGATCAAGTGAATTTCTCACCACATCTTGGCTGGCAGATGTTATCAGCACTTAACAAATGACAAAACTATGACCTGGAGGGGTTAAGTTCCTTGTCTTGGAACATGCAGTGAGTTGTAGAGCTAAGATTTTGCCCAAGCCTCTGTGATTCCAGATCCATGCTTTTTCCAGTATACCAGTGATTTCATTCATTAGTTACCATCCTGAAGTCCCAGGATCATCCAGTTCTTCTTGTAAACCCAAGCGACAGGGACCCCTGCCCTAAGTCATACTCTGGCCCTTACTAGCTATACTCCTGACAGCAAAGGAGGACCCTGCAAATTGCACCCTTTGATCATGCAGTGGGTACCCAGACCTGTGGAAACCCCTGCCCATAGGGACCCAGGCCCAATTCCAGGGACTGTGTAGGCCAATTCCCTGATCCATCGTCCCCAGACATGGCCAAGGCACTGTTGATTGGGGGTGTGGGTGAGGAGATGAAGCTTGGCCATGTGGGCTGGGTCATCCACAAGCATGCACAAGAAGCCCCAGTGATGCAGGAGAGGAGGGTGGGAGGAGAATTAGGAAGGACGATGGAAACCAAGAGCTGGCAACCCCCATGCCACCATGTTCTGGGTGGATCTCCAAGAATTCTGAGAAGTTTAAATTCTGACCCTTCCAGGTCATTATGAAGTTGTGTTGGTCAAGGAAGGAAGACAGGCATGTTTTATTTAAATGTTTGCTAGCTTTATCAATTTTAAATATCAGGCATATGACACATAGGCTTCCATTTGTTCTTTTGTCCCAGGCCCTACAAATATTAGAGGGGGGCTTATCCCAGGGTCTGGGGTTTGCCAGCACTACCTTTAAGGATTCATAAAATTCACAAACTACATGAAAAGGTTCTCTTTGCATGAGGCTGGCTGCACACACATTTTGTTGAAGACCATCCTGGGAGAAAAAAACAAATCTTGCTTTCAAGTCACACTAACAACTCCTGTTCCCATAAAGTTCTGCCTACTTGACATCTAAGCCAGTCAACATTATAAGAAAAAGTGGCATTAATATTAGAGCCATCAATCAGTGATTCAGGCAGTCTTGGAAAGAGATGAACTCCACTGGCATCTGCTAAGTGTGGATAGACTTCAGAAGCAGAGAGACTGCAGCTTGGTCAGAGAATTTGTAGCAAAAGGTTCAATCTGGAAGGTTGAAAAAAGAGGTGGCAACATCAATGTTCCAGGGAGAAGAATAGAAGAAGAAACTAAGCAGAAGATTCTTGGATGTAACATTACTGATTAGAACTCAATCATATGGTCATACCTAGCTAAATGGAGAGTTGGGATATACATTTCTTGGTGCCAGTTTATAAACACTCTCACTGTAGGCAAAGAGGAGAATTGGGATTGGGAGCAAAGAGCTGTCTGTGCCCCAGAGAAAGTCTATGGAAATGCTTAACACAGTGCTCAGATTATAGCAAATCACTGAGAACTATTAGTTTCATCATACCAACAACCAAAAAGAGCAGATGGAAACTTGTATTACTTTTGCTTTGTGGGAGGACATCTAAACCCAGGAGCACCCCAACATTTGCTGCTATTTTTCAGGGCTGAGAAAAAAACATTGATGTGGCAATGGAAGTCCAGGATTAAAGCTGCTTAGGCAAAGTATTTCGTCTCTCTGGGTTTCAGTTTCCTTATTTATAGAATGGAAATAATAATACCCACCTCATGGTGGTAGCTGTGTTAAATGAGAAAGACCAAGAATATAGCACAGTTTTTGGCACAGAGTAAGTATTCAACAATTTTTTCCCCCATCTATCTCTTCAATCATTTATTCTTTCAGCAAATATTAATTGAGCTCCTACTGTGTGTCAAGCATTCTGGTAGGGAATAGAATGATGAGTAAGGTAGACTGTTCCTGGCCTGGAGGAATTGTGTTATAGTTTGGTTGGACACAGGCATGAAACCCAGTTACTAATTGCAAGTAATTTCAATTATAATAAGTGCTATGAAAGAAAAGTAGAGTATGAAAAGAGAATTTATATGAGAAAAGAGATGACTAAGGTCAAGATTAGGGTGCTTACAGAGAAAAATGGGCAAGTGGATGGATTTGAGAAATAATTAGAATGTAGAATCCATGGGGATAGGGAGAGAGAAAGAGGTAACAAGAATGAAGTCTAGGTTTTTGCCTTGAGTGATGGGTAGATGGGATGCCATTGATTGATAATGGGAAGACAGAAGCAGGGGTGTAGAGGAAAGGGGATGGAAGGGTGGTTGGATGGATGGATGGACCAAGGGACAGATGAGGTCTGCTTCATTGGACAGATGGACGAATAAAGAAATGAGTAGTTGGATAGAGCAATTTAATACATCCTTTATGGATCACATAGGGTATAACTCAATAAAAGAATTCTGCATTATTTATTTACGTAGGGTTCTTTATTTCTTTTGATCCTTAAAATAATGTTTAGAAATATATCGTGCACGTATAACTATCTCCCTTTTACAGAGGATAAAACGGAGACACGGGGAGGTAAAGCAGCTTGGCAGAACCGGAACCTGAGTGTCCAATCCTCCCATCCTGTACTCTTTCCCCTCTCTCACACAATACATATAAAGAATGAGAAAATCACCTGTCTAGGTGGGAGAGAGCAGGAAGGCGGGGAATGTGTCTGGACATGCACCTCTGGGGGTAAGACCTTTGGGAGAAGGGAGAAAAGAGTGAAGCAGTCTGCATCCTTACTCAGATTTCTTCCTCTCCTTCACAGGGCCAAGTATTTCCATGGAAAGAAGGTGAATGGAGAGATTGAGATCCGAGTGGAACAGGTAGGTTGGAGCTGAGGCTTTAGCGCTATCGCCGTGACTTTTTCTATAGCTGGAGCCATTCCCAGGAGCAGCCTTTGTCCCCATCTTATATAACTATAATGAGTCAAGATTACCAGAAAAATCCTGACTTATACTTGGGAGACTTCTTAAATTCCAGAATTATTTAGTCCAATGGTTTTCAACCTTTTTGTTTTAACAGCAGAACCTTTATTCAAAGGAAATCTCAAGTAGGAGCCCATTCTACCAAATTGAGACAGGTAGAGCTTCTTTGATGGAAACGGGCATAGGGAGCCCAAAAGTCTGTCTGCTCCATCCTGTTCCACCTCCCTCCTTTCCCCACCATGGTCCCTGAGGTGTCTCCTTGGAACCACTTGGGCTAGGAAGCACAATGTAGGAGCACAATGGGTTTGAATCCTGGCTCCCTTGTTTTCTAGATATTGGGCAAGTGAGTCTTTCTGTGTCTCATTTTCCTTGGGATTAAATTATGTAAAGCTTCAAAAGAGATTAGAATCTCGAATACTGGCTCTTGTTATTACCACTGGTATCAACATCCATACCCCTCATTTTATAGGGAAAGAAGCACAGACTTGACCATGGCTACAGTGGAAGTCAGTGACAGAATTAGGACCAGAACTTGTGGTCTCCAGATCCAGGGCTCCTTCCATTCATTCAGTGAACACTTGCTGGGGACTAAATACCAAGCACCGTGCTTGGCCTTAGAAGGGCACATCAGGGCATGGGCTCTGGAGCTGGACTCTAGGTTCCAATCCCAACTGTGTGATGTTGGTTCAACAATACTTGAGCTCTCTGAAGTTCAGTTTCTTCATCCGTATAATTGGGGTAATCATAGCATCAACTTCACAGGGTAGCCGAGAGGATCAAATGAGTTAGTCCAAGAAAAGTACTTAGAACAGCACCTGGCATATATCAACACTTAGTAAATGTTACCCATTTATCATCATCCTCATCATCAAAGGCAAACAATTAATAAGATAGAAAAGGTTCCTGCTGTAAAGGAACTCAGAAAAGCACGATAAAAAAATAGAGAGGTGTGACTTTTACGGCACTCTTTGAGTTTGGTCTGTTGGAAGAACAGAAAGCTTTTCTGAGCATCAAATTTGAGTTGGCTTAGTATTAAAACACCTACAGCTTGAATTTCGATTTGATCCTGTGGCTTTCAAGTCAGTCCAATGTCTACTGGTTTTCCTTCCGTGGCAAAGAGCAGGTTATTTTTGTTCACTTGACAAATATTTGTCAAATGTCTGCTATGCTAGCTAGCTAACATGTGGGGAACAAGGATAGAGAAGCAGAGGCTCTGTCCCGAAGAGCTTGTGGTCTAGGAAGGGAGGCAAGATAAGTCTTCACAGAACCTAACACAGGTAGAATCCAGGAAAAGAGAGGTCCAAACTTAGTGCTGTGGGCACCAGAGGCCACAACTATTTGAGGGAGTCAGAAGTGACTTCAAGGAGGGGGTGGTATTTGAAATGGGTCTTAAAGGATGGATAGTATTTCAACAAGTGGCGATTGCAACAGGAAGAGTGCATGAGACTGAATCAGCATGAGCAAAGGTAAGGAGACTGGAAGTACAGGGTATGGAATGATGTGTGAACACATTGTCTTTCGCTGGCCCCAGCCTACTCATCCTCCCAAATTCTCTCTCTCAGTGCAGAGTGCTACCATCTACCTTGCACCTTAGCCAGAAACCTGCATGGTCTCCTGGATACCTCCCTCTCCCTCCACCACTACACCCATTCACCAGGTTCTGTGGACTCCACGTCCCACGTCCCTCTGGTCCACCCACTTTTTTCCGTTCCCATTGCCTAGGTCCTTGGCTGAACCATCATTGGCTCTCATCCAATCTTCCTAATCAACAGCCTCCTAACTTCGTCTTTTCATCCACTTCCAATTTATTTTTTGTACTAAAACTAGAGTGATCTTTCTTAAAAAAACAAATTAGAGTCTTAAAGTGTTAGCTTTAAAATTCCTTTCTCAAAGATTCTTTATTTGAGCCGTTCCACCCCAATCTAAATCAGGTAAGCTGGTTATTCCCTTTCATGGCACCTCAACTTTTCCTTCCTAGCCCTTATCTGAGTTTTTAACCACATATTTAGATGTGGTATTATTTGCATGAGGGTAGGGATGTTAGCTGTTTGGATCTCACTCTGTTAAATAACACAGGGCCTGGCGTATACTAGAGCGGAAGCAAATATTTGCAGAATGACTAACTGATGGATTCCACAGATTCCAGGCTGCTTGTCAGTTTCCAACGGAGATAAATTGCTCTTCCTTAATCTTCCCTCAAAAATCTGAGTTTTCCATACACCATCTGGTAAATGCTCAGTTGCTAGCCGTCTCATCCCATTTGTGAAACCCCCAGGGACATTTTTTTTTTTTTAACATCTTTATTGGAGTATAATTGCTTTACAATGGTGTGTTAGTTTCTGCTTTATAACAAAGTGAATCAGTTATACATATACATATGTCCCCATATCTCTTCCCTCTTGCATCTCCCTCCCTCCCACCCTCCCTATCCCACCCCTCTAGGTGGTCACAAAGCACCAAGCTGATCTCCCTGTGCTATGCGGCTGCTTCCCACTAGCTATCTATTTTATGTTTGGTAGTGTATATATGTCCATGCCACTCTCTCACTTTGTCACAGCTTACCCTTCCCCCTCCCCATATCCTCAAGTCCATTCTTTTGGCCCAACTTACGGGTGTAAAATCTATAAGCAGGAGAATCAGAGAGAATTGCCCTAAGAATAACTCACCCAGGACACTGGTGACACTCAGCCAGTCTATGAGGGCTACAGTCATGCTGGAAAAAGTTGGCTAATTTACAGTCATCTTGATCTCTAGTCATCTCCCTCCATGGCAGCCAGAAGGCAAAATTAGCCAAGAGACCAATTAGCAGGTCATTTGGGCATTTTCCCCTGAAAGATTGGCCTCCCTTAACTCATCTTAGAGTCTGAATTGTTTGTCTTTTCCCATCTGGATCGATGGGTGGGTCACATAAGCAACCCCCTAGGAATCTCACATGCATCCTCTAGCGCTTAGGAAAAGTCTTAGGATGGAAGCCACTGTTTAGTCTGAGCTGGCCTCACATTTTGGAATTCTGTCTCCCAACTAAGGACCAAATTAACCAGATAAATGCACTGTCTGGGTTTTGCTGGACAGAGCAAATGAGTTAGTTGTGGTCAGCCTAGAGGAAGCCTCCGGCCCTTCTCTCCACCCTCTTCCCCCCAGTTCAAAAACTGTTTGCCTCAGCTTTTGCAGAGCCAGGAATCAAGAAACCCTGGGGAGGCCAGTCAGGGAAACTGCCTCATGTTGCATCCTATTACCCAGAATGCCCTGCTGGCTCTGCAGGGCCTCACAGCAGTGTCCTAGCAGGGCCTGAGAGGTTCCGGCCAGGGTGGTTGGCATGTCAAGCTCTCCTCTGTTTATACTTGAGGCAAAGGGTCTCTTTCTCCACAGGTGCAAGTCACCCCTCTGTGGGACTCAGCAGTGAGGTTGATGAATGGATTAATATCAAGTAGACTCACAGTTCTGAGACTAGCAGACTAGGGCTTGGTGAGGTAGAGCCTTGGGCTTCATTCTTGTCTAATAAAAAATGCTGAAATTATAATAGTCTTTCCTCAGTGTTAATGGAGGTACCAAAGCATAAGGAATGGCAGTGCCTTGCTCCAGCAGATGGAAAGAAAGGCTGGAGAAGGTGAAGATCCTTCTCTTCTGAAGCTGGACAAGCCACAGATTTACATAGGAATGCCAGTGGCTCCTTTGGAGTCCTGTCCTTGTGTGATATTGGAGTTGAGATGGGTTTAGGTAGATGCATATGGATCCCAGGGAAGGCTGTTGGTTGAAATCCTGTTCGTCTTCTGCCCTTTATATATTTACTCAACTTAATTGTCTGCTGGGAGCAAAGGTGGAATTTCTCCCTTAAAATAAGTTAAACACTCAGGACCATGATGTATATATTTTTCATACCTACTTCAGCCTACCATCCACAGTTCTTTCTGGGGCAACCTTTCTTAGTGTGCACCCTAACTGTAGATATTGTTATAAAGACCATGTTATATTTCAAGACATAATTGTCGGTGAGATAGAGAAGTGGGGGTTGGATGTTAGTTAATTCGGTTTTGTGGATTGGTAACAGGTTGGACGTTACCCCCATTAGGAAATGACTACTTGATAGTAATTCACCTTGAAAGAAATACATCTAATGCTTTGCCAAAGAGTTCTGCCCTTGGCTCTGTTCTACAGCTCCTTCTTAACTGTGATTTATCGAATTACATTTGCCAATGACTTGAAGTTAATGGTAGAGAGAGTATGCTGGATTAAATTTGATACGATCAAACTGAATAAGGATACAATATAAGGTCCTATTCAAAAGCTCAGCTGAAGAGGAGAAGGACTGGGGAGACTTAGCATATTAAAATCTCATGAGAAAAAAAAAGACCTAAAATTTGAGTTGAACGAATTCTTAATATTCGTGAGAAGAAATATGATGTGGAAATTAAGATTGTGACTCCAGCGTAAGATATACTGGGGATGGAATCTCAGCTCCATATTTTAGCTGTGTTGACCTTTCACTTATAACATCTCTAAGCATCAGCTTCTTCATCTGAAAAATGAGGATAATAATTTCTACCCCCTAGAGTTAATGTGTGGAGTGAGTAAGTCAGTGTAAGTCATATGCTTGGTATAGTTTCTGGCACATACATTAAGAGCTCAGTAACTATAGTTATAGTTGTTTCTCCCTCAAAACCTGATGCCACTTCAGGCTGCACTATCAAAGTACAGCATTTAGAATCCAGGAAGGTGATGGCACACACACATACACACACACATAGCACACAAACTCTCTCACACAATATTCTACCCAGACTCCAGTGAGAGATCCAGTTGTACCGTCACACCAGGAGGGAATAGTAGCAGCCTGGAATGCCTTCTTAAGGGAGTGGCTGGAGTGAGAGAAGCAAAGGAGATCAGTGTAAGGAACTGGAGATGCTTAGTCCAGAGAAGAGAGGCCTTTGGTAGGACCCACTGTACTCTCTGCAGTTATCCACCACCTGAATGAGTGGTTGCAAAGAGTTAGAGCTACCATATGTTGAGTACTTACAAGATAAGAATAAATGCTTTTTGCTCTTGGTATGGGCACTATCATTGCCTCCATCTTACAGAAACTGAGGCTCAGAGGGAGTAAATGGTTTTCCAAAGGTTGCCTGATTTATAATTGGCAGGAGCTTGTTTTTGAACCCCAGCAGTCTGAATTCAGAGTCCTCCTCTTATCCACTGCATTTTTCTGCTGGTGTTGCAGATACCAAGAACAATAACCAAATGTACTGGTTAAATCACTTTGTATGCATAATCTTATTCCAACCTTTCCACAACCCTTTGAGATGGGTACTATGACTCTCCCCATTTGGCAGATGAAGAAACTAAGGCTCAGAAAGGTTAAACATCCTGCTTGAAATGAGTGATGGGGGAGGAATTTGAACCCAGGTTTCATCTGCATGTGTGCTGAACCACCAGCCTATATTATTTCACTGGGATTAGAGTTCCGGCTAATGGTACATCATACCAGAAGATGGATTTCAACTTGGTATAAACAGAAACTGTTCAGCAGTGCTGAGTAATGATGAATAGACCACATCCCTTTGGTAGGTAAGGAGTCCCTGTGTTGGAAATGCTCTGGCAGAAACTGGATGGTTAATTTGGGAAATATTTCACAGGAAATGTATGTACCTAATCAGTTATAACTTTTATTATTTTTTTCTTTTATTTATTTTTTTGCATAAAAGTAATATATTCAAATAGTCAAAAATTAAAAAGGTAAAAAATGGCATCTGGTGAAAAGTCTACCTCCAACCCTGTCCCCACCAATGTTTCTCTTTGACTAATCATTTAACTATTTATTAGCCAGTTCATTTAAGCATTATCACTTGTTCCTTGGGCAGCTTTCCAGAGAAATTTTAAATGCAGTAATCAAATACACATATATGTTTATTTTCCTTTGCTTTTCATAGATGGTAGTTGATCAGAAAAACATAAAGCATTGTATTTCAGAGGAGTATTGAATAAGGAAGATTGATTCCAAATGGGTCAAAGGGGGAAATCATATTGCCCAGAGCCACAGCAGTCCCCTACACTCACTGTTGTCACTACCACTGCTGGAACTGCCACTATTGCCAGTGGAGAACGTGAGCCTGCACTCCCACTGATGCTGCAGGAATTGCCACCAACCTGCTTTAACTGCTGTTGCTGTTGTGAAGCTTCTGTTGCTACCATAAGAAGTGCAGTAGTTGCCACCGTCTTCCTAACGTCAACTCTTGCCTGAATGCCTCCCATTGGTAGAAATTAGCTGGAATTGTGTGTCAAAAGAACCTGGGAAGTGTAGAGTTAGGCCTGCAGCCCCCGTAGTGCAGGAGAGGACAGGATGGGTGTGGGGCTGACGGCAATAGACGGTGAGCGGGACAGTCCATCCACACACACCCTTCTATCGAGTATATCTTAGAGTTTATTCCATGAAAGTATGTGCAGAGCTGTCTCACTCTTGTTAATGATTGCCAAGGGTGCTGTCATACGGATATACCACAATTTATTTTCCATAATTTTACTGTTATAAACAATGCTAAACCTATTTCATTTGAAGCATCAGTTAGTATAGCCATAGGATTCCTATCTAGAATAGAAAAACTGGTTATAAAAAGTATTGCAGGTAGTGCATGCTATAATGCACCTTGAGGAATGAAGTACTTTCCCCCAGCTGCTGGAATTGATACCGGAAGACAGCCCTCAGCTGTCAGCCCTCATTCTGAAGTGCCTCACTCAGATGAAAAGATCTGCCTTGCTCAAGGGCACATCTCTTGGGACCTCAGCTGGCACAGGGAATAAAGACCTAGCTCCTTTACCCCAATTTGAGACAACTCTGAAGGGCCATCCCAGCTTCAGAGCTCCTGCGGAGTTGGCGGAGACCTCTGCTGAGACGGCAGTGCAGCCCAACTTCTCCCTCTACCCAGTCCTGCTTCCTTCCCTTTTCTTCCCTTCCAGTGGTGGTGATTCCCAGCGCTCCCTAATGAACCTCTCGCAGGCTAATGTTCATTTCAGAGTCTGCCTCTCAAGACATTTACAATTCTGATAGATAGTGACAAATTACCCTCCAAAGAGGTTGTGCAGATGATCTATAAGGTCCTTTGGGTCTGGATTTCTAGGACTTTACACGACTCATGGGTTCTGGAGACCATCCTGCACAGAATGCTCTCCTGGTTACAGCCCAAGCATTGATGCTGAACTCTGAAGTGCTCCATAATTTGATCTTCTTATTTGACCTCCTTGTGTTTGAAATTCACCAGGGCTTGGTGTTTCTCTGCAGGGCTGAATCCGGCAGAGTTCTACCTGCTCTGATCTACTAAGCCTTGTTTTGTTAACACAATCCTGCAAGATTTATTTGTTTGGCTTGGCTTACCCTGACCTCAGACATTCTGTTTTGTATTATTTTTAAAAGCGTGCAGGTCTCCACGGAGGGTTTTTTTTCTTTTCAAATGTAAGAACCAGCTGGAGGAATTAAAAAAAAAAAAAAAAACAGGTGGGACTCTAGGACTATTAGATGAAACATAACTCATTAGAGGAGCAAGTGTTTCTCTCCTTAACTATGGCATTGATCGATGTGGGTTTATCACCATCCTTGGCCTACCTTTAGGCTCACTGACTTAGGAAGAAATGGAGACACAATAATCATGGTGATGGTAGCAAACTTATTGAGCATGGACTGTATGCTAGGGCCCATGTTACATCCTTCCCCTGCATTAATTCATTTAACCTGCACAGCATTCCTGTTGCTGAGGAAACTAAGGCTCAGAGAGCTTAAATAAATTGCCCAGGCAAGGTCACACAGCTAATAAGAATGTGGGGAACCGGGGATTTGAACCCAGGTTCAGCCAATTCCAGGGTCCTAGTTCTTAACCAAAGTAGATCTATCAGTGTATGTATGTTCGATCTTGAATTTGCCTTCTTCAGGTTCTTTGCCTTTCTTCTCTTTGCTTAGGTTCTTTGAGCACATCATTCCACCATCCCTTCCTATCTCACCCTACTCGTTTGATCTACTGGATAAATTACAAGTTCTTAAGAGATGTTCTTCCAGCAAAAGACTCCTCCTTTCCTGACTAATCCTAATGGCTCTGACTCATCATTTGATGTTTCTGGCTTATCGCTGCATAGTTCCCCTGTTAACAAGTCTGTTTGTTCTTTGTTTTCCCCCAAGAGTTAACGTTCACTGTTTGTCTTTAAGTGTAGCTATATATTTTTAGATTACATGAATAGTGTTAATAGCTCAGACTCTGGAGCCAGATCACCTGGGTTTGACTCTCAGCTCTGCTACTTCCTGAGTGACCCTAAGCAAGTAATTTGACTTCTCTGCGCCTCATTTTCCTCATATGTAACATGAAAATAATAATAACAGTAACAACAACAACAATATGTACCTGTAGACTTGTTGTGAGAATGAAATAAGTTGTCACACGTGAAGAACGCAAAGCAGATCCTGGTACCCAGAAAGTGCCGCATAAGTGTTAGTAGCTATTTTTACAGTCACCTTCACATCATTGATCACATGTTGCCTGAGTAGTTTCTAGGTGTCAGTCTGTGGGATTATTCAGAAATGGAAAGAATATAATCCATTCTGTAAAGAACTTTGCTGCGTAGTTGGGGGATGAGACATATAAACAGTTCATGTTTGTATGTGTGTTTTTATTATTGAGAGATATATATATCAATTGAGATATATATATATATATATATAACCAATATTATTTCCCATTGAGACATGGCACTCAGTTGGCACCTGGTGTAAACTTCTAGCTTTTCCTTCATAGCAGGTAGCACAGGTCCTGGTCAAGGTGTTCAGTGAATGTTGAGTGAATGTCTGAGTGATTGGGTGATGTGGTACAGTCATAGAAGGGTGGAGCCAGAAAGGGACTTTGGAGATCAGCTAATCCAGAGGTTCAGAGAGGGGAAGTGACTATTCCTAACACACACATCAAATTATTGTTGGAGTGCAAAGCGTGGAGAACCCAGGTTTCCATCTCCCATGTCACTGTTTTTCCTACTACATTTCTCCACTTGGCAATGCTACCTTTTGTCTTCCCCTTTGAAGAAACTATTTGTCCCTTCTGATGGTTTTAATACCAGCTGAACTAATCTAATTCTCTAGTCATGAAGTTCATACTTTCCACATTTACCTGCAAGAGGCTTTCTTCTTTGAGAGTAGGGGTGGGGGGGGGAGCCCACCCCCACTGATAGCCAATGGCGGGCTCCAAACAGTGCAGCGGGGGGGATATTGAGGCCATGGTTGGATGAACCCTGCTGATTCTAAGTGCAACAGGGACTGCTTTGCCAGTTGGATGATCCTTCATGACCCAGCTTCCTGGTGTAGCTGTACCTTAACCAGCAATGAGAAGAAAGGAGCAATGGGCATGAAAGTGAGTCCATTTTCTTGCCCTGGGAAGTGCTGCTCATAGCTCCTTAGCCTCTACCTTCCAAGTTTGGTAATTTACCCTTCCTAACTGCCACCCCACTCCATCAACATCTGCCCTGCCCCCTGTTAGTATCATAGATAGATGAGACTCCAATGGAAAGTAAGGGTTCTGAAGGAGAACTCAATAAGCCCTTTAATTTCTTGAGGGATGTGTAATAAAAAAGTAAACAAAACTTGTCTTATCTTAACTGCTCCTTCATTCAAGAAACACTTACTGAGAACCTGCTTTGTATGTGACCTTAATGACAGAGCCCTCCACTCTCAAAGGGTTCTCCTTCTGGTGGAAAATAGACATTGGGGGCGGTGACTATTGTACATTGTGGTGAGGGCTGTCACAGAGTTCCGTGCAAAGCATAGTGGAGCACAGAAGAGAGAGGGATCGTCAACCTTGCCTTGGGACACTCTTTGGAAAGACTTCACAGAGGCTTGGGGATGAGAATTAGCTCAGGCCAGGAAGGGTGCAGTTGTGCACATCAGGCCTTCCCACTAAAGAGCGTGTTTTAAATCTCAACTTGTCACATGTAGGGGAAATGACCAGAGTATGCAAAAGGGTGGTAGGAGATGAACCTGGAAAAGAAGATAGAGAACAGTCTCTATTCGAGGTGGGCTATGTATGGCAAGGCATGCGGCTAGAAATCGTGTCCCAGAGGGAGTGGGGACATACTTATTGAACTTTTTAGGTCATGGCAACATGACATGAAAACATGTGATCATGTTTTCATTTTAGGATGCACGTGCTGATAGTGGATTTAGAAGATGGACTGGGTAGGATTGGTGGCATGAGACTGGAGGCAGGGAAACTCAGCTCTGGATTTTGGGTGTAAAAACATCATATCCTGGAATATTATGCTCGAGAAGGAGGCTCATGGAAAGAACTTCATAAAATGCATGTGTTCTTTAGCCCTTTAAGCTTCATTCTCATACCTGTAACTTGTATTTGAGAATAGAAGGGATGACCTGTTTTCCTTATAACAGAGAGGATGGAACCAAACCCACAAGATGTGTTTGAGCTGGCATTGCATGAAAGCAAACCACGGTCAACTGCATCTTATTCACCAGCTTAGTCCCGGCCACTTGCTCTGACCCACTTCACACCCACATTCCGACCTTCTCCCAACCAGCCTAATCTCTGGCCTTGTGATTCCTTCAACCGCTTATGCTCTCCCTCCTCCACCTCCTTCTGCCCCTCCACACACCACTTTTCCAGCTTTGACCTTCAGCTTTGACCTTCAGCTTTTGCTCAGGCGCTCTTTACATTTGTTGCCAGCTCTGCTGTCATCTCCACTATTTGGGGTCTGGCTCATTCCCTGATGAGAGGAGCCCCCGCTGGGCTCACCCCAGCCCTGTCAGCAGCCCCTGCCCGGATGTGCTTGCACACAGGATTTCAGTCTTTGCATTTCAGTAGGAATCAAGAGTTATTAATTAGCCCAGGGTGGAATGTATTATGAAACATCCCAGAAAGCTGGAATAAACCAAAGGGACTTCTGAGCTCACAGCAGGGAAAAATGCCTTTTAATTGACTTGGATGACTTCACTGCAAAAATCTGTCTAGCTGTTATGCTAAACTGGAAACTAATCTATTAGATTGTCTAAGGAATCTCCCAGCCCACCCTGGCCAGAATCTCTAGAGGTGGGGAGTGTGGCCGACACATAAACAGGATGTATGCTTTGAAATGGCTTCTTTTGGATCATCTCCAGTCTGGCTGCCTTTTCTAGACCCTGGGAAAGAAAGGAGAGGCTGGTATCTGAGAATGAGTTTATATGTTCTACAATGTGTATCTTTAACATCACATAGAAGCTTTCCTAAGGCACTGCTTCCTTTAGAGTAAAATTCAGCCTAAGCTGAACCTGTCTTGGACCACTTCTCTCAGGGAGTTTAGAGGGTGACATAAGGTAATTTCCACAGATGGTGTTGTCATGTATGTGACAGCTGTGCAGCCTGGGCTCGGAAGGGATTAGTGAAAATAACCAGTGTCTAATCATGTGCTTACTAAATGCCAGGCACATGCTGAGCACTTCCTGCAGATTAGTTTATTTATCCTTGTAACTACCCTATGAAGAGTAGATGCTGCAAGTTCCCCCATTCTCCAGATGAGGAAACTAAGGCTAAGAGAGGTTGTGTGGCTTACTCAAGGCCACACAGCTTATAAGTGGCAGAGCTGGAATTCACAGTTTGACTCCAGATGCTGTTTTACCTGGGAAGGTGTATCCTGGAGAAGTAAAACCTGAAAAGGACGTGATGAATTTCCTCTTCTGTGTAAGCTCTGGCTTGTGCATTAGACTTGCTCCGTGGGACCCAAGTTTGGCCTACATGGTCCTCTGCGAGCTAGCTCCTGCCTACCTTTCCTCAAGGTTTAGCTCAGGTGTTATTTCTATTCTGCTTCCCCTGAGCTGCTTCTATCCAAGCAGGGCAAGGTGCCTCTAAACCGTGCTCTCACATACCTCATGCATATTTCTACCATCACAGTTACCAGATTGCTTTGAAATTACTCTTTCACCTGCCTACCACTCCCTCTGGACTCTGGGCTTATAGAGAACATGGACAGTATCTTTATTCAACCTACAAGTATTTACTGAGTGCCTACTATGTGGTAAGTGCTAGGGCTGAAATGGCAATTAAAAACAGATGTAGTCTCTACCTGATAGAGCTTAAAATCTAATGAGAGGGACAGATATTAATCACATAATTGATTTCTCTCTCTCTCTCTCTCTCTCACACACACACACACACACACACACACACACACACATGCACACACCATAATTACAAACTGATTAGGAGCCATGAATAAAAGATACACAGTGTTATGGTAGCATGATACTACTGGGCACTTAATTTAGGTACTTAGTAGGTGCTTCGAGTACCCAGATACATAATCTGTGCTCAATAAATATTTGTGTAACTTTTCTGAAGTAGGGGAAAATGAAAAAGCTACAGAGAAAATATCGGACCTACTATAAGAACTTCCCAGGAAACAGAGTCACCCAAATATTCTTTTACATGGTAAATGACACAGGTAAAGCACTAATCTGACAGCAACAATACAGGTAAAGCAATGCTTGACATTAGGTGTACACAACATGTCAGCCACTGTCTGAGTTTCCTGTATACATTTAATCCTCACCACGACCCCACCAAGGAAATACTGATGGAACTGAGGCTCGAGAGGTTAAGTGTCCTGCCCAAGGCCACCCAGTGGTCGGTGGAAGAGCTGAGATGTGGATGCTCCAGAAGACCTGGCGCCCATAAAACTGATCCTGCATCTTATTACCTGTCTCGATCTTCTCTAGAACCGTGGCTAATTACCTGGTGTTCCTTGCCCAAGGTCACGGTGCTGGTTACAGTAGAGCCAGGCTTGTCTCCTTCTTGCCAAGTCAGGCTTTGGGAATTCTCAGGGGAAGAACTTGGCAATGATAAGAGGGCAGTGCCAAATGGGAAGTGGAACTGAGTCCCATTAAGGGACATCAAGTTGCATTTTGGGGGTTCTGCGTGCATGTTAAAGCAAAGAAGAAAAATTATTATTGAAGGTCAGTTATGTGCCCTTCATGGCTCTAACGCTTCTCACACATTGCTATATTTAGTCCTATTATTGTTCAGATGACGAAATTGAGGCTGGGAGGGGTAAAGTAGGTATTTGTGGGGTTAGAGACAGAATTGTGATTGGAACCTGTGTCTGCCTGGTTCCAAAGCCCAGTTCCCTTGACTCACCTGCTGCCCAGCCAGACCTGGAAAAAAGGCTTGCTTCCTTCAGCCTACAGCACTTTTTCAGATTGATTTTCTCAGAGACCACAGGCAGCCCATCTGGATTTTCTGACCTCCCTTTACCTGTGTTTCTGGAACTTTCTTTGCTCCCTCAGGTTTCCTTCATGAGCTTCTGGGTGGGTTCTCACCCTGTTTGAGATGGAACCAGACCAGATGACCTCTCCACCCACCCCACCTCAGGGCCTACATTCTGTCCAGACAGGGAGGAGACAGGCAGCCCTCCCCTCTGGCTGCCAGGAAAAGCAGGGGAAACAGAGGGGCTGAACCTCCTGAGGCTGGGCCAGCCAAGTGCCAGGAGCCCCCAACTCCGCATTCATTGGACAGAACGAGGTTTTGATCATTCGTCTCACTTGGCTTATTCTTATACAACTGCGTTGGTCTCTCTCTGACTCCCTTTGCTCTCCATGGCCCCGGCTCCTCGATGTCTATGGGATGAAGGCCAAAGTCTCTAGGCAGCACCAAGGCCCTCCCTAACCAGGCACCAGCGTGGTGTTCTCACCACCTCTCTTCCTCTCTCTGCTCAGTGGTGCCTCCAAGGGTCTTTGGAGGCGCTAATACTTAATTCAGATGGTCTCTTATTGATAGTGGCTTTCCCCCTTCTGCATCTTTGTTTCTAAAAATGTTTCTATGAATATCTATCTATCTGTCCATTCTTCTATCCATTCATATACCTGTTTGTCCAGTTACCCATCTCTCTAAAACCTAACTCTCTCCCCACTCCTTTTTTTTTTAGGAGGGGTCCTCTAATCAGTCTAGAGCCATGCTTCTTTCCCCTAAATACCTTCACAAAATTTAGTATTTCATAATACCAATAATAGTGATAATAATAATAAATAACTCCCAAATATTAAGCACTTGCTACACACACTTACACACCTGATGCTCTACCAAGATTTTAGTATATATAACCTTACTTTAACCTCACAGTGGCCTTTGGAGTTATCTATTACTGTTACAGAAGAAACTAAGGTTCAGAGAAATCCAGCAAGGCAGCTTACAGTGGGCAGAGCCAGGATTTGAACTCTTGGCTCCCAAGCAGCCCATACTCTATAAAACACATTCTCCTGACTCCCACTGCTAACTCACCCCTCATTCTGGGATACGCATCTGCTACCCCTACCACCCTTCTGTGTGGCTTCTGGTTTCTTCTAATCCTCACTTTAACTGCTCTTTGCATGTATTTATTGGGAAATGGCATTAAGCATCTGAAAGTAAACAAGCTCATTTCACTAATTCTTATTACCACTCTATAGTGTTTTACTTGCGTGGAGGAAAATCTTTTGTTGCTTCGGAAGAAAGATATTTCAGGACAGTTTGATGTGATGGACAGAGCTGTGCCTTGGATCAGAAGAGCAAGGGATCAAATCCTGGCACTGCCTCTTATTATCTGTGGGACTTTGGGCATGCGATGCAATGTTCTCAGCTGCAGTTTCTTTATTTGCAAAATGAAGATAGTAATAGCAGTACTACTGTGTTCAGCACACTGTAGGAATGTGGTTCATTTTAGTTAAATCAGGGAGGACCTGGGATCTGGGTTGACCCATTTGTTAAGGAGGAAATGGCAGATGCATGGAGTGTTTTCTACCTGCTAGTCCTCCCCTCCAGCCACGACAGACACCACTGCTGAGCAGCCTCATTATTCTCCACACAGCAGGCAGCAAGATGAAACTCACTGGGTGACCCCAAAGGAACTTCCCGTTCTCACATTCTGTGGGTTTGATATGAGCTTACTTAAAAAGGATGGTAAATTATGGATAAGGTGGTTGGATCCCGCCATATGAGCTGAGTTGGTAAATATATGATGGGGATGAAACCAAGACCCACTGACAGCAGAATGCTGAATTCTATTCTGGCAATTTCTGGAGTTGTCCACTAGAGCAGTTGTTTTCCAGTCATGTCCTTAGAGCCCTGCTCTGTTCCACAGGGGTACCTAGGGTTGCAAACTGTGATCATCTTTGGAAGAAGAGTGGGGGGAGAGAAAGAAGGAGGAGGAAGAGGGGAAAGAAGAAGAGGAGGAGGGAGAGGTGGAGAGGAGAAAAAAGAAGAGGGGAGAGAGCTTAACTCATCCCTTCTGTATCAATAATTCTCAACCAGGGGTGATTGTGCCCCCGGGAGCCATTTAGCAACGCTTGGAAACCTTTTTGGTTGTCACAACAGGGGGATGCTACTGACATCTGTGAGTAGAGGACAGGGGTGCCGCTAAACATCTTCCAGTGCACAAGCCAGCCTTCCGTAGCAATGAATAAATTATCCAGCGCAAAAGTCAGTGTGCCAGTGTTGGGGAACCATGTTCTAGACTGAAACAGCTCCAAGAGTATACCTTTTGTGCAGGTACCCTAAAAACAGGAGGTGGTACTTCAGTTTATGATGATGTGGGCTTCCCAGACCACTCCGAAGAAACTTCACCTTCACTCTCCCTTTTAGTCATCACAGTTGCCTCGGGACAGAGACGGGGCAGGGACCTTTTCTTTGTTCTTAACAGACAAAGATGCCAAGGCAGAGGTTTCTCTGATTTCCCCAAGATCCCATAGCGAGGAAGTTCCGAATGGAATAGGAACCTCATGCTCAGTGATCTTTCCAACACAGCCCACCTCAGTAAGTGACTGTGCACCCCGCAGCCCAGCAGAGGCCCAGAGTCAGCTGAAACCCTAAAGGGCTGGACCAAGCCTACTGTTGTAAAGTTACCTGGGGTTTGTCTTAGTTGAGTATGGTAAGACACGCAGACACGGAAATGACTGTCATGAAGGAAGAAGTGTATTACATTCAGAGTACCCTAAAGCAGAGGGCACAGCCTGCCACGATGTGGGGGCCGCAGGGGAAGCACCGTAGCTAGTCAGGCAGCAGAGGGAGCAAGGGGAAATGTGAGCAAGAGCCTTTATTGTGGTTTTGCGGAAAGGAAAGGACAAGGCATGGCAAGCAGGTTCAGGGTTGGCTAATTTGAATAATTTTAGCAGGCTCTGGGGTGTAGGGACTGTCCCTGGTTTTCTGGTACCTGGCTACGGGGCGTTAGGGGACAGGGGGATAGTGGCCCGGAGTGAGAGCCTGGTAGTGGAGGTGGTTGCAGTGTGGGCTCTGGATTGGTTGTCTTCCATTTGACAGGCACTGTCTATGGCAAGTCTTTTACTCTCTCTAGTTTCTGGCTAACTCTATGAGAGGCAGTCCATCCAGGGTCAGTGAAGCCCCAAAGTGTCAAAGCATCAGAATACAGGAAAGAAGACTTGGTTAATACACCTATCTAACTCCGTAGCCTCACCACACTGCTGCTTTTTAACAGTCTTTTAAAACAGAACTCTTTTGTTTCTAACTAAATCTTATGTGAAACCCAATATTTAAGCAAATTGAAAAATAAAAATTACTGCTCTGTTTGATGCAGAGCTTGGAAGGCCCTGAACCTTTGAACCTCCAGAAAGTGTCCAAGGCCCCTCCAAAGACAGCCTCTTCAGAAGTAACTCTCTCACTACCTCCATCCTGCTTGTCCCCTTGCCTTGGGTTCTGCCATGGGGTTGGAAGAAGCCTAGGGGAATAGTTAAGAGCAGGGATCCTGGAGCCAGATCACTTG
Source organism: Eubalaena glacialis (assembly GCF_028564815.1). NCBI lineage: Eukaryota > Metazoa > Chordata > Mammalia > Artiodactyla > Balaenidae > Eubalaena > Eubalaena glacialis. The sequence continues at coordinate 14,701,211 of NC_083726.1, forward strand.
GGTTTGCATTCTTGATCTATCACCTCCCAGCTGTGTGACCTTGGGGAATTATATTTAATCTCATTGTGGCTTAGTGC